>NC_061862.1:51574883-51889258 GCF_907164915.1 Impatiens glandulifera | reverse complement strand
CTATTTAATGTAACTTCGGCATTTTTTTTTTCCATTTCTCTTCTCCTCCTTATCTCTAACCCTAAACGGGGCGACGATGATCTTCGAATACAACGGCGGCGACGATACAATGGACAATGGGCACGACGACGAGCACGAGCACTGTTCCACATGGTACATTTATCTGATGAGACTTCACGTTTATTTTTGTTCGGTTTCTGCATCTTCGAATCACATGCACTGTTGTTTTTTATTGTTTATCCGATGAGACTTCACATTTCGCGAAGGCCTTCCCGTTACGCGAAGGTCTTCCCGTTACGCGATAGACTTCCCTTTTCACTTCAATAGTATTATTTATCCATTCATTCATTCATGTTTTCTATTGCAGCTGAAGTATTCGTTTTCTACAATGGAGAGTGGAAATTTGATGTTAATGGTATAATGTATTTTCATGTCACTTCAATCAAAACATTGGATTTACCCCCAAAATACTACATTTGCTGAATTAGTTGATATCATCTATGATAGACTTAACGTGTAGAAATCTACATATGATTTAATGCTACAAGTCAAGTATGATATTCTGCGTATCACAAATCCTCTCCCTATTGTTATTGATCAAGATGAGGATGTGAGAACATATTTATCACGCTTGATTTCGGGTCGAACTGTGTCACCATTGTGTGTCTCTGTAGTAGAGAAGTCACCATTTACTAAAGAAAAGATACCACTACTTACATACCCAACTTAAGAAAGTATACTACCACCATCACTTACTCAAAAAATTGTACCAGAATTTGTACCCTCGGATGTCTTTGAAAGTCAAAATGAAGCAGGAGAAAACTCTTTGCCTCACATCCCACTTACCCGAGACTTGCATCAATACCTACACCATCTAGTGCAAGATAATCAAATTCTACATCATCTAGTGCAAGAGCATCAAAACATACACCATCTACTGCAAGAAGAGCATCAATGGGTACACCAACTAGTGCAAGAGCATCAATGGGTACACCATCTAGTGCAAGAAGATCATCAATGGGTACACCATCTAGTGCAAGAAGATCATCAATGAGTACACCATCGATAGACCCGATAGACACATCACCGATAGACCCCTCATTTGTGTTAGCATTAAGTAGTGAAATCGTATTGGAAGTCGGTGCGTTGTTTGATAATAAAAAAGAACTTCAATTAATGCTATATAAATATGCGATAACTAATCATTTTGAATTCAAAGTGGAGAAGTCAAGAAAACATCTTTGGTATGTTAAATGTTATTCAAGTAGAGATTGCGTACTATGAAAGGTAAATTATCTCAGATGTTTGATATCCGGAAATTCGACCAACAACACTCATGCTCAATTTTGTCGAGGTCAGAGAAAAAAATGCAAACACCAGCATGAGTTATTGGGTAGTGCATGAAGAGTAAGTACATGGACCATCACCATAACCACTTGCCTAAGAAAATAATTGAAAACATGCACACAACTTATGGGATATATTTGACTTATAATAAGGCTTGGAGGGCGAGGGAAATGGTTTTAATGGCGGTGCGAGGAACGGTAGAGGATTCCTATGGAAAACTTCCATCATACCTTTACATGTTGGAGAAGAATAATCCGGGTACCATAATAGACCTTCAGACAGACGAACTCAGCCACTTCAAGTATATGTTCATGTCCCTAGGTCTCTCAATTAGGGGTTTCAAAGCTTTTTACCGTCCTATATTGTGCGTTGATGCCAGTTTTCTTAAGCACAATGTAGGAGGTCAACTATTGATGGCTATTACATTGGATGCGAATGAGAAACTATATCTTGTCGCATTCGGCATTGTTGAATCAGAGAATAATAACTCATGGACTTATTTTATTAAAAAACTGAGAGAAGCAATTGGATTAGTTGATGATCTCTCTTCGTATCCGATAGAAACCCAAACATCGTCAATGCCTTGTGTGTTGTTTTTCCAAAAGCAGACCACGGTGCGTGCACATATCACATAAAGATGAATATTATGGCCAAATTCAAAACTGATAAATGTCATATGGAGTTTGATTTGGCTTCTCGTGCGTACACTATCCACAACTTTAATCGGTTTTTTGACAAGATCAGGGTTAAGATCAAAGGATTACTGCATATTTGGAAGAAATTGGGTTATAAAGATGGAGTAGAGCATTTTCCCCCCGATAAGAGATACAATCAACTCATAAGCAATTATGCTAAGAGTTTTAATAGTTAGAGAAGAGAAGTTATAAAATATCCCATTTCAACAATGACTGAGTATTTAAGATTCACAATACAACATTTGTTTAATGATAGAAGAGAAAAAATGTCCAACCACCAAGAAATTTTATCTTCAACTTATGAAAAATTATTACGTGAGGGATTCGAGAAGGCCAGATTCTATACAGTAACATTGCTTAACCAATTCGAGTTTTATGTGCATGACAATGAGTCCCATTTTAAAGTCCATTTGAAAGACATGAACTGCACTTGTAGGGTATTTGAAGTTTCTGGTCTTCCTTGTACGCATGCAATGGCTGCTGCCCATCACCGCAAATTGGTTTCTTATGACTTCTGTTCAAGATATTTTTCAGTTCACATGTTTAATCTATTTAACCAATTGTTTAATCGTTTTATTTTCCACACAACTGAATCTTGGATGAATGCATATGCGGAGACATGTTATTCTGTTGGTGATGATGACGATTGGAATGTTCCCAAAATTTTTGAAGGGGATTGAATGTTAATGGATCATTTGTCTTTACCAGTTTTGTCAAAGAAGGGTTGGTGTACGAGAGATCTATTTTTGGCTTCCTCATCCTCCTCCTATTTCGCACATATGTTATTTTCGGAGGAGTGTTGTATAATTTGAAATCATCATCGTCATCTTCAACCTTCGTCTTCTTCTTATTATTATCAATTTTTTATCGCATCATTTCGGTGAGAAACATTTCATCCTCCACCACACTCTTCTCATCATTCTCCTTCTCACCCTCCACACTCTTCTCATTCTTCACCTTCACATCCACACTCTCCTCATTCTCCACACCATCCACCACCTTCTTCTCCGCTTCATCCACTTTCACATCCTTCTTCTCCGCTTCATCCACTTTCACATCCTTCTCCTCATCCTTCACCTTCATCTCCATCTCTACACCATCCACACTTTTCTCCACACCTTCCACCACCACCTTCTCCTGCTCATCCTCCACACCTTCCACCACCTTCTTCTCATCTACATCCACCTTTACATCCTTCTTTCTCATCCTTCACCATCTCCATCTCCTCACTTTCATTCGTCTTTATCTCCTGCAAAACAGAACACATTTTGGTCAGATATGTCCTTAGAGAAATACGAAGGTCTTCACGTCACGCGAAGTCTTTCACGTTACATGAAGTCCTTCGCGTTACGCGAAGTCCTTAGAGAAACATGAAGTACTTAGCGAAACGTTAAGTACAAATTTTAATATCTAACATCAATCTTCTCCTTTTTCTTGTCCACCTTGCTCTTCTTATTCTTCTTCTCCTCCATATTATCTAATTTATCTAATAAAATGGCCATCTTTTGGTTGTATTTGTCTAATAACTGTTCGGACATACTAATAATCAACCTTTTCATATAAGCACGGTGAGTTTCTTGAGTTTCTTTGATGATGATTTTCATCTCTTTGATCATCTCTATTTTTATCTATTTAAGGTCCTCCTTCAACTCTCTTTTAGATCCTCCTTCAGCTCATCACATTTACATCCAATAGAAGGTGTTTGAGGTGATGGAGTACTTGACTTCGCGGTGGGGGTACTAGGAATGTTGTCATTGGGAGGTTTGGAATAATGTCGGGGGACGCAATTCATAAGCAAGCTTCCTCTTCAGGTTGGCTGCTTCTTTGAGAGTAGCTTCAGCCTTTCTCTTCCTGGTGGCAGGTTTGGGAGTAGGTTCTTTATCTTCATCTTCATCAAATTCATCTTTGCATATCTTCCCATCTGTAAATCCCTCAAAAAATTCATCAGATGACTCGTCTATTTGTTCAAAGTCCACACCACTGTATAACTTCTTCTCCATAGAGGACTCTTCCATCTCAGTCAGATCTGTGGTCTTAAGGGCAGACTTTATCTCATTCAAGGTGTTCTTCCTATTGTAATGATAGACTAACTACCTTGGACGTATAGGCTCATTAAGCTCATTCTTTTTGGCGAATTTAGGGACAAAGCTTTTGATGACCTCATATGTCCACACTTGAAATGTCAGTGCAAACCCATAAATGTTATAAGCAAAAGGAGCATAAGGATCATTAATCGTTTTCTTCTTGTTAAAATATAATGAACTAAGACGTTTCATGTTCTTGTTCAAACCCTTGAGGGTGGCTCTAAAGGTGACCTTCTCTCATAGAAATTGGAGGAAAGTTTATTCGTCTTCCACCATGTGGGGGATTTTTGGAAATACCATCCTCCTTGGGTCAAATGCAAATAGGTACGGGCAAATCAGGCATATCAGCCTCATCTTCCATGCATCTTCTTTATCATTGCATTTCATAAAAACAGTCTCCAACTCATTCATCTGTACACTCGTTTTCCCTTTAAAATATTTCACCGAGAGAGGTGGACAACCTCGACATTCTTCTTCGTTCACATTAGGAAATCTATCGAAGTTTAGGCTTGTAACCAAGGCATACTCCTTCATACCAAATACAAGTTCTTGTCCATTGACCATGAATGTAATCTCCTTCGAGTTTGAGCTTACCCTTCTAAGCAACATATGATGTACAATAATTCCTGAGAACTGCAAGACTGGGGCTGTGAATAAATATCTGAATTGGGTATTATAAACCCTCACCAAAAGATCCATTGTATCGAACTTGTTAGCAATATTCTTGAGACAGATGGCGCTTTTCCAAAAAATCATACCAAGAAACTTAGTAACTGTGGTTTCTGCCATCTACAAAAGGAACAAAAAAAATGTAAGATACAAATACATCGCAAACCCTAAGGGAAACACGAAGTACTTAGTGAAACGCAAAGTACTTAGTGAAACCCTAAACTCATATGCCCATTGAGAAACCATGAACATAAAAAAACTTAGCATAAGACGAGCAAAAACCAAAAACCTTAACATAAACCCTAAACCAAAAACCAGAAACATAAGACGAGCAAAAAACAAAAACCTTAACATAAGACGGTTTAAACCAAAAACTTAACAAACCTGAATAATGACGAATGAGAAGACGGGCAGGAAGAATCGTCAATGCAGGGGGTAGTTAAGTTAATAGAGGCGAGAGAGAGATGAGGCCTTTGCAAGGGAGAGAAGAAATGAAATGTTCATTGCGCGCATAAAAAATAATTATAAATATGGTATAGCGCGTGCAGAAATGCGCACCTCTTCGACTTCCTTAGCGAGAAGCAAAGTTCTTAGCGAGATGTGAAGTCCTTAGTGAGACGCGAAGTCCTTAGTGAAACGCAAAGTCCTTAGTGAAATGTTAAGTACAAATTTTTTAATTTTTTTTATAGGTAATCTATCTCGTTTGACACGGTATCAACAACAAAGTCATAGTTTTGAAAAGAATCTATGTTAACAAAATAAATCTTATTAATTTTACATAGAAACATTTAGATTCTTCAGAAAAGGCCTTTGAAAAAGCGACCATTGAGCTTCGGGTAAGAGAAAATGGTTTGAAATTGATTACGTTAGTCATTAATTATTTTGCTTAATGACTTACAAAAATCGAATTCATATCATCTTAATGGAAACTCATGATCGCTTAATGACTTACAAAAATCGAATTCATTTCATATCATATTATTAAGGTTTATTTTGCTAAGACAGATTCTCTTTAAAACCATGAGTAATGTAGATACCTTG
Organism: Impatiens glandulifera; assembly: GCF_907164915.1. Classification (NCBI taxonomy): domain Eukaryota; kingdom Viridiplantae; phylum Streptophyta; class Magnoliopsida; order Ericales; family Balsaminaceae; genus Impatiens; species Impatiens glandulifera. Next base: position 51,883,422 of record NC_061862.1, on the reverse strand, counting down.
TCAAATGAAGTCATGATTAACTATAAATAACAAAAAATCTTGACCCTTAGCGAAACGCGGAGTACTTAGCGAAACGCGAAGCGAAAATTGAATCTTCCCTGAAATAGAACCCATATGATCATCGATAATATTATTTGCAAATATCATCATCGACAATATGAACAATGAATAGTAAAACCAATATGAACAATAAGATGAACAAAATATGAACCAATATGAACAATAAGAACAGGTTAAATCGATTTAGGGTTTGAAATGAAGATAATAGAAATAAGAACATAAATTAATTTAGGGTTTGAAATGAAGATAATTAAAATAAGAACATACATTGATTTAGAGTTTTGAAATGAAGATAATGGAAATAAGAACATAAATCGATATAGGGGTTGAAATAAAGATAATGAAAATAAGAACATAAATTTGTATGATGAATACATGAGATTAGAATGGAGGTTTTGGTATCATCGATCTGTATGATGTGTTGTGCCGCTATCGTCGTCACCATTGCCATTTAAAAGAAACAAGGAGTAGAGAGAGAATATAGAGAAAGGAAATTAAGGAAATAAAAAAAAATTGAGTATTTATATAAAGAACATTTCCACTTCGCGAAACGTGAAGTCCCTTCGTGTTACGCGATAAAGGTATTTTCATTCAAAAAAAATAAAGTGGTCGCTAGAGCAATAAAAATTATCAGGTGACCATGGATGGAAATAGGTCAATTATTAGGGTCATTTCGTCAAACTTCCCAAATAATATATATATATATATATATATATATATATATATATATATATATATATATATATATATATATATATATATATATTCATGCAAATCAAATTTTTTCTTGTTTGATTGGGTTATACAAATTTTTTAATCATAATTTTTTTTGGAATTAAAGGAGAACTAGAATGACACCCCACGAAGAAATTAAACCATGACATTTTGATCTTTTAAGCCGACTATACCACTGAGCTATCTTGGTGGGTAAAGATGTGGCCACAAAGGGTTAAACATATAGTCCGCAAACATACTTAATCATTTAACTAGGCGCATAACTTGCCGTCTATCAGGCTCGAACCCAGAACTCATAACCATTTAATTTAGAGTTAATAATCAAAATAAATTAACTATAATTAAATCATACTTAAAAATAAACTGAATAAGTTGTAGGAAATAAAGTAAGTATTTGAATCAAAACTTATTCTTAATAATTTAATGATTATTTAAAAAATATGTATCTAACATTTGAGTTTATTGAAATAAATATAATTTATTTAAAAAGTGTTGAATTGGTGGTCATCTAGAAAAAGTTGCATATATTTTGTTATAAAATAAATTAAAGAATATTAATATAATAATAAAATAAATTTTATTTATTTTTTAAATAAAAAATATTTTAATTAATGTAAGAGATTGAAATAATATTAATTATTTTTAAATTGTAAAAGAAAACACGGACTATTCCAATATTTATTTTCCGGGAAACAATCAATGTACTTGACATTTTGAGTTGAGGTCAATAGTCCTTCCAACCACATCTTAATATCATCCAGATGCCGTGGAAGTAACATGTATTTTTACAATTTCCCCACTTTTAAGTATTTATTTTTCAGGAATAAAATTATGTCAATAAATTAGACTATTCATATAAACTAAAAAGAAGTGTTTAAAATTTTAAAATATTTTAAATAAAAACTTAATATATCAATTAGTAATTTAATTAATTATTTTTTTACTATTTAAAATTTTATAAAAAAAATATATAAATAACTTGATAATTAATAATTTAAATAATATGAATTCAAATAACCACACATTAGACAAGCTCACTAGTTAGGCTTTTGTCTATTCATCTTATATTCTTTTGATTCTTCTTTAAATTCCTTCAATAAATAAATAAATAAAAATTCTTTACGCGGATTATACATAGAGAGAAGAATAAGTCCGGTCTATATGAACTCCAAGGTCCTTAATTATCTCAATTATTGGAAACTAAAATTTCAAATTAACTAAACATAAAATTAAGTGCATAATATTGTTCATAATTTGAAAAGAAAATGATTGGAACGAGAATAATTTGACAGAGATGATATGTCCTTTTTTGAGTAGATTAATTTTTTTTAGTTCTTAAATATTAAATTTTTAATCTACATAAATAAAGTTTTTTTTTAAATTATTATTCTCATCTATCAATTTTCATTTTAAATCCAATCTTATATTAAAAATATAATTATATTTAAAAACATAAAAGTGAAGTGAGTTTTTTTATTTACTTTGATATTGAATATTTGATTATTTTCGATAAAATTTTAATTTTTCCTAACTTTTTATTCATTTTTTATTATCATAATTTTTTTTAAACTACACTTAAAATAGTATTTTATCATAACATGAATTGGATTTGATTGAGAAATAAAAAATAAGTAATTATTGAAATAATTTCTGAATACTTTTTTATTTCGTTTAATATCATCCAAGTAGTTTAATGATATAATATCTTTAAAAAAAATTCGATTTTTAAGAAAAATTGTATTTTTTTTTATTTAAGACCATCGCTAATTAAACCAACTTTTTTTTCCTTATATTATATTTTACTTTACTTAGTACAATATCTAGTTAAGTCTAATGGAAGATTTTTCTCAGTTAACACATTTCAAATACTTAATTTGCTCATTATCATTTTCAATTCAACCTCTCTTTCTTGATAAATAATTTTCCTAAGAAATAAGTCATATTCTTGCCTTAAATATATAATGCTGCGCATCTTTTAGTTCCAACTTTGTTTTTTTTTTCAGTTTTGACACTAACTTTCTTTTTTTCTGTCACAACTTCTATTTTTTTTAATTATTAAAGCTAATATTAATCATCTTGTAAACTCAGAGATGTAAATGATATAAAAAATACAATTTAAGATTGAGCCTAAACAAAACTTCGAGTTTATATATATACTAAAACAATTAAAATTTTGATTTAATTCTTAAATTTTATAATTTTATAAAATTTAAAGTTTTTATTTTAAGTAATTTTTATGATTTTAAATTTATGATCTTTATCATTTTAAGAATTTATAAATTTTTTCAATTTTCAATTTTATATGATTTTAAATAATAAAATGAATTTATAATATATATTTAAACAATGTTCTTTATCCAAATAAAAAACCTTATGTATTTGTAATTAATAATTTTTTTGTAATTTCATTTGTTTATTATTATTTTTTAAATTAATTATATGTATAAATATATTTTTAGAGTAAACTTTTACCAAATCATGCCAAGTTGAGAATATAAAATAATGAAAACAGTATTCATGGTACAAAATATAAAAATTCTTAAAATTCATGGACAAATATGAGCTTATTTCCAATTTCCCAGCATACATATATATCAATGAATTGCACATAACCAGCCAAAAAACAAATTTATTCTCTAGAAATGGCTTCTTTCATCACCACCATACATAACAAGACCAGGACTAGGACAAACATTCTCCTTCTCCTATTTCTTCTTCTTCAACACCATTTTACCGGCATGTCTATGGCACAAACCAACAAGCATTTAACAAAGATTGCCGCAATCATCGATGTTCATTCTCGTTTTGGCAAACAACAGATAACCGCCATGAAAATAGCTGTTCAGAACTACAACAAAATATCAACTCGACACAACATTTCACTTGTTGTTCCCCAAGAATATTCTGAAAACCCACTTCAAGTGGCTAATACTGGTAATAATATGTTGTCTGCTTACTTACTACAATAATCAACATGATACCCAAATCTTATAAACTGTTATTTATTTTTCACTTGTTATCAAAATATTGCAGCTGAGAAGCTCATTAGAGAGCAGCAAATTGACGCAGTTATTGGCATGACAACATGGTCCGAAGCTGCCTTGATTGCAGACGTGGGTAACAGAATGAAAGTTCCAATTCTCTCCTTGGTAGCAGATCATTCCCCACACAATAATGAATGGCCTTACTTGGTTCAAATGGTCAACAATGGTTCACAGCAACTTAAATTCGCTGCAACTATCGTCCAATACTGTAATTGGCATAGAGTTGTCTTAATCTACGAAGAAGACATCTATGGTGGTGATTCAGGGGCGTTTTCTCGTGTATCACAAGAACTTTCGAGGATAGGCTCTGTTATAGATTACACTTTGGCATTCCCTTCATTTTCTTCAATATCTGAACAATACATTGACGAAGAGATGGAGAAATTGAAAGGAGTACAGTCCAGAGCGTTTCTTGTTCTCCGATTGTCATTTGAGTTAACGGGTGTTTTGTTTAGCAAGGCAAAGAGCATGGGATTCATGGAACAGGATTCGGCTTGGTTAGTATCAGACAGTGTCGCTCACTTTCTTGAATATGCTAACCATTCTATGATATCTTCCATGGAAGGTGTCATCGGAATCAGAACTGACTATTCTAGAGATACCCAACCATTCATGAACTTCAACGATCAGTTTCAGCGATATTTTAGAACAGAGTATCCAGGAGAAGCAGAGATGATTCCCGGAATTCATGCTCTAAGAGCATACGATAGTGTTACAGTTATAACGGAGACATTGAAAAAAATAGATAACCAAAGTTTGCTACAAGGTATTTTGTCGAGCAATTTTACTGGTCTGAGTGGTCAGATACTTTTTAAGGATGGTAGGTTGTTGGACGAGCTAAAATATGAGATGGTAAATGTCAACGAGACCAAGATTAATAGGTTGGGATATCATAATATGACAAAATTAGATGGAATATCATGGCCTGGGAAATTAGAAAGGATTCCTAAAGGATGGGCAATGCCTACTAAAGGGAAGCCCCTTATTATTGGAGTCCCCGGCAAAGCTTCATTTGGGAACTTTGTGAAGATAACACCCAATGGAAATGGAAATGGAAATGGAAATTCAATGGAAAAGAACTTCGATGGTTTTTGTATTAGAGTCTTTCGAGAGGTGGTAAGAAGATTGTACGATACCAAGTCATATATTATTCCTGTGGAATTCAGGGAATTTAATGGCACTTACGACGATTTAGTTGATTCTCTTGCTGATAATGTAAGTCTTTATATTTCATTTGATTGTAATTTTGAATCATAATTTGATCTTGATTGTTTCCATTGATCAGACATATGACGGGATTGTGGGCGATTTGACCATAAGTACGAAACGATGGAACAAAGTGGAATTCACGGAGCCATTCACAGAATCAGGGCTAGTCACTGTAGTTCCTGTGAGGCCTGCAAATGATGAAGGTTGGATATTTTTGAAGCCTTTTAAACCTGATTTATGGCTTGCAACTGGATGCATGTTGTTGTACACAATGTTCATGGTCTGGTTTATGGAACATAAATCAAATCCAGATTTTTCTGGGTCGCGGAGAGAACAGTTGGGGAATTCCCTATGGTTTGCCTTCTCTTCTCTTTTCATGGCTCACAGTAAGTTACTTAGCTGCATTTGAGATTTCATTTCATGGGTTTTCTGAGTCTCATGATTCCTAATCAAAATCTGCAGGAGAGAAAATCCAGAGTAATTATACAAGGATAGTGGTGGTTGTATGGTTATTTGTTGGATTACTTTTAACTCAAAGCTTCACAGCCAACCTCTCTGCAATGCTCACCGTTCCACGCCTGATTTCAAAAGACGTTACCTCCCTTATGAGGAGTAATGCGAAAGTGGGTTACGATAACAACACATTAATCAAAAACTTCTTAACAACACTTGATTACAAACCAGAGAATATGGTGAACTTACAGACTGAGGAAGAATACCTGAACGCTTTTGAAAAAGGCGAAATCGAAGCAGCTATTTTCGAAATACCTTATGCCAAAGTCTTTGTCAACAATTACTGCAACAAATTTACAATCACAGGGTCTAGTTATAGATTTGGAGGACTTGGGTTTGTAAGTATACTCTACTTTGACACAGTCAGATCTACAGCAATTCGGTTACTCAGTCACCGGTAATGATGATTCTTGAATGTGTACAGGCTTTCGAAAAGGGGTCTCCATTAGCCAGAGACGTATCAGAAGCTATTTTAGCAATATCTGAAAATGGGGACTTGAAAAGGCTAGAAAAGGAGTGGTTAATAACGTCGGAGTGCTCCTTAGACCAGTCACCAGAAGTCGGCGGATTGAGCCTCAAGGACTTCTGGGGTTTGTTCGTCTTCAGCGGCGGCGTCTCCACCGTAAGTTTACTGATATCGGTTGCGCTCAAATTGTGGAAATATCAGCGAGAAAGAGATCAAGGCTCGAATGATGATAGCGTTTGGGAACGGGCAAAGAAGTTTGCTCGTTATTGGAGCAATGCAGATCCTATTCCTATAACTATAATCATCGAGAATCATCACTCCACACATAGAGGAGTCATTATATCTAGATGATCTTTTTTTTAGTTTTTTAAATAGACATTATTATTCTATTAATTTATAATCTTAGACATTATTCTAATATGTACAAATACATACATATTCCTTTTTGTACTAACTATATTGTTAGAACACCCTTTACAACTATTGTTCCAACTTTACAAACATATACTTGAATTGAAATTTCATCTTTTAATATTTTTATGTTCTTTTAGTCTTGTTGTAATGATCTCGTTCATTAATGTATCTCAATCACAAACAAAGAGTTGGAGTCATTTAAAGATGGTCTTTGTTGAGTAACTTTTAATTGGTTAGTGCAAAGAAAAAATATTAAACAAAAGAAAATTATATATTTTAATGTATAATCCAGATATAAAGAAATAAAATTAACACAAAATAAAATATATTCTTTTGTTACATTAGAAAAATATTGTGACAATATTTTGGAATATTCTTAATAAGATATTAGTGTTGACCTAGTTAAAGTTTATTTAAAAGTATAAACATACCCTTTAAAAAGTGTTTGTCTTGAGGGCATCATTTCCATTCTCAATTCTCTATATGTTAGGGTTGCGAGTAGGGATGGCAATGGGGCGGTTCGGGGCGGGGAATGCATTTACCATCCCCGCACCATTTTTATTTCGGGGATTTTTTTAATACCATCCCCGCCCCGTTCGGTTTTTTTCGGTTTCGGGGAATCCCCGCGGGGCACCGTTAATAAAATATATATTTTTTAAATAATAAAATTATCCAATAAAATTATATAAATGGATTTTTTAATATAATATATATTGTAATATATTGAAATTTTAAATTATTATAAAGAAGTAAACTTACTATTCTTATAAAATATAGTGAATAAATAAATATATTGATGATTTAACTATATTTATAGTGTTCGGGGCATAATCGGGGGTGAAATCGGGGCGGATCGGGGAAGATCGGGGCGGGGGACACATTTACCATCCCCGCCCCATTCTCGTTCGGTTTCGGGGAAAAACCATCCCAAACGGGGCAATTCGGTTCGGTTTTCGCGGGGCGGTTTCAAATTGCCATCCTTACGAGGGAGAATTAATGTTTTAAAACTTGTGTGATAGACTCATAATCATAAACTATCGTGATGTAATCTATATTTTGATTTTCTCAACAATATTCTTTTTTCTAGTGGAAGTAGCCAAAATTTATCTTGATGAATTACATTAAAATTGTATTATTTCATTATTTTTTACATCATCTCGCATTTCGTTAAAACAAACTGGTATCAAATATTTAGGTAATTCGATTGTTTGATTTTTCCAATTGAAATGACAACATTAATTTATCAAGATCGACAAGTTTAAGGGATCTATTAAAACAAGTTGTCAGTACTAGCAGAAATAACTGCTAAGATTGTCATTTTAGAGAAGAAATTACATTCAACCGTTATGGTGTCACTACAAAAAAAAAAAAGTGAACTATGCCGACACATAAATACCATTTACGACTCAAAATTTGTGTCGGTAAAACTATATAAAAATAAAATAATAAAAAAGATACATCCAATGTTAAGACCAAAAGTTACTTTCTCTACTACTTTATTATACTAACTAAAGACCCATACTATTTATATTAAAATAAAAGAGTAATTAACCCTAGGCCCATCATTTCACAATCCCTCAAATCTTCAACACATGCCTCCCCATCTATATGCAGGTTGACTTCATTCAACACATGCATCCCCCATCAATATGCAGGTCTGTCGGCTTCAGTCATCATCCCTGTCTCTGCCTTCGCCTTGCGAAGCTTAGTAGGTAGACACGCCTCTCATCTCGTTGAAATGTCTTCGATCGTCTAGATCTAGAGCCGTTGTCGTCGATCATCTGAACCTAGAATCGCAACCTTCGATCGTTTTAATCAGTTTAAGTATGTTTTTTATGGGAAAACAGATTAACACCATTTCATTAAGAACCCAAAAGTGAGAGAAATAGTCAATTATCAAAACTAAATAAACTCTAGCTTTGATTACAAGGATCAAACGACCCTATAGTATTTGAATAGAAACAAACAAAAACAGAGATTCAAGACAAGTAAATCATATCAATCATACTACTTAATATTCTTGTTCAATTTATCCAATATCATTTCCGTTACTTTTGTATCATAATCTGTTGTTCTCGCAGTCCACCTACTTTATCTAATTACTTTTTGGCTCTAAGCTTCATTATTGATGATTGAACTATTGCATTTGATAATGACTGTTTGTGAGTATTGCCCTCATTTCCTTGGATTAATTTTTCTTTATAGGAGCCATCACTAATCTAATCAAGAGGAATTATGTTTCAGTATTTTAGGAATTTCAGCTTTACCTACACATTCATTTTGCTTCAATTTTGTATTATTTTTTTTGGTCTACTTTCAAAGTTTTCTCTTCATTTTCCTCCATTGCATTCTGATCACTTTTTTCCTCTATTTTTTCTTTACTTTCATTCACTAATTTTTCTCATTTTCCTTCCTCTGATTTTTCTTCTTTTTCATCCTCTAATTTTTCTTCTTCTTTCTTTGATTCTTCATCTTTCCTTTCCTTCGATTCTTTATCATTCTCATCCTCTGCATCTCAATCTTAGCTTCCTCATTCTCATTTCCTGATTCTTTATATAGTTTAAGCTTTCTCATTTTGCTCTCGAACTTTTAGCTTTTCCTGTTGCTCTTCAATTGTTTTTACACATTTATTACTGGAATATTCAAAAGTATTTCAGAACGCACATCTATTTGGCATCCATTCATACGTAATATCCATGTATGTGGATTTGCCTCTTCTGTCAACTACTGTCATCTTTTCTGATAAAGTGCTTCTAAGATGCACTTCAATGCTTATCCTAGAATATGTGATTTGTTCACTTTCCTCCATTATTGGGTCCATATACAATGATTTTCCCAAGAGACTAGCGAAATGACTAAGTGCTTCTACATATACATATTAGTTGGAATGTTCCTTAGTTTGAATCAAATTTGGGTTGTTTCCTTTGGTTTGCTGAGTAAGTTTATAAATTCAGACCATTTTTCTAGCTTCATAAGTTTGACCCAACATATGAGTGTCCCAACTTCAGAATATTTTTCAGATTTGTTCCCTACTTGAATTTCAAGAAATAGAGATTATGAATATTTGTTGATACATTTTCTAGTCCCATATGCTCTCATTGTTTTAGTAAAGCATCCTTAATGACTAAGAAAGAAATACAATTCATACCTATGTAGTTCCCAACTTGATTCAATCCTAGAATAAGTTTGGATATTTGTCCCTCATGTCATTTTCTAGTTCCCACGTAGCTTCCTTTTCAGAATGATTGCTCCACTGAATTTTAACATACTTAATAATTCGACGTCGGAGAACTTGCTCTTTATTGTCCACAATTATTGTAGGAACCTCCTTGTACGTCAACTTTTTTTCAATTATTAGCAGAGTATATTCAATTATGTGATCATTAGTGGGAACATATTTCTTTAACATCAAGACATGAAAGACGTTATGGACTCCCGCTAATACTAAGGGGGTAATGCGATCTCATAAGCTACACTGCCAACCTTTTTTAACACTTCGAATGGTCCTACAAATCTAGGACTCAACTTTCCTCGCTTTCCAAACCGCATAATCCCTTTCATTGGAGATACTTGTAAGAATACATGATCACCAATATTAAACTCTAAATTCCTTCTGCGATTATTGACGTAACTCTTTTGCCCGCTCTGTGCAATAATCAAATTTTCTCTGATTTTACGAATCTTGTCATTTATTTCTTGCACAATTTCTAGTCCCATCAATCTATTTTCTCTACCTCATCCCAAAACACTAGTGAACAACATTTTTGACCATATAATGCTTCATAGGGATCCATTTGGATACTTGCATGATAATTGTTATTATAAGCAAATTCTATTAGAGGCAAATGATCGTCCCATGCTCCACCCATATCAATAATACAAGATCGAAGAATATCTTCCATAACTTGATTTAATCTTTTTGTTTTCCCATCACTTTGAGGGTGAAATGCCGTACTAAAATTCAATTTAGTTCTCAAACATTGATGCAAACTTCTCCAGATATGTGACACGAACCTACTATCTCCATTCGAGATAATAGTTACTAATATCCCGTGCAATCTCGTTATCTCCTTGATATACAATCGTGTCAATTTGTCCAATGAAAATCCTGTAGGAATTGCTAAGAAGTGAGCGGATTTTGTCAATCTATCAACGATTACCCATACAACTGCTTTATTTATTTTTGCTTTCGGTAATCCTGATACAAAATCAATGGAGATGTCTTTCCACTTCCATTGTGGAATGGGTAACGGGTTCAACAAACCTACCGGTCGTTGATGTTCTACTTTCACTGGTTGACATGTCAGGCATTCATTAACATATTAAGCTATTTCTCGTTTTATATTGTTCCACTAGTAATGTTGCTTTAATTTTGATACATCTTTGTGCCTCCAAGATGAACAATATATATGGAGTAATGTGCTTCCACTAATAATTATTTCTTTAAAAGATCATCATTAGGAACACATAACCGATTTTGGAAACTCATTACTCCATCTTTATATAGCTGAAATTCTTTCCCTGATTCAGATTCTATATTTCCATTGATCTTGATAATTCGAGAATCAGTTTGTTGCGAGTTTTTGATCTTTTTGAGTAATGTAGGACGAATCACAATATTTAAAATTAGACTTGGCTCTTCTCCCTTTGCTGATTTTCAACCCAAGGCATCAGCTACAACGTTAGCTTTTCCTGGTGATAACTTATTGATAAGTTATAATCTTGAATCAAGTCTAGCCACCTTCTTTGACGCATGTTTAATTCAGTTTGAGTATAAATATATACTTTAAACTTTTGTGATCCGTATAAATCTCGATTTTTGGACCATACAAGTAGTGTCGCCAAATCATCAAGGCAAATACAACCGCTGCTAACTACATATCATGGGTAGGATAGTTTCGTTCGTGCGATTTTAATTATCGAGATGCATAAGAAATAACATGCTTATTTTGCATGAGAACACAACACAATCCCTTATGTGAAGCATCACAATATACAGTGAAATCTTCATCTTCCGATGGTATAGTCAACACTGGAGTCGTAGTTAGCTACTTTTTAAGTTCATGAAAACTTCCTTCATATTCTGCTGACCATTCGAATTTCACGCCTTTTTGAGTCAAACGAGTTAGTGACGATGCTATTTGAGAAAATCCTTTAACAAATCTCCTATAGTAATCTGTCAAACCAAGGAAACTACGCATCTTTGTAATAGTAGATGGTCTACGCCAATTTGATACTGCTTCCACCTTCTTAGGGTCTACACATATCCCATCTTTAGATATAATGTGCCCTAAAAATGCGATACTATTCAAGAATTCGCATTTCGAGAATTAAGCGTATAACCGATTTTCTCTCAATGTTTAGAGTATAAGTTTTAAATGCTCCTCGTGCTCTTTCATAGATTTCGAATACACCAGTATGTCATCAATAAATATTATCACAAATTTATCCAGGAATGTTTGAATACTCGATTCATGAGATTCATAAAAACAATTGGAGCATTAGTCAAACCAAGAGGCATGACCACGTATTCATAATGTCTATACCTTGTCCGAAATTTTGTCTTTGCAATATCATCTAGTTTAATTTTCAACTAGTAATAATCCGACCGAAGATCGATCTTGCTAAAAACTTGGGCTCCTTTCAATACATCGAATAAGTCATCAATTCTTGGTAACGGGTATTTATTTTTGATAGTTACCTTATTAAGCCTTCGATATTCTGTACAAATTCCCATTGTCCCATCTTTCTTTTTCACAAAAAGAATGGGGGCTCCCCATGGGGAAACACTTTTTCTGATGTATCCCTTTTGTAATAATTCTTCTAATTGATCGTGCAACTCCTTCAACTCTACTGGAGCCATACGATATTGATTCTTCGTTATTGGAGTCATTCCAAGCATCACATCGACTACAAGTTCCATTTCTCTATCGGGAGGTAATTCGTGCAACTCATCAAGAAATATATCTTGATACTTGTTTATAACTAGAACAATTCCTATTAATTTCTTATTCTTTTTCGTACCCCATAACACCACTAGATGACATTTACACCATTTCTTATCATGTGCTCCGCTTCCATAGAGCATATCATTTTTGGAGGGATAACAACTTTACTACCCATAAAAGAGAATGTGGATTCCTTAGGAATTTGAAATAGTATCGTCTTTTTATGGCAATAAATGGAGGCAAAATTCTGAGCTAACCAATCCATTCCTAATATAATATCAAAACCTCACAAATCTAGTACCGTAAGATCAACTAATATCACTTTAGATCCTATGTGTACTTCTCGAGACATATAAATTAGATTCGCAATTATCTTATAACCCAATGGTGTTTCTACACTTATATTCACATCTCGAGGTTTGTTATTCCAATTATGCTTTTCAACAAAGTTTTGAGAAAAAAAAAGAATCTGTAGCACCAGAATCAAATAATACTAAAGCATATGTGGAAGACACATAAATGGTACATGAGATCACAATATTAGATGCACGAGCTTACTTAGAATTCATCGTAGAAAACACTCTGGCTTGGAAAGGGCCTTCAATTTGTCGAACCTCCAGCTTCACGTGCATTAGGTTGTGTGAAGGAATTTTTGAATCGTGGACAGGTAGCCCTTACGTGACCATGCTGCCCACATAAAACACATGCTTTAGACAACCAACGACAATCTTTCGTGCGATGATTTATGGAATATTTCCTAAATGAAGATGAATTTTGTGTTGACATCTTCCTAGAGACTTGAGTCGTATTATTCATAGGAAAAGGCCTTCTACTTCGAAATGAGCTTCGACTCCCTTCAAAGGCACTTTGATGACTTCTTTTCCTTGATTTTGTGTCTTCTATTCTCTTTGTAATACCCAACTCTCGTTCAACAAATCGTGCTTTGTCCACCACAGAAATAAAAGAGGTGAGCTGAAAAGGGACCACAACTTGCCTAATGTAGGGACTCAAACCCATTTCAAACTTTATCTCCTTCGTAATATTGCTCCTCATCCATACTTGCGCAAATTTGGCTAATTCCACAAACTTGGCTTGATCTATTGTTATAGTCATACTTCCATGTTTTAGATTCATAAACTCCATCTCTTTCGCTTGCCACAAACTCTTTGGAAAGTAACTTATATCGTGCTCGTAGTTTTGCTTCTCCATTTCCCACCAGTTGCGTGCATTTCCTTGCAACTGAAATGCTGCAAACTTTACTTTTTCTATCTTGTTACAATTGAGTACCTAATAGAATTTTCCAACTCATATATCCATTTTTCAGCTTCTAGTGGACCATTGTTTCCATCAAAGTGGGGGAGACAATTTCTTAAATTTGGAAAACTTATTTGTCGGTGCATGTTGTTGTGTCATCCCCGTCATAACTCTAACAATATCCTCAACTGTTACCGGCCTAGAGGTCTCTCTAGTCTCTTGCTGTCCTCGCACATTTGGTTCGGAATTATTATTACTGCGTTTTCTTCTTACCCATAGTGCTATACTATTTAAGTTTTCACGCTCCATTCTTATAACATTTAAATTCCACATAGAAGCGCTTTGTGTTGAAGCGGGGGGCATGAATATGAGTTCCATGCTAGTTCTCCTTAATTTTAAAAAAATAACATTTAATTTCCACTATATTGTTAATCTAATGACTTTATAAATATGTGTGGAGACATATAAACTTTCCCCCAAAATTCTCAACTTAAACTCTTTGATAAACCATCACAATTTTCCTTTTAATGGATATAAACCTATGCTTTGATACCACTAAAGTTGTCACGTCCCAATTCGAGTCATGAGGCGCGACTGCCTCCACATGTCATATTTTTTTGATGCACTATTATTATAACATGCAAGGCTAACCAACTACATTTCCATGAATCTTCATTAACACAAAAATCATCCTTACTCCTTAAAAAAGTATTTTCATACACAAAATGTCATTGTACCCCCATCCTTAAACAAAAATCGATGGTTACATATTTCATGTCTTAAGGATACAACTTCTCCTATTACTCTTTATATATGAGAGACTAATAATCCTTACCGATTATAATAATCCAAGTCTTCGATACCGCACAACCTCAACTATTGATCAATATTATCCTGTTCTGAAAGAGTGGTCCATAAAAATGGATGAGTTAAACTTGCCCAATAAGAAAATCATAAATTTCTAAACAGTTGGATCAAGAGGCAATTAACTATGTATAGAAAATTAATTTCTATTCAAAATATAATATCTAATTTAAATAACTAATATGTTTTTCGTATATAGCTCGGGTTAGTGATAAGACTACATTATTATGATAACTCATTAACCATCAACCAGGATTTGAGGGTCCTGCATTGAGTCATTAACCATAAATCAAGATGTGAGGATCTTGCATTGACTCATTAACCATTAACCAGGATTTGGAGGTCCTGTATTGACTCATTTACCATTAATCAGGATTTGGGGTTCCTGTGTTGACTCATTAACCATCAACCAGACTTAATTGTCACGCTTTGACTCATTACCGGTATAAGCACTCGAGGCATAAATAACCATTATCAAATAAGTAGTACATAATCCTATCCCGACTATAAAATTACCTCTTTATCTCCACATTTCCAATTCCAGTTTACTACATTCTTTATTCTTACATCATATTCTCTTTCTCAAATCAATTTGCCTAGTCAAGATCATTTAGGTCATTTTTCTCTTTAAACTCATTTTCAACTCATCTTAGGCTGATCAAATTATTTATTTATTTTTCTTCTTTCAAATCCTTTTTATCAAGTCATTTTTATCAAATTCATTGTCAACTTGATCAATATTTTTAGATAAACACTTTTTCAATAATTTTAACTCGAAATGAACATTTATAATAGCAAACTAATTTATCAAAACAATGGTATAAAATATAAAACGGTAAGAAACTAAGATTTTCTTACTTGTATTCTAATATACGTACTCTTCTCAACTACTCTTTCAGCTCAACCCCTTATCCATATCACCTCTCAATCAACTTTCCTTTTTCCATTCCATTGATCTCCTTTCTTTCGTTATATATATAAAAGTCCATCCGCTAACGATCCGTTTGTTTATTAACCATGACTTCTTCTTCTTGTTTACCCACTATTTCATCTTTGGTCATACAAAGTTTGGTTCTATCAACACAAATACCTAATGGTTTAGTTTGTTTCTAACCAAACAACCGAAATACTTAGTCTTATATATGTCCTTAAATGATATACCTGTTATTTCTGTTCACCGATGAAACATGCAAACTTATCAGCGATCATGGTGACCAAAGAGCCTATCGGACTGATCTTCACTCACAACCTCATTCACACTCCCCTGCTTCTTGCCCTATCTCTCTATGTTTATGTTTGAGAAGATCCACAATCTATCAAATATCAAAAGTATATATATCCTTATATATTTTAATATATTAAAATATTAATATATTACCTTTCTCAAATCTCACATCTCTCTCCACAATATTTTTTTTTTCTTTTCGGTAGAATCTTGAGCCTTGTGCACTTGCCTGTCTTATCCATCAATTGATTGTCATTTATTTTTTTCTCTTATATATAAATATAATATCTTTATAGTACCAATTTATTCTCACGCCAAGATCCAAATTAACTACGTGTTTCGACCTCGCAATTCAAACAATTTAGATTTTAAGCATTATTATATAAATATATTATATATATATTTAATAATGTAAAAATGACTTAGAGTTTATCCATTTAAAAATAAATATGATGTTGATTTTAAGAAGAGGAATATTTTGGTTACAAGATTTAGGGTAGATGGTTATTTAAAAAATTCAACATGTATATATATATATATTAAAGTCAATGTAAACCAATAAGCGTGTTTCTATTATCTTCTCTAGAAAGAAATAAAAAAACATCTCTACGTTTTGAAGAATGTATATATAATATAAATTTCTAATACTTCCTCATCTAATTTAAGGATGTCTTTCAAACTGATCCCCAAATTTCTTCTTCTTTCTATCATTCTTCTCTCCTTTAATGAATTTGCAACAGCTGACGATTCTAATGTCACAAGAATTGGAGTCATAATCGACGCCCATTCTCCAAATGGAAGACAACAAGAGATTGCCATCAAAATAGCAGCTCAAAGTTTCAACCAAAGTTCAGATTTTCACAAACTCTTTATCCACTTCAAGAATTCCACTGCCGACCCCCTTCAAGCTGCTCGTGCTGGTAACTTCTTAACTTATAGTATATGCTGCTTAACATGAATTTCCCCAAAGAATGATATGAATTGCTTCTTTTATGTTCAGCTGAGGAGCTTATTCAAACTGACCATGCTGAAGTAATAATTGGAATGGATTCATGGCAAGAAGCGACTTTAGTGGCGGAGATCGGTAACCGGGCTCAAATCCCAGTTCTTTCATTTGCAGCTGCTGCTACAGAAGCTCATCTAGCGCAGCTGCAATGGCCTTTCCTGGTACAAATGGGTTCCGATTTCTCTGGACAAATGAAATGCATCGGAGAAATCATTCGATCGTATAACTGGAAGAAACTAATCGTAGTTTACCAAGAAGACACAGGCGGTACTGGTCGGACTATGCTGGCTCGATTGTCCGATGCACTGCAGGGTTCAGGTTCAGAAATTGAGCATCGTTTGGTTTTTCCTCCGTTAGTTTCCATCGAAGACCCAAATGGGTTTGTTCTGAAGAAGATGACGGAGCTAATCGGAAAACAATCGAGGGTTTTTGTTGTTCTACAGGCGTCTCTTTCGCTAGTCATTCATTTGTTTGAAGCAGCTAATGAATTGGGTTTTATAGGGAAAGACTCTGTCTGGATAATCTCCGGCTCTGTTTCATCAACATTGAGATCTTCCAACACTTCTATTATCACATTAGCGAAAGGAGTTATTGGAATTGAAGATTACTACCCTGATGACAGTGCCCCTTTTAGAGAATTCAAGAGCAAATTCCAGCCTCAATTCCACCTTCAGTATCCAAACGAAGAAGATTCAATCCCTGGAATTCACGCCTTACGAGCATTCGATAGCGTCAATGTAATCGCCAATGCTTTGAAAACGAAAACAAAACTTCTCGAGAACATTCTTTCGAGCAATTTCACCGGCCTAACTGGTAACATTACTTTTGAAAACAGGGAGCTAGTCCATCCCTCGGTTTTCAAGATCATAAATTTCATAGGAAAAACCACCGATGAACTAGGGTTTTGGTCGCCTGATTTCGGTTTCAAGGGAATTGAAGGTGTTATGAATAATGGGAACAACATGAAAGAAGTGTTAGTTGATGTAGTAAAGTGGCCGGGGAAACCAAAGGGTGTACCAAAAGGATGGGCTATGCCCACAAATCAAAGACGGTTGAAAATAGGAGTTCCGGCCAATACTTCATTCGAAAAATTCGTTAAAATTATCTTAAAGGAAGATAAACAAGAATACACGGGTTTCTGCATCGAATTTTTCGAAGAAGCGATACAAATTATCGAGAAGAACTATTCATTGCCTTACGAGTTTCTTCCGTTTATCGGAACTTATGATGCATTGATTGATAATCTCATCAACAAGGTATGGTTTAATTTAAGTCTTTTGAATTATTAGTCTAGATTAACACATATTTTCATTTCATAAGTTTGAGTGTTTAATGAATATTATACAAGTAGACATCAAAGTTGTTAAGGTGGAATCTTTATAGTTTTAAAATGTTTACAAAATAAGAATTTGAATATTAATTGATGCCTTGTGATTTGATAAATATATTAATTAATTGTAGGTTGATATGTATATGATGTTGGATTAAAAATACACATTAAACAAGCCAAGAAATTAATCCAAATAACCAAATATCAAACAAGCTAGTCAAATTACTTGGGCAAGTTCAATTAGACTATTTGCAGTCAAAGGTCAATAATAATATAGGCAGGGAAAAGTCTTACTATATTTATTTTATAATGGCAACATTTGTTGACCAAACAAGTTTTAATCAACATTTTTTTTTGGTCCAAAATGAATAAAATTACTTTCATTTTAATTTACAATTGTGTATGTGTTTGCAGACATTTGACGCTATAGTTGGAGACATAACCATACTTGCAAACCGGTCAAAATATGTGGAGTTCACGCAACCATTCGCCGAGTCGGGGCTGTCTATGATGGTCCCGGTGAAAGGGGAAGGGAACCGAGGTTGGCTTTTTGTGAAGCCATTTAACAAGAAAATGTGGTTGGTAACTGCCCTTGTTATGATCTACACTACCCTCATTGTTTGGTTCTTAGAACGACAATCCAATCCTGAATTTGGTGGCCCTTGGAAAAATCAAATCAGCACTGCCCTTTGGTTCACTTTTTGTACGCTCTTCTTTTCTCAGAGTAAGGGATTATTATTTGATACAAAAATGTTCACGATTTTGGTTAAATTACCACAATATCATTAATTACTATTTTTTTTTTGCAGGAGAAAAAATTCAAAGCAACTATAGTAGGATAGTAGTTGCCTTATGGTTATTTGTAGTATTTGTAGTAACGTCAAGTTATCAAGCCAGCCTCACCTCAATGCTAACGGTCCCAAGGCTAGTTCCCAACATAACCGATGTAAGCTGGCTCATCAAGACAAACGCACCCGTGGGATGCGATGGCGACTCGTTTGTAAAAAATTACTTAAAACAAGTCCTTGAATTTAGCCCTGCCAATATCAAGAACATCAGTAGTCAGTACAGTTATCCAGACGCATTCAGAAGTGGCAACATCACGGCAGCCTTCCTTGAGTTACCTTATCTTAAGGTCTTTCTTAAGGAAAACCATGGTTACCAAGTTTCCGGACCAACCTACAGATTTGGAGGGTTAGGCTTTGTAAGTATACAACCAAACTACTTTCTATATCCTTTTCACATTTATTTATTTTATATTTATACCTTAAACCTTTTTTTACACAAATAACACTTTTAAATAACCTATACAACAAGATTATTGATAGTGACTTTATCCAGAGCTGGCAGACTTTCAGGCTGCCCCCAATCATAAAAAAAATTTGATTTTTTGAGGTCTAGTTGAAATTTGAACTTATAACTAAATAAAATTTCTAAGTACGTATGTTAACGACTGAGTTAAATATTTTAGGTTAAAAAAATATATAAATTTATCTAAATATCTTACGTGTTTTATTAAATGGACTGCCTAGGGAGTGAACGAATGCTTGCCGGGCCTACCCAGGGCCGGCACTAACTTTACCCAGTCCAATCCAAACCCAAGTTTTGTAGTTTTGGTTGAATTTGGTCTGGATTGAATTCGAATAATTCAGATGACTCGAACTATCCCTTAAAATGGATAAGCTTTACCCGTTTGTTTGTCCATAGCTTATCCATATAATACTGATTATCCAAATAAATCAAAAATGAACAATGGTCTTTTTTTTTTCTTGCTAATGGTTGGTTTGGTTTAATTTTTTTTTGTGTGGGGATGAAGGTGTTCCAAAAGGGGTCACCGATAGTTGATGATGTGTCTGAGGCTATATTAATGATGTCTGAGAATGGAAAGCTAAAGGATTTGGAAGACAAATGGTTCAACGGTAGCATGTCGAACACTGCAACCGACATAGGAACCGACAGCCTTGGTTTAGAAAGTTTTTGGGGCTTGTACCTTATTTCCATAGTCATATCCACTGTTTCATTACTTTTGTTCCTCCTCGTTGGACTCAAGAATTACATATCCCTTGGAAGATTCTCCCGAAATTTTGGAAATTGGTCAAATTTGTTTCAAACCTTACGGAGGAGGCGGGTAGTTTATCCTGGTCAAGCTCCTACTTTAAATTCGGTTCCACAGTTAGGTGTATGGTCGGGTAGAGGATGGGAGTTGGTTAGCCCTTCAGAGATTGATATGAATATTGAGATATCAAGGCCAATTGATATTGAAATTCCAGAGATTAATAGTAACACATCTAATTGACATTCAGCTGGCTTTAAAGCTCAATAGGACAACATTAGGCAATATTATTAAATTTAATTATATAGGGAATAATACTATATTTATTTATTTATAAAGTTGAGGTTATTTCTTAAATTCATACACCACTTCAAAGATTGTTATGTGTTATCAGATCTGCTTGTCATTCTTCTCTTTTAATTTAAAAAAATTGTATTTTTGTCTAAATTTAAACCCAAAATCTGAAATTGTACTAAATATTTTTAACTTGTAAACCTTTACAATAATGGTAAAGCAATTCTTAAATATCTAAAACCAGGCAACATCTAATCCACACCGATGATATCTTATTGGACGATGCTTTAACTCTTCTTCCTTTACCGCGAACTACTTTAGTGATCCTAAAGTTGGATTAGGATGGGTTAATGCGTTGGGCTACTAGAAATTTAATTAAACAAACAAACTTTAAGAAGACTGCTTATTCTATCACGGCTAGAAAGAACATTATGCTAGAGAAGAAACATAGAAGAAGAAATAGAGGAAGAAGAAAAGAAGGAGGAAGTAGAGATCTCCTTATTATTAAAATATCAGTTTGACACAACTTATCTATATATATATAATGATGCTTAATTTTTAAAGTGTCCGGATTGGCGGGTCGAAAGTTGTGGTTAATTTGGATATATATGTGAGAGTAAATGAATACTTGGCTTGGATTGTGGGTTGACCCACCCATAAACTTAAAAAGATTAAAAATAAAATTAAAAATGCTATAGGTATGGTTCGAACTTACAACCTAACAAAAACAAGTAAAACCTTTTAACTAACTAGACTAATAACACTTTATATTTTAAATTTAATACCAAATTTAATGAACGTGAAACATTTTAGCAATATAAGTTCAACTTTTTAACTAACTAATATATATATATATATATATATATATATATATAAATATAATGATACTTAATTTTTAAAGTGTCTGGATTGACGGGTCGAGAGCTCGAGAGCTGTAATTAATTTGGATATATATGTGAGAATGAGGGGCGATTTGTTCAAATAAGGGAATCGAATTGGTTCAAATAACGGAATCAAAATAGGAATGAGATTGATAGATGTGTGGAATGAGAATGTGTATAATTGATAGAAGTGTAATGTTTGGTTATGAGTATTAATCATTCCCAATCCCATTGATAACGATTTGGATATTTCCATTCCATTGATAATGTTTAGATTTATTAGAGAGAAATTATTAATATTATTTTTTAATTGAAATTAGATTAATATTTTTATTTTATTATTATTATTATTATATTTTATTTAATTAAAAATACAAAATATTTTTTTTATATTATAATTGTTTAAAATATATAAAATATTGAAGTGTATTCTAATTTAATAAAATATAAACATCTAATATTTTATTATATTATATATATATATATATATATATTTAAATACTTATAAAAAAATAGATGAATAATTCATTTTTTTTTATTTATCAAACAAGATAAAGTCTTTAGAATATTATATATTAATAATTAATCAAATTAAATATAACATTTTACTTAATAATATATACTATAACATTAAATAATTTTTTTAATAACATTTTTTTTAAAAATATTTCATATTTAATTTTTCTAATATTTTTAAAATATTTATTTTATATAAGATTGTTATTTTATTTTTAAGTTTTTATATTTTAATTAATTTATTATAATTTTATTATTAATATATAATGTATACATTAATTATATAAAAATAATTGTATTATTATTAGTTATTATAAAATTTTTATTTTATTTTATTAATTATATTTTATTTTAAATAATTTATCAATATTATTTAAATAATTGAAATAATTTATTTCATTAAATAAATTAAAAATTTTATTATTAATTTAATTATAAAATAACGTCGTCTAATATAATTATAAAAGAAAATATATATATATATATATATATATATATATATATATATAAAATTATAATTATAATTATGAAAGAAAATGTGAGAGAGTGGACATCATGGGAGAGAAAATGCATTACAAGGGAATGTGATTCATTCCTCCCAATTTAGAGAGGAATGAAGGATTTCTGAGTATCCGAGAATTAAATTAATGTTCTGAAATAAAACACATCAACCAAACACTTTATTTTATTCCCTTTCTCATTCCTGAGTACAAAAACCACGTACCAAGCATTCCCTAAATGGATACTTGGGTCGGATTTTGGGTTGTCCCGCCCATAAACTTAAAACGATTAAAAATAAAATTAAAAATGCTATCACATTTTTACTGTAATATTTTTTCACGGTTTTTTATATTATTACTCGTGGAAATGCACGAGATACATACTAGTTATAATAACTTTAGTGTCAAAAGTTTTTATCTAAAATCGATTACATTAAGAAAAAATAATGGTTCAAACATGTAAATTTACTAAATTAAAAAATATATCGGTTTAACATAGTAACTTTCTAAATAAAAAAACAAAATATCGGTCGACATTTTAACTTTTTAAATTAAAAAATATCAGTTTAAAATGTAACTAATTTTTGTTATAAAAAATATCGGTTCAATATTTTAATTTCCTAAATTAAAAAAATAAATTATTGGTTGAACACTTTAACCGTGTTATAAATGATAAAAGACACAATTATTATTTGGGACTCAAACTATAGTTTTTTTTTACCAAATAAGGCTCAAACTTTGAATTATGCCATGTGAGGTCCAACTATTACAATTTTAGCAATTTCAAGTTTTGATAGCATTTTTCCAATCATACTTTTCATATTCCATTAACTTGGGATATAACCAGGTTAAAGTCGCCAATTGCGTCTAGTTTGAGCTCCTCTTTCATATGCGATTTTGAGACTTGAGAGATATGCTTCATACTCAACCTCATTGTTGGTTACAAAATATTCTAATTTAATAGAGATGAGATTATAGATTCCCTTGAGATTTATCAAGAGAATTTCAATTCCATAGCCATATTTGGATGACGCTCCATCAAACATTAATTTCCACATCTCTGAAGAGACAGACATTATGGTATCATCGGGAGAGTCGAGTTCAAAAAAGACTCGACCGTGATGTGCTGATCTTCCAAGAAGTCTGCAATAACGTTTCCCTTAACATATTTTTGAACCGTATATGTTATATCATATTCAGAAATCATCATCACCCATTTAACAAGTATAGAAGACAACAACGTTCTCTGAAACAAATAATGGATTGTATATAATCTGGATACTATCTTGATAGGGTATAATGTCTCAATCTTTTAGTGACCCATGCAAGTGCCCAACACACTTTTTCAAGTGTCGAATAGTTCAATTCACATCCAGTCATTCTCTTGCTTAGATAATAAACGACAATTTTGAGTTTATTCTCGTTTTCTTGAGCCAACGGGCTACCCATAGCCGAATCTATCATTGTGAACTAGAAATTAAGGGAACACCAGGCCTTGGAGGCATAAGAACTGGTAGTGACTTTTGATAGTCTTTGATTTTGTCAAATGCTTGTTGAAAAGTTTCAATCCATTGGAATTTCTGATCACTTTTCATTAGCTTGAAAAGAGGAACACAAGTGAGAGTTAATTTGCTAATGAAACGACTAATAAACTAGATTTTGCTGAGAAAACCTCAAACTTCTCTCTCATTTTGAGGTGCAAGCATAACCGTAATGACCTTGATTTTGGAGGGATCAATTTCTATTCCTCGTTGAATAATGAGAAAACCTAGCATCTTACCGAATGTGACTCCGAAATAATACTTCTTAGGTATTTTCAAATTCTTTGCAAGAATTTGTCTAATTTGGGAATATGACCCTAGTGATTTTTAGACTTCACGATCATTTCATCGATGTAGACTTCCACTTCTTTGTGGATCATGTTATGCAAGATCATAGTTACTACTCTTTGGTAAGTAGCCCTGTGTTTTTGAGACCGCAGGGCATGACCCTGAAACAGAACGTACCTCCATGATAAATGTGGTCTTCTCTTTGTCTTCTTTAACGATTAGGATTTGGTTATATCCTGAAAAACCATCCATGAAAGATAACAACTGATTGTCAACGACATGATCGACCAAAATGTCGATATGAGGTAAATGAAAGCTATCCTTAGGGTTGACTTTGTTCATATCGTGGTAGTCTACACATACGCATATCTTTCAGTCTTTCTTTAAGACATGAACTACATTGGCCATCCATGGGGGGTAGTCCACACTTTCGAGGAATTTTTCTTCCAAATTTTTTTGAACTTTCTTTTTTTATCTTGGCTACAACCTCAACTTTCATCCGTCTTAACTTCTGTTTGATGAGTTTAGCCTCATGATAGAGAAGAATCTAATGTCGAACGATAGTAGGATCCACTCCAGGCATATCCTTGTTAGAGCAGGCGAACACGTCTTTGTTGGCCTTTATCAATTCTACCATTTCATGATGTTCATCATCACCCAGACTTTGTCCAATTAATACAATTTGAGGACCGTCGACTGAATTGAGGTTTATTTTAATTGTCATTTCCATTGCGGAAACGATTGTGTTCTCATGTTCCAAGAAGATTTTCATTTCGAAATTAATATCAGACTGAAAAGAAACATCATCATCATTTGACATATATTTGAAATTGTACTATAGTATTTTATTGGACGCTTTATTATAAAAAGACGAAGACATCCCATCAGGATTGTCATTACAGGCTTCTTTATTTATTACAACATCATATACTTTTTCACAGTCCAAAAGGGGAGTTTCTTCATCATCAATTCTTAGGTTGATTACAGGAGCTTTACCAGCTGCTAGTAGGTTTGTGGAGTTTATCTTACAAGAGCCTTCATCATCCAAGTCTTCCTCCATTAGAGAGTAATTGTCTTTGACCAACTTTTCCAGAGTTTCGTACCAATAAGTAGTCTTTTTCCTAATCATTTGACAAATGAAATAGGATTAAAAGAACAATCTAAAAAGATTTTGAAACCTAGAGAGTGAGTTTGTAAAACTTGATTGAAGAATGGCTCGGGGAAATCAAAACACAGTCTGGTTTCCCCTTCTCGCACAAACTGTCCATTTAGGGTTGGAGGAATATGTATATATTGTTTAGATATTTTACCTTTTCTATAACCTTCATACCCTGTCGGAGTATATCTGATACTAAAGTTGTTTGTGTCGTAATAAGACTAGGGAAAAGAAGTCATGTCAGTAGCATTTGGCCATAGACTTATTCCTGAGAAATATCTCATTTTTTACATGAGATGCATGGAGATGACACTATATGGTGTAAAGTCAGGAGTGTGAGATTAAACATGGCCTTGCCTAAATATAGAACATACATCAAATCCACTTAACTCAACCTCAGGGTTAGTGGAGTGAGTTGAACCAATGACGGTCGTGACGTACTTCTCACATTTTATGGTGATGAATTTACCGTTAGCCATGAACCGTATCTTCTGATTTAGGGTAGAGGCTAGAGCCTTAGCCTGATGCAACCAAGGTCGTCCCATGATTAGGTTGTGGCCTGTCCTAAATAGGTTTATTTGGTTTATTTTTGCTAAAGTGATAGAAAAACCTGTATGAAATATGGATAAGTTTATTTAGGTAGAATGAGTTTTGGGACATTTAAGTCTCTACTGTTATTAAAAATTACGGAGCGTGCCACTGGGTAATAAGGTTTATTAATTTAAAATTTAGAAAAATTGGTAAGGGTAAAATGGTATTTTAAGTAGAGGAATGAAGTGATTGAAAAAATTGAAATGATGGAGAGTATGAGAGAGAAAAAACCAATTTTAATCCAAAAAAACTATTTAGGACAAGCCCATGACTATCGCATATTGATTACGCAAAATTCGACCTCAAAAGGTGTATCATCCACATAAATCATTGTTCGGAAGCTACCCATAATCTATTGACAAAAATTATCAAAGCCTCGGACACATAAGTCTGAGGGAAGAACTTTATTAGCAGAAATGTCGATTTCTTGGAGAGCCTTCCAATAACATTTGTTCAATGCTGAACCATTGTCAATTAGTGTCATAAGAATGACCTTTTGAGCCATCTTTACATAAATTTAAAGCGCCTTAGCATGGGTTTCGTCTGGAACAGGTAGATCTTTGTCTTCAAAACCTATCATGTTGATTTAAAGAGTTATCGAAATGATTCCAACTAACTCTTCCGGAGTTATGTTGGTTGGTACAATGGTCTGACTTAGTTCAATCATAACAGCCTTCCTGTGTTTTATAGAATACATTAGAATTTACAAGATGGAAATGTTGGCAATCGTCTTCTTAAGTTGAGTAAGAAAACCATCGCTCGGGTTTTGAGCTCTAGGATCGTTTTTCCTTCTTGGGTCATTAGATGATTCAGGGAGATTAGTCATATTGGCAAGGGTTATTTTCATGAAAATAGGTTGGAAGTCAGATCCACTTCGAGTTGCTAAGACTTCTGGCACACCACTTCTTGGAGGATCAATGGTAGGATTATCAAGAATCCACCACTTCTAAGATACCGCTAGTGGAGGTGGAATTTGGCCATCCTCCTTTTTGGGCCATTGATTAATCATATTAACTTCAATAGTGTTAATAGCTTCGTCCATGGAGATCATATTTACATGATGACCGGGTAATGGATTTTTCACGATTTTAGGTTTAGGAATGATCTTTTGATCGATCAGATCTTGACACTAATGCTTAAGGGAACTACAGTTATCAATAGAGTGACATTTCATATGATGGTACATGCACCATGCACTTTCTAATTTCCAAGGAACTCTTTACCTTCTCATGGAGTCAAAGGTTTAATTAGATTCCATTGTTGGAGGAGAGTAAGACTTGACTCAAGGTCATACCCAAATCGTCAAAATTTCTAGGAGGCCTTAGGACCCTTGGTATTGACAATTCTAATGTTGTAGGGACATTTGTTTTAACCAACAACAATTTTCTTGGACTTGACTTAAGAGAGAGTGGAGCTTGCCAAGTAGCCGTGACCTAGTGGACTTCGACTTTGTCCTTCCTTTGAGGTCGAGGAGGGACAATATAAGTTTTTATGATTTTACCCTCCTTTTCCCTTATCAAATGCTTCATCGAGGTTATTACCTATTTTGAGGATATTTTTCATGTTTTGGAAAGTATTGATGGCGAATTCAATAGAATATCGACCGTTAACGTTATCCAAAATCATGTTGATCTATCTTTGTTCACTGGGTAAAGAATCGATTTCTTCATTAACAGCCTTCCACCTTTCGATGAAAATCATGAATTTATTGTTCTGGCCTTGTTTCACATTTTAATCTTTTTCTCGGGCCATTCTAAGATGAGATGCATACTGAAGCGTTCTATAAAGATTGAGGCGAGCTCATCTATAGTCTAAAGATAAACTATCTTCTTTTGGTGATACAAATGTAAGGCCGCACCATCTAAATATTAAGGAAATAGATGGATGACCGTTGGTTCTCCCAAGTATTAAGGTGTCATAGCCATTGTATCTGGAAGAAGGGAACATGGTCACTCTTACCTATGTACTTTGATAGAGAGGGTAGTTATATCCCAAATGGGATGACTGCTCTTTCAATAATTTTCATAGCATTTTTTATTTCATGGTGTTCATCAATGCTACCCTTGGTCAACTGATTGAGCTAATCTTGAAACTTTGCTTGATTGTCATTCAACAAAGCCATTTGGACCTCATATTCCGTAGGAGGAATGATTGTAGGGTTTGCCCTTTCTTGGGTGTTGGGGTTATCAACAACTTCTAGTTGAGTTTTTACTGACTTATTATCATCTTTAGGAGGTTCCTCATAGAGAGAGGTTTCATCAATGTTACGACGAGTTTGAAGATTAATCATAATTTTCTGGATAACATGTGGAACATTTTGTTGTGCTTGTCATGACGAGGATGGCTGATCCTGAACAGGAATAGAAGTCTTGGTCATCAAGTTTGTTAACAATGCCAATTGTTATGTTACTTGCTGAAGAGTAACCTTCATTTCAGTAAACTTAGTTGGAGATACCGTATCTTTATCGTTTTTCGGAGTTCCTTTGGCAATTTTTTGGCGCACAAAACGTCTAGTCTGGGGTCTCTTCTTCGTGGGGCAGTACTTTTTCAAAGTGACTAGTGGACTACGATTTTGAAGAGAGAGATAAAGATTTTGCAAATGTAATAAAATAAAATACAAATGCGCCGAAAGGCAACCTAGAGATGTTATTTGATTAGAACAAACATAGAGTTGTATATAAACATACTCTCACATCGTTTGTTAAAAAGAGACTCTTTTATTGATATTTACAAAATAGTCTTAAGGGGAAAATGTGCATGACGCAAATTAAAAACTTCAAAGTCCAGACATAGTCTTCTTCGAGATGAACATTGTTGGAAAATTTAAGTAAGTTAATTTTAAACCGGCCACACATTACAATTTTTGAATATTTATTCTAAATAATCAAAAAGGGAGAAATTGTTAGAAAAATTAAGTAAGTTAATTTTTACCGGCTAGAGAACTAAACTACTCCTAACTCTCATGTGCTGGAACAGATCAAGTCGGCTGGAGATCGCATAAACCGGCTAGAGAATACGTCAAAGCAATTCGGCTCTAGATGATCAAGTCATGATCAAGAGGAACCGGCTTAAACATTTCAAACAGACCGACTAGTAAAGAAAAATTCATACTCCAGCCGGACCATATTACGTAAAGATCAACCGTAAACTCTAAATTACAAGATGACGTAATATGACGAAATAGATGTTTCTTGGGAAAATGCAAGAAGATAAGATCCGGATCAGAAGCATGCGATAAAAACAATGATGATCTTCTTATCCGAAGATCCGAATCAGACAACCGGAAGGTGCATGTTTGACACGTGTCAAGAACTATAAGTCGGCTACGTCATCAATACATGACCGGTATATGCATGCTTGCCAAGTGTTAGAAAAATGAAACGTGCACGCAACAGCTCTGAACCAGCGTGGTTTCAAACTGACCAATCCCACGGTGAGAGAAGAAGATGACCGTTGGGATCTCATTTACTATAAAAGGAAGACGAAGCGACCTCATTTATGACGATTTTTGAAATATCTTAAGAGAGAGAAAGAAATCTCACGCGCGATCCTAAATTATTGTTTCATTTACCGAAAGCATTATTGTATTGTGTTATTGTATTACATCAAGAGTGAAGTGGTGTAATCGGCGAGTAGCGAGATAGACTCGACCGACATTGTGAGTGTTGTAACTTTCAAAGTTAGTGGAGATCCTTCTCATAATCTGAGAAGAAGGGGTGACGTAGGAGGGTTTGTTCTGAACATCCATAAAAAATCCTGTCTTGTGTCTTTTACTTATTTCCTGCTTATTTACTCTAAAACCGAACTACTATTAACCGGAACATAATCCTTAAAACCAAAACCGGTCTATCAATCCTCCTTAACCGACTTCCCATAAATATCATCCAAGTCGTGTGTGTTACTTCAAGATGAAATAGACATTTCCGCCATTGAACCCGGTTCAAGAGTCTGTAACAGCTTGCGTAGTGTTGAGAACAGTTGTAGTCTCTAACCGGACTATCACCAATCAGAGCGTGCGTTGTGTGTAAGCGGTCAACCCTTCCAAAACCGGAACCCCAGTCCTCCAAGGGCGACCCGATCCTAACAATTGGTATCAGAGCGAGGTTCTTAACACTCAAGCAACCAAAGAAGATGAGAAGCATGACCCACAACGACAAACCACCGATGTTAAATAGTGAAACGTTTAGTAGCTGGAAGAAATAGATGTATCTTCATCTGATTACGCTGGATGATGAGATGAGCATGGTTCTGAAGGAAGGACCAATAAAGATCAACAAGGAGATAGACGCATGAACAACTGAAGATCGAAGAAAGAGTAACCTGGACAACCATTGCATGAGACATATCTACTAGGCTATAGACGATAACACACTGAACAAAATATCAGATTGTGAAAATGCAAAGAAAGTCTGGGAAACGATCATTCAGATCCATGAAGGAAACGAAAGAACAAAAGAAAACAAAATCTTGGTGGCTACTCAAAAATATGAGAACATCAGGATGAAACCGGAAGAAAACATGAAAGAATTCAGCAATCGGTTTACTAGCGTGGTCAATGAGCTGCAGACACTCGGAAAAAGATACGATAACTGGGAGATAATTATCAAAGCATTAAGATCACTGCCGAGCACATGAGATATCAAGACCATGGTGATGAGGGAGTCAAGAAATCTCGGGCAGATGAAGCTACATGATGTGTTTGAAGATCTAAAAGCATATGAGTTCGAGATCAAATCTCGGATCGAAGATGAGGCATCCACGTCAACCGCAACTAGAGCTCTAGTTACATCAGTGGAACCGGCGGTCCAAGTATCAACCGCTCCGACTCCAGTCAAAAACGCTGACCAGATCAATGAAGATGTGATGGCAATGCTAGCTCAGAAATACGGGAGATTCATGAAGAAGAACCAACCACCATTTAACAACAATTTTAATTATAATTATGTTGATAAATCAAATAAAAGATGTTATAACTGTGATGGTTTTGGACATTTCAGGTCAGAGTGTAGGAAACCAAGAAGAGATGATCGAAAACTGGAAAACAACTACCAAGGCAACAACTATCAAGGTAACCGGTATCAGGGTAACAACTATCAAGGGAACGATTACCGGACAAATGACAACCAAAGGAACGACTACCGAAGGAATGATAACCAGCAAGCCGATGTAGGAAAAGAAATACAAAAGACACTCATCGCATCCGACGGTGGAAGTGAATGGGCGTACTCTGATAATGAGAATGATGAAGAGAGAGTAACATGTTTCATGGCAAACGACGAAGAGGTATTTGATTTCTCTTCTGATGAATTTACTAAAGCAGATCTGATTTCTGCACTCAACGAAATGGTCGCTGAGTTCAAAAACATATCTGCTTCTATACCGACTTGGGTGGAACATAAAACCGTAGAGTCAAGTGGTACCGCTGGTGATCCATGCGAAACCACAGTATATGAACCGGCTAAACTATACTTAGAAAATGAGGAGACAGTTCAACCGGTAACTGAAGAAGATGAACGAACACAATACATTACGGCTGCTTAGGAAAGATCCCGTGAAGCCGTAAATTAGATGTGCAAGTATAAGAGGCGCCCTAAATGTAAATTTGGTATTGGATACAAACAAAACAAATCAAACAAATCAAATCACTCTAACAGGATGAAACTCACAAAAGACAATCTTCTTTTCGTAAGATTTGTCAAGAGCTCTTCAACCAATAATGAGACAGAAACTGTCATAGAACCGGAACTAAAATATGTAAGTCCAACCGAATCGGAAAAATGGCTTCATCCTGAGAGAAGGAAAGCCAACCAGTCAGAAGATAAACGAAACAAAACAAGTGCACCTCAAAATCAAAACTATTCATCACCACGATATAAGGAATTTTTGAGCAAAGAGCAAGAAGTTAAGCCAAATACCATAAGAACCATTACTGGGAAAGTGATCTGACTTATCCAAGTCTGGATTCCAAAGGGACTAATCAACCACGGCCCCAACTGAATGTGGGTACCAAAAAGGTGTAAATATTCCTTTTTTGCAGGTTAGGAGAAGCAACCGGCTAAGGAACTCGGAATGGTATCTGGACAGTGGATGTTCAAGACACATGACCAGTAACAGTGGACTACTAGCAGATATCACTTATGAAACCGGAGCAGTTATCACATTTGGTGACAACTCAAAAGGTAGAACTGTGGGCAAGGGTAAGATTGTCCATGGTAACCTGTCTATAAATAATGTATTATTGGTAGAAAATTTACATTTAACTTGTTAAGCATTAGTCAAATGTGCGATGTAGGATACAAAGTTGAGTTTCATAAAAATGCATGCTTAGTTAAAGATCATCAAAATGATATTTTACTAACCGGAAACCGAATGGGAAACATTTACAAAGTTGATTGGAAAACTTAGTTTGAAAATCCTGTATGCATGATAGCTGGAAATGACCCAAACTGGCTCTAGCACAAACGGCTAAACCATTTGAACTTCAAAACAATAAACTTCATATGTTCTAGGGAATTAGTGTACGGTTTTCCAAATGTCAAGTTTTCAAAAGATAAATTATGTGCTGCATGTCAAATGTGTAAACAAATAAAGTCTTCTTTCAAAAGTAAAGGAAATCATCAATCCGAACGATGTTTAGAACTCCTGCATATGGATCTGTTTGGTCCGGTTAGAGTAACAAGCCTAGGAGGCATGCAATATACTATGGTAGTTGTTGATGATTATTCTAAATTTACTTGGTTAATATTTTTAGCTTCTAAAAATCAAGCAACACCAAACCTGATTAAACTGATTTTGAGAATACAAAATGAAAAATCTATTCGGGTAAACAAAATCAGAAGTGATAGAGGAACCGAATTTACAAACAGCAATTTAACTATTTTTCTTGATGATTCCAGTATTAGACATGAGTTATCTAGTGCCAGAACTCCTCAACAAAACGGCCTGACTGAGAGAAGAAACCGAACTCTCAAGGAAGCTGCAAGGTCAATGATAGCCGATTCGGGTATTGCTCAAAAATTTTGGGCCGAGGCTATCAATACCGCATGTTATACTCAAAACCGGTATCTAGTAACTAAACGTTTTTCTAAAGCTCATTTTGAGATATACTATGATAGAATTCCAAACATACGGTATTTCAGAATTTTTGGTAGTAAATGTTTTGTTCACATCAACGACAAAAATTATTTGACTGCTTTTGATGCTAAATCCTATGAAGGAATAATGTTGGGATATTCAACTGTAAGTAAAGCATATAGAATCTATTATACTAGAACCTTAATAGTTGAAGAAACATCTAACGTTGTTTTTGATGAATCGGTTGAACGAAATACTGCATTACCCTTCGACCTTCAATACAGAATGGAAATTTCAATATCTATTCTGATGATGAAGATGAGGTTTCGGTTTATAGAAGATTTGTTAATGATCAAGCGGTTGATGCTGAACCTCAGCCTGATCAAGCTACTTTACCGCAGAAAGTTGACTCTTCAGTTTCAACGGAAGAAATCGATCGGTCTGACTCTGTTTAGCCTACCGATCAATCTAACCTTGATCATCCAACCGAACGCTTGGAAGACACGTCTCGGATAAACCTCAGAAGGAACAAAAATCATCCTCTTGAACTAGTAATAGGTAACATATCCTCACCCGTCCGAACTAGGCAACAAAATTTGGAACACCATGAAAACTCAGCTTTCATATCACAAATTGAGCCGAAAAGGTGGATGAAGCGTTGTCAGATCCCGACTGGATCCTAGAAATGCAAGAGGAACTAAACGAGTTTGAGAGAAATAAAGTCTAGTACCTAGTCCCTAGATCGAAAAACAAACTAGTTATAGGAACACGATGGGTATTCTGAAATAAACTCAATGAAGACGGTTTAGTTACGAGGAACAAGGCTCGGTTAGTGGCTCAAGGCTATAAACAGGAAGAAGGCATTGATTTTGAAGAATCATTTGCTCCTATAGCTAGAATTGAGGCCATTAGAATATTTCTAGCATTTGCAGCTTTCAAAATTTTCAAAGTCTTTCAAATGGATGTTAAAAGCGCTTTTCTAAACGGTAAGTAAATGAAGAGGTGTATGTTAACCAACCTTCAGGTTTCAAAATTTCAGAATACGAAAACCATGTTTACCGGCTAAACAAAGCCATTTACGGTTTAAAATAGGCTCCAAGAGCCTGGTATGATACATTAACGCAATTCTTATTTGATCACAAGTTTACAATAAGTTCAGTTGATAAAAATCTTTTCAAATTTGAGAAAAAGGAGCACATATTACTCGTTCAAATCTATGTTGATGATATTATTTTCAGATCGACCGATCCAAAGTTATGTGATAAATTCTCAAAAATGATGACTGACAAATTTCAAATGAGTATGATGGGAGAACTGAGCTTCTTCCTAGGGCTTCAGGTTAAGTAGATCGAAACCGGAATGTTCATAAGCCAGACAAAGTACACAGCCAAACTGTTGAAGAAATTTGGAATGGATACATGTGCTGAGGCGGCTACACCAATGAGCTCTTCCGTAAAACTATACAAAAATGAGGATGGTAAAGCCGTCGACATCACGGAATATCGAGGAATGATTGGATCTCTACTCTACTTAACAGCTAGCCGACCGGACATCCTGTTTGCGGTCGGAGTATGCGGGAGATTTCAAGTCAATCCAAAGCAATCACACTACACCGCGGCTAAAAGGATCTTAAAGTATCTGAAAGGGACTCAAGATGTGGAGCTTTGGTACCCAAAAGATTCAAGTTTCAATCTCATCAGTTACTCAGATGCAGACTATGTAGGCTGCAAAATCGATAGAAAGAGTACAAGTGGGACTTGCCAATTTCTGGAAGACCGACTTGTCTCATGGAACAGCAAGAAGCAAACTTTAGTTGCAACATCAACCGTAGAGGCAGAGTACTTAGCAGCCGGAAGCTGCTGTGCACAACTTCTCTGGATCCAACAACAACTAAGAGACTTTGGCGTAATAGCTGAAGAATTGCCAATATTATGTGACAACACCAGTGCAATAGCGATCACATATAATCCGGTATTGCACTCAAGAACGAAACACATTGACATAAGACATCATTTCATCCGGAAGTATGTTCAACAGAAGCACATCCGACTAGAATACGTCTCAACTGAGCAACAAGTGACTGACATCTTCACCAAACCGCTATAGGAAGCTAAGTTCTCTCATTTCAGAAATATTTTAGGACTTACTGATAGCAAGCAACTTACACCATAATCATCCATGCATGCTGTCCACATACATTATCATGAAAAACCGGGGTATGTGTTCAGGGAGAAGCTCTCGCTTCTCAAACCGTATCCCAATAGGACATTAAACATTCAAGGATGCCAACCGGGAGGAAGTCTCCAGTTATGCTTGATAACTTCATAATATCAAACCACATGTATAAATACTAAGCGGTTCAAATGACTTGGTAAAACGGATAAGCTTAATCCAAAGCTGAACAAATGTTAATGTGATTCAATATTTCTTCACAACGGAATAAGATATCCAACTAAAACCGGTCACGGAAAATCAATTAGTAAAAATGCATCATGGTTTCGGTAAACTGAACTTTTTCGGTTAACTTGGGACAGATAACCGCGTTTTCATGCACACCTTGAGAAATGAAGCCTATAATCAATAGAATAATATACCTCAATCGAGATGACGACACGTGTCCATCATCAAGAGAGGGAGACTAACATCTTGTCAATAGATATATTGTCATCATGAAAATCCTTAGTAATCATTAATTTTGCATTGGAAATAAACATTATACACTTCAACAAGTTAAACCCTATTAATTAACCAATGACATCACTAAGCATGCTTAACCTACTAACATAGCCGAACCCCTAGCTATATAAACAACCCTTCATCCTTCACAACACTTCACAAATTCACTATTCACAAAATCTCTTGAACTAAACCTATCACAAGAACATGAACTCTGATCCACTAGCCAAGAAGATCATGCTGGCTGATTTCAACTCTATATATCATTACGAATACCACGACATCAAAGAAATGTTCTTAGCCGTTGAAAGAAGCGGGCTAAGAAGGTTCTTGGAGAACAGATTTATCATCAACTACTTGGTAGTTGATGAGTTCTTCGAAACAGCAAAAGAAGTGCACCGAGACATTATCGTGGCACGGGTCTACGGTCAATCATTCCTATTCAGCAAGACGGATTTCGCCGAATATTGCGGTTTACCCACTGAAGGGGTAACCGACCTCACTTACTCCCTGGTGACCATTGAAGAAATGTGTCATCGGTTCTCCAACTCCAACATCACGGTTAAGCCCTGGGGTGCTAAGAGTCAACTTTCTCACAAATACCAGATTTTGTGTGAAATGCTGGGAAAGTCTGTTCTGGGTAGAGAGAAGAACTACTACTATACCCAGAGAATTTTCGAAATGATGATTGCCATCACGGTCGGGACACCGGTAAACTGGTCCTGGATCATCTTCAGCAATCTGAAGAAGATGATCATCTCAAACAAAACCGGCTAAGCTCCTCAGCTAAGCGGTTTTTGTGAAAGTCTGTACCTCCATTCCGGCCCCTTCGTCACTCTCCACCCGAAGCATGTGCTCACGAAGGAGAGAAACCAGGAGCTAATCGACAGATGGGAAGTGGCAAGAGCTAAGAAGAATCAAGCCGCCGGATCATCTAATGTCTAATCTTTTCATTATTTCTCAATTATCAAATCGGTAATTTTGCTGTACTACCGGTTTGGTACTTCTCTTTAATGAAAATCTTTTCTTTCCTCTTCGGTCAAAATCCTAAAAAATCTTGAGAAAATAAAAGACATTAAATGCGCTACATCAAACAATATCAAATCAGTCTTGAAAACTGAAATATCCGCTTTCCAAGAAG
Organism: Impatiens glandulifera; assembly: GCF_907164915.1. Taxonomy (NCBI): domain Eukaryota; kingdom Viridiplantae; phylum Streptophyta; class Magnoliopsida; order Ericales; family Balsaminaceae; genus Impatiens; species Impatiens glandulifera. Next base: position 51,846,643 of record NC_061862.1, on the reverse strand, counting down.
CATGCCTAATTCGAATAGATTAGACAATCTACAAACGGATTATTCCCTTGAAAATTGATAAGCATTTATGACCATACATAAACGGCCTGATTTTTCAAATATTCTCATTAAATGCAATCCAACCGCATGCATTATAAAAGGGACTTCATCCATCTTCAACAAATCACACTTCAGAAATTTTCCTCTCTCTCTAAGCTTGAATTTTCAAAACTCATTCATCCTTTGTTCAAATCCATTTCTTGAAAAATGAATGCTGAAATGCGAAACACTATTATCGTCGACTTCTACGAAGTATTGAACTCTAGGTTTGAAGAAACCATCTTTTCACCAATCGTAGAATCCGGGCTACAACACTTTCTTGAGGGTTTGAACATCATTCTCGAAGAAGAGGTGTTTGAATTTTTTAACAATGGGCACATACTCGATGATGACAGCATCATGACCATCATTGACGGATCATTCCATCAGCTCACTAAGGAGTCATTCGCCAACTTCTTTCAACTTCCCTCCGAAGGATATTCGGTTTTCCCAACACCCCACTTTCTAGTTAAAGAACACTATGCTTTCATCTTCTCCAGCTCTATTCATCCGGTTGATGACTGCGGTGAGAAGGATGAACTTGAACTTCAATACCAAGTTTTTCATGACTTGGTACAGTGGTCTATCATGGGACGAATGACTAACCAGAACTACAACTGGGAAGCATTCGACCTCATGATCGCAATCGTCACAGAATCGTCCATCAACTGGGCCTCATATCTCTTCAATAATTTGAAGAAACTCATCTCAGCTCCAAGGGGAAGAATTGACTTTGCTCCCCAGATCAGCCGATACCTGCAAGCTCATCTTCCAAACCATGGACCAGGTGTTCCTGTCGGACCGGCCAACACCATGACTCGACCCATACTGGATAGATGGATATCGAGAATTGAGAACCTGACTGGCAACACCGTGGATGAATGGATTGACAGGATGATAGAGGGAGAGTGGTTTGATTTTATGTAATTCTATATATCTTCCGGTTACTTCTGGTCATTTTGTTGTACGACCAGATAACCACATTTGATCCTTTGTCTTCCGGCTTAATATAAGAATTTCATATTTTTTGTTTCCGGTTTTTCACGCAAGTTTCTTTCCGGTTTTTATCTTAGTAATCATCAAAACTTCTGGTTAACCAAAATTTCCAGTTAACAAAATTTTTGGTTATGAAAATAAATCTCAAAACATATCTGAAAATTCAAAATTTACCGCTCATGGTTTACCACACACAATCTTACCGCCCATAGCTAATCTCCGCAATTACCGCCGAAAGTTACTGCAGTAACTTTTGGAGGGAAAATTGGTGTCAAAACGAAGAATGAAGTGACGGTTCAACTTCCTAACCGTTCAAAACTGCTCCCTATATAAGACAGAAACAGTTCATTATTTACTCACGCTTTCTCTCTCTAAAAATTCACACAACTTTCTGTATTCTAATCTTCTCACGATCTTCATCTTCTTCGTTGCACTATTTCACCATGGAATCAGATACAACACTCTTCAAATATATCTTGCAGGTCGATTTCAATGACATCGAAAAACACGCTGTAGAAGAACACAAAGCCGTGCTCCAATCCGTAAGGGATTCTGGGTTAAAAACTTATCTTTCTGGTCCGTTTTTTGTGCATCCATCATAAGTTGAAGAGTTTCTAAGAACGGTGCTCTGACGAAGAGAATAGTCTCCGCCACTGTGTGCGACAAAACAGTTAACATAACGGAAGAAATCTTCTCAGAAGCTCTCGGTTTACCAAATACCAGGAAAGACTTCAAAACAAGCTTATCGGATGCGGAATCTAACGCTGTCCTGCTAGCCATTTCAAGTGATGACACGGAATTTGGTGTCTCACTCCAGCCGGAAGAATAAACTAATGTCAGAGTTCAGATGGCTGGTGGATATCATATCTAAACCCCTTCAGGGTAAAGGAGGAAACTTCGATAATTTGACATAGCTGAAGCTGCAAATGTTAATGGCGATTGTCCGCATTGACAAGATTGACTGGGGAAGTGTTTTATTCGAACAGTTCTACGAAATGTTGGTCAAAATGAAGGGTCGGGTCCAAGCATACGCCATGCAGATTGGGAAAATTCTGCGGTTTCTTCACGTCGAAGTCGGTGAAGGTGAACCACTTTCCTCTGGCAACATTCTGGCTTCTGAACACATGAGCTAGAAAACTATTAAGACGGTCAAGCCGAAAGCTACAAGGGCCAAATCCGCAAAAGAAGCCGGACCGGCTGCACCGGTAGGTGAGAGCTCCAAACAAGCCGATCCAAAGGGAAAGGCTAAACAAACCGAGGTCCCATAGAAAAAGGGAAGGGTAAAGAAATCAGCGAAGAAAAGCAGCAAGAAAACGGAAGATTCCGAGAAAACTCTATCCTCGGAACAATCACCCAAACCGACTAATCAACTACTTCAGCCAATCCCGCTTAACACAGTCCATCCAAACTTGGCCGAACCACCTTCATCAAGGCAAACCGAATCCTCGGGGAGCCAAGAAACTCTGTCCAAATCAAAGGAGATTCCGGCTAAGGAGGTTAGTATTCACTCTCAAAACTCTAAATCTGCGACCAAAAACCTTGACGATATAATCGCCGATGTCGAATTGAGAACCTCAGAGGTAATAGAGGACGTAGTCCAAAATGTTACCCATGAAACTGAAGACGATGTAACAAATCTTCTCCAGAACACTGATCAGGTTGGAGCAACCGGTCAGACTAAAATTCACCCGGTCGAAGAAACGGTCAACTCCGAAAACATCACCCCTCCGGCTCAAGAGGGAAACAACGAAGAAAAGGAACCATCCGGTTGTTGGGGACAAATCTGTTCCAACCGGATCAAACCCTTACCTGGCCCAAGATGGGCCAACCAATCCATCTATCACACCTGAAGGTCCATCTCAGGTTTTCAAAGGAAAAGAAGTTATTATCAAATACTCTCCGATGCGAGGAGAAAGTGAACTGCAAACCGGTCCCAGACAATCTGAAATCTTACCCGAAGCTGAGGTACCTATTTCAGTAGAAGAAGAAGAAGCAATGTTCCAAGCGTTCATCCGGGACATGAATAAGGAGGCTGAAGAAATGGTCATCCCTTATCACTTATGGGTCAGACTATGATGTGAAACAAAGCTTTCCGACATGATCCCTGACTTCAACGGAAATGAATATTGGGAGAAACTCTTGCTGTTAGAACAGGAAACTCTCAGAGTTACAGTACTAAAGTCATCCAGGCCGCATACGCCAAATCACAGATGTTGGAAGAATACGCCAAGCTACAGGCGGTAGATGATGCATTGAAGAAGGAAGAAGGAGAAGAATTAACTCCGATGGAATTAAAAATGATTGAGCGGTTTCAGAAAGTAAGAGATGATCTCACAAGTAATGTTAACGGGCTAGAGGCATAATGGAGAGAAACCTGCAAACAACTCCTTTTACATGCCGATCAGTTTCAAAGAAGACCAATCTTCAATATCGGAGAATCTTCCAAGTTAGTAGAAAACCGGTAAGAGGGACATCAGCCGCATGAAACTGAACACGAGGATAACTGGGGAAGATTTCCATCTCAGACTAATCAGAATCCGGGACTTGAACAAATAAAAGAAGTTGTTATTCATACAACCATCTCCTCCCTTAACGAATACAGCATAGCCACGAACGCCAAAATTGCAACCATTCAAGTCGATCTAGTCGAAACGGTTCGGGCATCCATTCACTCTGAAATTGTTGAAACGGTTCAAACATCCATCAAGACAACGATTGACAAGTCAGTTGAAATGGAAACCGTACCCCTTCTTGAAATGATGCAAGCTATGGTAGCTCAGATTGAGGAGCTGACCAAGCTGCAAGCGGCTAGAACTCAAGAGCAGATTAGTTTAGATGCCGAAACAGCTCATAGAATTCAAGCCGAAGAGGAAGCAAATGAACTGTTAAGAAAGGAAACCGAAGACAAGGACCACGATTTAGCCAAGAATTTCGATGAGGAGGAAAAGGCCGCTCAACCGGAACCCACGCCAGCAAGCTCCACATTCAATGATAACAAGGAAGAAGGGTAAAAGAAAGCAGATTGCGAGCTTGATAAAGCAGGTGGAACGAAGCGGTATTGAAGAGTATCAGCCGGTTGGTCAGTTCGAGGAACCTCTTAATGAAGAATAAGAAGATGTTGCACAACTCAAACTGCGGAAGAAGAAAGCAGTTGAGTCATCAACCGCATCTCCAAGCCATGGACCAATAATTGTCCAATCATCCCGACCACCTAGACCAGCAGGCGGTGTCTTCCGGTTCAACCAACGTAATCCCGGTACATCAAGTGTTCTGGCCGGATGGCGCATAGACGCGGACAGAAGAGCAAGACAATGGAGGGAAGAGGAGGAGGCCAAGCAAAAGGAAAAGGAAAAGGGGGGTCATCAAACCTTTAGCTTGGTTTCTTATGAACTTGTTTATGCTATCTATCACTGTTTTGTTTAAGAACTCAGTTATTTTCATCTTAAGATCTCAAAGTTTTTGTATACTGAACATCTTTCGAAAAATCAACTTATTTTGAAACTTTTCTTTGAAAAGCATCAAAAAAGGAGAAATTGTTAAACATATCTTTCAAAACCGGCCACACATTACAATTTTTAAATATTTATTCTAAATAATCAAAAAGGGAGAAATTGTTAGAAAAATTAAGTAAGTTAATTTTAAATCGGCCACACATTACAATTTTTGAATATTTATTCTAAATAATCAAAAAGGGAGAAATTGTTAGAAAAATTAAGTAAATTCATTTTTACCGGCCAGAGAACTAAACTACTCCTAACTCTCATGTGTAGGAACAGATCAAGTCAGCTAGAGATCGCATAAACCGGCTGGAGAATACATCAAAGCAATCCGGCTCCAGATGATCAAGTCATGATCAAGATGAACCGACTTCAACATTTCAAACAGACCGACTAGCAAAGAAAAGTTCATACTCCAGTCGGACCATATTACGTAAAGATCAACCAGAAACTCTAAATTACAAGATGACGTAATATGACGAAATAGATGTTTCTTGGGAAAATGCAAGAAGATAAGATCCGGATCAGAAGCATGCGATAAAAACAATGATGATCTGCTTATCCGAAGATCCGAATTAGACAGTCGGAAGGTGCATGTTTGACACGTGTCAAGAACTGCAAGCCGACTACGTCATCAATACCTGACCGGTATATGCATGCTTGCCAAGTGTCAAAAAAATGAAACGTGCACGCAACAGCTCTGAACCGGCGTGGTTTCAAACTGACCAATCCCACGGTAAGAGAAGAAGATGACCATTGGGATCTCATTTACTATAAAAGGAAGACGAAGCGACCTCATTTATGACGGTTTTTGAAATATCTTAAGAGAGAAATAAATCTCACGCGCAATCCTAAATTGTTGTTTCATTTACCGAAATCATTATTGTATTGTGTTATTGTATTACATCAAGAGTGAAGTGGTGTAACCGACGAGTAGCGAGATAGGCTCGACCGACATTGTGAGTGTTGTAACTTTCAAAGTTAGTGTTGATCCTTCTCATAATATGAGAAGAAGGGGTGACGTAGAAGGGTTTGCTCCGAACATCCATAAAAAATCATGTCTTGTGTCTTTTACTTATTTCCTGCTTATTTACTCTAAAACCGAACTACTATTAACCGGAACATAATCCTTAAAACCAAAATCGGTCTATCAATCCTCCTTAACCGACTCTCCATAAATATCATCCAAGTCGTGTGTGTTGCTTCAAGCTGAAATAGACATTTCCGCCCTTGAACCCGGTTCAAGAGTCTGTAACAGCTTGCGTAGTGTTGAGAAGGATTGTAGTCTCTAACCGGACTATCACCAATCAGAGCGTGCGTTGTGTGTAAGCGGTCAACCCTTCCAAAACCGGAACCCCGGTCCTCCAAGGGCGACCCCGATCTTAAAAAGCTTCTTCTACTTCAGTTCTTTAGGCTTTATCATACTAGTTGTAGATAAGTTCCAAATATTTCCTTCACTTTGGCTGGAAATTCATCTGAAAGGCATCGTGCCATCTTCCGAGGTATTCTGCATAGATCCTTCGACTTATAGATTTATTTGCCGCGACATTAGCTTCAATGTGGCTATGCTCGAATTGCCTGAATAGTTCATGGGTATTGTAGTAGGTAAGTTATTTCAAACCCATGAGCATAATGATTGACTTGTTATCCATCATGAAAGTCATTTTTTTGATGGGATACCAAGGAAGAATGTTCTAGATTTCATCATCATCTTTTACTGGGAGTTCGGGCAGAGCTTCCCTCATTATTTAGTATTGTATGAAAGGGGATAAGACGCCATCAGGTAGAATTGGCGGTAGACGCTTGAGCTTGTCAAACAATAGTTAGATATAGAGGATTAAGGGGGAACCCCTTTTACTCATAGTGGGAGATCTAGGGGTGTTCATCGGTTCGGTTTTTGAGTTCTTCGAGTTTTCGGTTCGGGTTCTTCGAATTTTTATTTTTTTTAAGCAAATTCGAAAACCGAACCGATTTGAATAAATTCAAATTCGGTTTATTCGAATTCGGTAAATTCGAATTCGGTTCGAATTCGGTCGGATATTCGGTTTAGACTAAATATAGAACATCACCTACCCATAAGATAATTTTTTTTAAAAAGAGTTAACAAAATAAATAAGTTGTTAAAGAGATTTTATCTACTTAAATTATAAAAAATATAAATCACGCAAACTTAGTTTAACGCTAATATATATTCGACAATTAAACGACGAAAGTAAAATAGTGTCGCCGACGACAATATATGGCGGTTGAGACGTGTTGACAACTAGAGAAATGGAAAATGAATTAGGGATTATGGATTTAATGTAGGGATCTAGTAGGAGGTGCATGATAATTTAATATAAATATGTAATAAGTTATATAATATATAATAAAAATAAATAATAAAAATGAATTCGGTTTTCGGTTTGGTTTTCGAGTTGAAACTTAAACTCGAAAACCAAACCGAAAACCGTATTTGAATTCGAATCGGTTTAAAATTCGATTCGAAAACCGAAAATGTATTTCGAATTCGGTTTATTCGAATTCGGTGAATTCGAATTCGGTCGGATATTCGGTTCAGACCAAATATTGAACACCCCTAGGGAGATCCATGGGAGTTGTTTAAGCCCATGAGTGTTTCTGCTAAGATAATATCATAAGGATCTTTATTACCCTTTCATAGTTGATGTGCTACCTCAATGATTATTGAGGAGGACTTATCATTTGCTGGAGCTATGAAGAAATGATTCAACATGACTAACATTGTGATCATAGACAATCCTGCTCTTATAGGGATTTCTCCATCTTTTATTTCCATTTTGGCCCAAGCCTAGAAATTGATGTTCATGCCAACGATAATAGCATCGGACGTTGTTTTGTAGTATAAATATTCCTCTTGTAGAAGTTTTTTAATAGACATCGAGTCTATAAACGACTTTAGATGTATAATGTTTTTATTATATATCATTAGGATAACCCATAATTCTTTTATGGTTGGGCATATAGTCCTGCTATCGAGGACACATGCTCTTCTATCGGGATTCTACATTTGTTGCATCTCCATCACGAAGTTGGAGTTAACTTCCGAATTTACATATTTCAATATTTCAGAGTTCTTAGAGTTTTCTAGATTAGTAAACTAGGCTTCAAACTTTTTCCGTTTATACAAAAAAAGGTAAAGTTAGAGCTTCTCTTTAAGGAGAGTGAGTTCGGCTGCAACAAGTAGAGGTGATAGAGCCTTCACTTTTTATTTCCTCCTCTTGTTGATGTTGAAAATCCTCGATGATCTGGTCGATGTCGATATAGTTCTTCCTATCTATCAGGATTCCCATCTTGATTGCATCGTTCCAAGGGTCAAGGTAGTGGACGAAGTCGTTGTGCTCGATGGGCCTATTTCTGGAGACCACACAGTCATAAGAAGAAGGCATATAGTCTTTCCCGAATTTCTTAAAGAGCTCGATGGTGTAGCAAACAATGATCCATTCAATACCCATAAGCTTGATCATGGGTTGATCATCAATGATGTAAAACATATTTTTAATATTGTACTAGGGCAAAAGCTCATATATGGAGTCATTGTCATTGACATGTATTTCTGGTTTGACGCTCTTGATGTGTAGGCATTAAAAGGAAGCGCTCATCACATTACCAGGAAATGGAGGAGATATACGTTCCATATTTTCCAAAAGCAAAATATAGAGGATGATTGGAGCTCCTCTCTTGTTGAATTGGTAGGTGAAATATGATTTGTTTAGTCCTAGTTGCGTTTCAGCTATGATGATTCTAGTGTGATCCTTATTTCCTGCTCTAAGATGGTAAGCTACTTCTAGTATTTTAGAGGATGGCACATGATTGCCTATCAACGCAAGGATAAAGAGATCCATCATGAATGTGATGGTAAGTAGGGAGGTAGTGAAATTGAGTGGGATTTCTCTGGTCTGAGTGGCCAGGTTTACCCATCGTGGAAGATCTAGGTAGGTTCTTTCTAAAATCTTATATTTCGTGGTCTCTATTTACCCGAATTCTTTATTGAGTAGTTGTGCAAGGGACATGGATTCCATATAGGGTTTAAGTTTTATGATGTTCTTATTATCGATCATCATAATGGCCTTAAACTTTTCGATGGTCGGATAGATCTAGCGTTCTCCTAACATGATGACCATGTGTACCAGGTCCCATTTTCGTTGTATTTCTAGCATGAAGTTATGATGGATTCTGAAGTGTGTGTATTTGAGAGCGGTACTAAGACTGTAAGCTCGATAGTACTATTCCCTTTCATGGAAATGGTGGCTCTAGAGGAACAAATCATTGTTCTCTAGAAGAGACATTCTGCGATGTATAATCAACTTGACAAACATGTCGTTTGATTTTGGTAAACACAAATATGCTTAGAGATTTTTATTATATCTACTAGATGTATGAATGTATAATAAATAAGCACGTACAAGTTTGACTTTGTCGAGACATTGTTATTTGGGAACGTCAAACAACGGTTGGGTAAAGTAACTAGGTTTTGCGTGCTAAAGTTTTGTCGAGGTTTGGATTGGAATCTCTCCCCACCATCTCTAAGGTTGCATCATGAAAGATGTATCAAAGCCGACAGGGGATCTACTCAGGGTTACTAGTTTTTCCTCTCGCAACATCTCTTAGTCACATACCGGTATTATCGGTCTTCGCGTAATTAATCGTAGTAAAAAATTCCAATCTAGTACTTATTCACATAATTCCGGTTGATATACTCGTTTTGGGATTTCTGGCAATTATTAGGATATAGCCTAGATAACTTTTAGAGTGATAGACCCTATGAGTTAGACTATTATGAAGGTTGTGTAAATGTTTATAAATAAAAATTTATAAAGCCAGAGTTTAATTTATTTTATTTTTAGATCAAAATAAAGCACTAGTTCTTCATCCAAGAAAGTTGCAACCCCCGAGAATTGCTCCCTCTACAGCTTAGCATGTGTCATGGACACGATGCAATACAGCGAAATATCGCGGGGAGGCTCGAGATTCGATGCGTTTCAACCTTGGTTTGCGTGCATGTCGTAAAGAAAACATTATTTTAATTTTTTTAAAATAATACATGGGGAGCTTTTGAATTATTTTTTTAAATTAATTATATAAAAATAATGAATTTTGTTCAAATTTTAATAATCTAAGGGCCAAATAACAATTTTGGTAAAACCCGGTTTAAATTAATTAAACATAACTAATTTAAAAGATTATTTATTTGAAATCAGAGTCGCTAAATGATTTTATGAAAATAAATAAAATTATACGTCTATAAACGCATTTATACCAGAATTTTTATAAGGGTTCGTATTTTGGTTACGCTCGAAAGGGCTTTCGCGCTGTGTCCTCCACGCCAGTCAAAAGCCGTTTTAAAATTTTAAAACAAACAAAGTCTGGATATTTAAAATTTATTTATAACATTTATTTTCTTTAATTAATAGTCCGGGGTCCTAAACAAGGATAGATTTAGATTGCATAAATAATTATACAAAATTATTTAGAAGGACGTACCTACAATTGCGTTGATATAATACTAAGTAAAAAACCCTGAAAAATATCATAAAAGTGTTAGAATTTAAAAATGTTATCTAAACAAAGTCTTAGCCAAAATATTGGTTTAGGAAATGTTCCGTAAATATTTAAATATCATTTTCTAATCTTTTAGGATTATTTAAAAATGGATTCGGGCTCCAAAATTATAAAAATAATTTTGAATTTTGATGAGTAGAACCAAACAGGCATTAGGACCGGAGACCTAGGGTATGGGTTTGGTTTTTGGTGATCTAGGCTCGACGGGCTCAATCTAGATCAAGGTGGTCTAGGTCAGGGCTCGGGAGCATGGTTCAAGTGACCAGAGGGCTCATTCCTAGGTTCGGGAGTCTCGGTCCCTAACTTAGACTGTTCGGTCGAGGGATCAAAAGGCTCGGTCCTAGGGTTCAAGAGGCTTAGTGCTGAACTCAGGTTGCTCGGTCCTAGGCCTAGGAGGCTTAGTCTTGTGTCTAGGTTTCTTCGGTCGTGGAATTGGGAGGCTAGTCCCAAGTCAGACCTCTTAGTCCAAGATTAAAAACCTCGTTTGGATGTGTCGGTCCTTGTTCAAGGACACTGGTCTTAAGTCTTGATCCTAACTTATGAACATCGGTCCTCGGTCTCGGCCCTGACTCAAGAACACTGATCGTTGGTCTTGGTCCAGACCAAAGATTCTCGGTCCTGTTTTCGGTCCCGGTCCTAAGATCGAGTGTTCTTCATTTGGTATTAAGAAATTACAAGTCCTATAATTTTTGATATAAATCATGGAATCATGATATGTAAGTTTCAGATGATTCATATGATTTTGAAAAATAAAATCCATAACCTAAATCACGATCAATGGATCTTTACAAAGATCAATTTCTAAAAATCATTTTTAGGTCAAAATTTGGGATCTTTCAAATTAGGCTATTTCAATGTCTGATTTTTTGTTCCATTGGCTTTAAAATGTTGAATATGGTTAAACAAAACCAAAACATGAACATCAATACAACGAATTTTGAAAATAAAATCAAAATTCAAAATTTTCAAAAACTTAGTTTGATCAAACATGATCAAAATGATGGTACAGTAATCGAGAAATCATCCTACAATGTTTAAAAACATGTTTAGTAGCAATTTTAATCAAAATTCAAGCCTAAAGGCTCAAGAACACCGATTTTAAAAAATCAAAATTTTCAAACTGATTTTTTGAAATTATTGTTTTAAGTTGATTTGATCAATTCTCTTTCAACATAAAGTTCATAAAAGATATAAGGATTGATCTCAACAAAGAAATCACATAATTAAACCCTATAACATGTCAAATCGATCAAACTTGAAAATTTTGAAAATAATTCAAATCTTCAATCACCAATTGAGTTATAGTGATTCTAGATTCATACCAAAGTTGGAGAACACTCCTAGAAGCGGTTGGAAGCTTTCTAGAAGCATAGATCAATGTTGGGATCGCCGAAGATGGTTTTCATAAAAACCAGTTCTTGACCGGTATTTAAAACATTGATTTCTACTGTAATATGAGTGAATTTTTTGATGGATTGATAGAAAAATGCCTAGAGAATATTTATAGTCGAGTTAGGTTGGTTGAGGTAGAAGAATTCAAGTTCAAATTGTCGATTTTGAAGCTTATCTCTAGTTTTTATCCTAATCATGGCAACCTAGTTTTAGGGCAAGGTGGCCATCCTAGGTATAGAGTTAATGATCACGATGATAAGGCGATGATAAGGGTAGAAAAATCATCGGATAAGGTTGATAAATGAAGGCACTAGATCTTCTAGAAGAAACGCGTCAATCAGTCGTGATTCGGGGAGCATGCGTCTTGGCAAAGAAGACGACGCCAAAACGACATCGTTTCATGGCGTCGTTATGCGTTCCATCGGCGATCAGCGATGTCAGCTAATGGGGTTAGTCCATCTAGTTAGTTGATCCAATGGAGCGGGCGCGTGCTGGTTTTATTACATCCGGTTGTGTGGTGCATTCCTGAGCGCTGTATTTTTCATCCAGCGCTGATCCGATGGCTGAGAATCTGGCTACATTAATTAAAAATAATTTCGGCTGCACCCGATGATTAGTTTTATTTTTAATAAAAAATAGTTATTTGAAATCAAATTTTAATCCTTTTTTTGCTTTTTTCTTCACCAAAAATTCCACAATTTATTTTTGGAAACATACTAAAAATTATGTCCATTATTTTTATTTTTAGGTATTTTGTTGTATTTATTTAATTATTTTAAGTCATTATTTATACATAGTTTATGTTTAAAAACATAATTAAATAATTTCAACCCTTCTTAGGTTTAATTTGGGTAAAATAAATACAATATTTTAATCTAAAATTATTTTTGGATTTTTATTTAATTTTTCTAATTAGGGTTTAATTATCACGATAATTAACCCTTAATTTGATTTTATTAAATTATTTTAATATTATTAAAAATAATAATATTATTTATAAAATAGGGTATGTCAAATTTTCATGCTTACAAAAGACATTTTATCAAATTAAATTTCTACATATGAAACTGTTAAGTGTCCCAATTCATTTCATAATTTATACAAAATAAATAAGAATGATTCCAACATCCATGATTAAAATCATTTTGACAAATAAGATATACAGATAAAAAAATATTAACGATCTTCATTCATCTCATAATTTCTACCCAAAAAATTAAAACAATTTCAGCATCAATCACTAAAGTCATTTTAACGAGTCTAATTTCTTCAAAAAATCACTAACTACCCAATTCATCTCATAATTTCTATACAAGAAATTTGAATGGTTTCAACATCAATGACTAAAGTTATTTTAACTAGTTTAATTTCTACCAAGAAATAATTGAATACACATTTATCTCATAATTTCTATCCAATAAATTAGAATGCTTCCAACATCATTAATGACTAAAATCATTTTATAACACGTCATATTTATACAAAAAGAAATAATTGACTGAATTGGGATTCGAACAAGGAATCTTCCTTTCATATCGCACCCGTGCATCTAAACTTCAAACAGCTTCACCAATGCGCCTTTTTGTTGTTCAACCGACCTTCTGTCTTCTATCGTTTTATCTCTATCAACAAATATGATAACTTAATATCATAATCAAAAGATAAATATATAAGACAATCTATATATACATATATAAATAGACTATATTTCCTTAGTTAGTAGTCGTAATATCATATTCTTATTAATTATCACGTTTAATTAATTTAAAATTTAATATATATTGTAATTAATTATTTTAAAACTGAAACAACATGTTTCAATTATAACTAATTTTAATTACTATTAATAAATTATAAACATTAATTTTCTGAAAATCAAAAGCTATTTTTTTTGTTACTTTTTATTTTCATTTATTATTAATATTAATTTTAGTAACCAACAAACCTTTAATTCAAAAAAATAAATTATTGTTTTCTAATTTATTTTCTAGATAACATTTGTATAATGAATATACACTATTTTTCTTGAGAATATATATCTACATCAACATATATTATCTTATAAAATTAAAATTTCACAAAAGAATTTATATTAATAATTTATATGTATACAATAAAAACTTATCTTTATCATTCGATTCTTCTATTCCTTCATATGAATAACTTTATCTTGTCAAAATAAGTCATCATCTGTTTTACAACATCACAACTCGTATTTCTGAAATATCAAATACACAAATTTCGACGGCAAAACCTACTAAATAACTTAACATACGAAACTGTTTTAAGATTGTTAGTATTATTGTCTTTGAATAAAAAGAAAATATACAAGAAAAAATGTTACAAATAAATCAAATAAAGTATAATGTATGAAGAACGAAATCACTGAAATACAGTTAATTCGAGTCATGTGTTAGGCAAATTTCATTTAAAACAGTTCAACTATCTCTCGTTTGTGCTGGAGATTATCCTTGAAGAAAATCTAGTAGTGATTTTGCACTAGAATAACTATGCAACGAACTTGACCAACATACCTAGAGTATCAGGTTTCAAAAAAATATGTCGAGTGAATAACTCAAAGAACACTCATAAAGATAATAAAATAACTCTTAGAATTCTAGAATGCGAAATGATAAGATGATGTATTGTTAGAAATTAGAGTGTAGAGATATATAGCTGTAAATTAAACCCAAGAAAATATTCATCAATTCTTTAATTCAACAACTAATATTTCTTGCCTTTTTATTTTTATCTTCACATATTTTCAACTACTGCTAGCAATAATTATCCATAATAATTAAGAGCATCAATAAACTCATAATTGTTACAATGACAATTAACAATATTTAATATTGAATGTATTCAACATTTATTAAATGCATCACAACGAATTAATGGTTAATTAAATAATTAACAAATTCATTTAATTAAATTTCACCTTAATTCACATTTGAATTTAATCTAAATTTCATTTAGATTAAATTTTAATATGAATTTAATTTGAATTAAATTTCACCTTAATTCATATTTGAATTTGGTGTGAATTTTATTTAAATTAAAATTTTCCAAATTCTTATTTTCATTTTATTAATGGAATTAATTTAATTACATCATAAACATTATGGAACATTTATAATGAGAATGGACAACCTATATGCATCTCAATCATCGACATTGGATGATCGAACAATGGGTTTCATCCTTTGCTTGGACTTATAGGCCCATGAATTGATGTGGACCATAGGGTCGTTATTAGATTCTCACGTATATACCCGTTAAGATACATTCACGATAAAAAGGGACAATGTTTAGGCATGTCAATCACTAGATGATCGAACATGTGGTTTCATCATTTCTTTTGGAAATGTAGGCCTATGACACGATGTGGGTCATATGGGGTAGTTGGAATTTGGTTCTCATGTGAATAACCATCAAGGTACATTCATGATGAGAAGGGATAACATGTAGGAATGTCAATCATTAAATGACGGGACATGGGGTTTCATCGTTTTCTTGGAATGATGTGGGCCATAGAGGTCGTGTAATTTTGATTCTCGTGTGAATAACCATTAAGGTGCATTCACAATGAGAAGGATAACATGTAGACTTATCGTCGGATGATCGAACATGGGATTTCATCCTCGATTGAACTTGTAACCCAATGAACCGATGCGGGCTATAGGGGTCGTTGAAATTAGGTTCTCATGTCAACGTACATTCGCGATGAGAAGGGATAACATGTAGGCATGTCGATCACTAGATGATCGAACACAGGCTTGCGTTTAGATTTAGAATAAAAATGTTAATATATTTATAGCTACATGTCTAATTAAACTATGTTCTAAAACGTTATCTCTAAGGCTGTGCAAAAAAACCGAAAAACTGGTAACCCAACCGAACCGATAGTTAACCGGTTTCATTTTAACGGTTTATTGGTTAACTGGTTCTAGCGGTTTCGGTTAATCGGTTTTTTACCAGTTAAACGGTTCGGTTTTCAGTTTCCTTATTTTTCTAACGGTTTAACCGATAAACCGGTAATAATTTAATTATATATTTTTATATTTTATAATTTGTATTAGTTATTTTATAAATAATTTTTATAGAATAATTTTTAAAAAACATTATAATCTATATAAAATTTTTATAAAAAAAATTAAAAACAAATTGAAATAATTTCATTAAAATATGTAAAATTGTTTTTAGAAATTATAAATTAACAAAATCAAAATAGTTAAGCAAATTAAAATTTGATGTCTTCAAAGTTCAACCTTTACTTTATGTTTTAACTTTCTCTCCAACACGTCCAATACGGAAACACCTAAAATCAAAGTTATAAATTATAATTTACCAATTTTACTTCCCGTTTTATCGGATGAGAAGGGGATTCTATCATATTCGCTTATACTTGGTTGGTCAAAGACTAATCAATATAATGAATTTGAATTTTCTCAAGAAACATATAAAACCTAACAGAATAGCTATAAAATATATTATATTGTTACAATAAAATTATATATTATAACATATTTTTAAATATATCAATAAAATATATTATCATAATATAATATATTTATATTATATTATAATAATAATATAATATATTATAATAGAGACAAAAAAGATGAAAATAGTAGAATAAGAAAGTGCAAACAATAATTTAAAAAAATATATTTTATAAATTTATTACTTAATTTAAAAAAATTGAATTATCGGTTTCTAGTTAACCGGCCAGAACCGATCAAAACCAGTAGAACTAGAACCGGTAAAACCGATACCATTAACGGTCGGTTAACCGATTTATAAAATAAAAGTCAAAACCGGTATTAACCGGAACCGTTTAACTAGTTAACCGGTTAACTGGCCAGTTGAACACCCCTAATTATCTCATTGCCTAAATTCACATTACGATTTCTTTATGAAATTATGGCCACTAGATCTAGAAAAAAAATGTTTCTAAATTAGTCAATATGATTTACATGTATTTTTCATAGTAGGCAACACTTTTGACACTTACCTTTTATGAGTTTGGTTTATTATTCAGAAATTGAATGTTCTTTGATATTTTGGATTTTAAGAACTCCCTTTTGGGCACGTTTTTTTGTGTTGCGTGGGTTTGTACGATGCTTAAGATTTCTTAAATGTTTTAAGGCTAATTTAAAAACATCACTAATAAAAAAAATGACTAATAGAGACGGACTTTGTGACTACATTGCTAATGAACCAAAATAAATGAAATATTAAAAAATGAAACATTGTCGATATTCCTCAAATTAGCGATGATAGTGTTGAATTTTATCCTCCTAGTTGGAGAAACCCAACTTGATGTGAGATATATTTAGGCCCACAGTATATAATGTGAAGGGATATTAATTTTTATTTAAGTTAACTAGGTTTTGAGAATAACAACAGAGATATCAGGAGCAAAAATAGATTTAAGGGTTTGAGGTAGCAGTTATTGAAGATTTTTATTTGTCGGAGTTGCATCGTTTGATCGACTTTAAACGTTGACAACTTGTTGGTTATTTCTGGGGCTACGTTCTGAACGATGGAGATCTGTTTTTCTGAGTCTTCTAAGTCAGCCTAAGAGAAACCAGAATTGCAAAATTGAGAAGGCTGATTGATTTTACTCTTTCTACTATTTGTTGTTATTTGTCAAGATTGTTGTGTGATCTTGATGTAATAAATTAATGACTCTAGTTTGATTATAACTAGAGTGAACCCCTGTTTGTAACATTGTGGATTATAGTGGATTGTTAAGTGGTTTGACTGGTCCGTGGATTTTACTCTCAATTTAAAGAGAGATTTTTCACGTTAAAACTTGTCTTGCATTGTCGTTTTGATTTCATTATGTTTTGCTCATTTCTTATATTCAATTAATTGGAAAATCGTTCTCTTTTAAATAATTCATTTTCCAATCAGGCAGTCAATGGTTAGTTTTAAATTATTGTTAATCAATAAAGTCGGTTGCAAAACCACTATTACTCTATCTTACACTATTCCCTAGTTTAACATGAAAATAATATCGTTTTATTTTAAACTAATAGTAAAATTAACGATTATCTCCTTAATGTTTATTGACTTGTAATTAATTACCGTTTGTTGGGTTAGCTCATTTGGCAGTTGGACCTGACAAATTAGTAAAGCCCATTAGGGCATATTTAATTAAAGAAAGAAAAACACAGCAGTTGATTGGTTCTCTCTCCCTCTTCCTCCATTGAAGCAACTCTTCCTCCATTGAAACAACAATTTCTCTATTGAAGCAGCAGGTTATTCTTCTAATTTCCTTTATCTCTTCTCTATTTGGTTAGCCATTTTTAGTGATGATGATAATGTATGTGAATGACAAGTTAGGATGAGGTTAATTGATAATTTTATTAGATTATCTCTAGCCTTGTATTTAACAACATTGTATACCCATTTGATATAGTGGATGATTTAAGTGGCCGAAGTGTCCCATGGTTTTACCTAATTTGGGTTTTCCACGTAAAATCTTGGTGTTTTGCTCTCTATTTCTTTGATTGTTTGGTTCTCAATTGAATTGGCTGCCTATTTGATTATACAGAAAGGGAAAAAGAATTATTAGGCCTTTGTTGTAGCTTGTCTTTTCTGGATTGCTAAAAGTGTGCTATTATTCGATTTCTTCAACACCGTTATAGTTAACTTTTACAAGAAAAAAAAAATCCTATTTATTTAATTTGGCTGCAAAATCAATTCTAATTTATTTATAAAATGACTATGAGTAAGTAATGTGTGTATTCTTTTAAAATAGAAGATGAGGGCACATAGTGTAGTTATTGCTTGGAGTAATAATATCAGACAAAGGCCCATATATATCCAAGTAAACAAACTTGACATGAGAATCAGCAAACTTCATCTGCATTTGTTTCAACAACAATTGAAGCCTTTCGTTGTAATACTTAGAAGCCACTGTGTTCATGTAATCAACGCAATCTCTTTCTAGAAGAGGATTCTTGGAATGAGCAGTAATTGCAAGGGGCATGCACCCTATGGGCGGCATTCCCATCACACCAATTCTTCTTGCTCCTTGCTCCATAAGAACCTACAACATATGAGAAAATAAATTCATTGCATTATAAATATATAATCACATTAGAGGGAAAATGTTACCTCAATGAATTGTTGAACATTTTTTAGCAAAAGGTTGGTGTAACTGGAGACGGTGTAAGTACTTGGACGACGAATAGGCAAAGAAAAATAGTTGTGAATGAAATCATATGTACCGGCGCCAAAGATATAGAGCGCCTTTTCGATCAAATCTCTTGTTCTTTTCTTCCCAATTGCTTCCTCAAGCTTCTTCTGGTACTCTTTGAAGTATTCTAGTTGCTTTGACATGGGAATCACATTCTATATATAAAATTAGGAAAAAAGAAATGAACCCATCATGTAATTGCATTTGTGATCATTAAATATTTGGACTATGGATGAACTTAATTTTCTTGAAAAAGTAAGACAACTTTTCATTAAACATCAGTCTCATGTACCGAGGGCAAATATGACAAGTACAAATGAAGTTATAACATGACTTGTTCCAAGTTTAACAAAATAAAACTACAAACTTATGAATATATCATTACTTTCACCCAAAAACGAAACAAATCATATCATATGAACTAAAATCAATACTAATCTTAGTCATTTGAGAAATGGTGTTCACATACAGTTATAGTTGACGTGAGGGGATCAAAACCAGTGCCAGCAGACGCGAAAGTAACTCCTGTCATGAGGTCTTCTATGCTCAAAGATGGGTCTAAATATGGAGGCAGAAAATCCTTGATCCCAACATACCTTGCTGTAGATTTATATGAAATTTTTCATCTATATATATAAATATGTTGTTTGTTTTGTTTTACATAACATTTAAATAAGTTACCAAACATAATTTCTTAATTAATTTTGTACATTTAATGATTTCACTATAAATAATTTTGGGAAATTAATCAAATCTAGAATCTTCATTTTGTAGTAAGCAAATTGTTGTGACGCATATCTATTGGATTGCAACCACAACTTATGAATTTCAAATAAATATGCAAAGTAAGCGTGGTTATGGTTTAACTTAAATAATCTAATCATTTTTATTTTTTATCTATTTTGTTAGTCAATCACATTAATTAAAATATTTTCTATTTCTTTTAAAAAAATTACCTTTACATTATATATTAATTTTTATAATCAAAATTCAAATGATATTCACAAATAAATGATTTATTTAAATAATTCATTCGAATCTTAAAAAGGCATATAGGCAGACGAACCTAGAAAGTTATCCATTTATGTTAGTTCAACTAACAATAAATTTTAAGAAACTGCATGTCATAGATTTAATTCTCATTTAAGACGTTTTAAGTGAAAATTACGATTTTGTGTTATGTTATCTTCTAAATAAAAAATATAAATAAAATGTAACAACTTTCTGGACCACAAAAATTGTTCAAACATTGAAATAATATTTTTGGGAGAGGGTCCATTTGAATCATAAAAGTTATTCAAACATTGAAAAAATATTTCTGGACCATAAAAGTTATTCAAACATTTAAAAAATTATTTTTGTCTTTTTGGTACATAAGAAGGTCATAAGGGGATTTGTTTAACCACAATATGGATCCTCTCTTATACCACAAGTCAAAAATCTTTTAAGTCTTCAAGTTGAGAGAATATTTTTTTTTGGTACGGAGGGTATATGTTGTGGTACAACAAATCTCTCCCATTTGGAATTGTGATTATTTAAATGTGTCGATTTGTTGTCCCACTAACTATTCAATAAAAAGACAGCGTAATAGGACAGTAGATTCGGACTAACTTGAAAGAGAAAAAATAATGGTAAGCAATAATTTTAAGTAGGTGATAATTTATTTTTATAAAAAAATTTAAAAATTATACTAATATATAATTAAAATAAAAAATAATCATTTAAAACATAAAATATTTTAATTGAGTAATACGATAAATATGAGAGTAAAATAATTTTGAGTGATTTGAGTTATTTAAATAACTCTATGATTGTAAGAAATCGGTATATCAAATGTCAATTTAATGAATGGTTGGTATGGACATTCTTCTTTTTGAGTTTTTTAAATATTTCAATAAAAATCAATTTTTTAATTAATCACATCTCAGCAATTATATTACTTATTTTATTAATTAAAATATTTTTTTATTTTAAATTAATATTTTTTTATATATCAATACCTTTAAATTTTTTTTCTAAACAATAATTATTATCTTTTACTCACTTTAAATATTTTCCACAAGGTCGCGATAGATTGTCTTTTAAATTATATGATAGTTGGTTAATTGTTTTTTATTAGTTTAATGACTATAATTTTAGCTTTCAGACACATTTTTATTTTAATTGAAGTTAATTCAATTTTTTTTAATTAAAAAAAAGTATTTTTTTATATTTGGCATGAGGGTTATGAATTGAATTAGATAAAAAAAATGAAGTAAATATTAATTATAAAAATTTAAATTTTTGATCAAATTATAGAAAAAATATTTATTATCTAAAATATTAAAATAAATTTTATTTTATTATTATATATTAATATTACCTAAATATTGGTTTGGTTTTTGATTTTTAGATTTCATCAGATTTTCCCCTAAAATTCTGTTTATTAAATTCTTTCAAAAATCAGTTTTGGAGTATTTATGGACGAAAATATTCTTATTTTGTATTTACATTCAATGATAAATTAATTTTAAATAATTAAATAAAAGACAATTTTGATATATAAAAAAATTGATTAGATAAATAAAATGGTTGTTGAATTTAAGATAAATAAATATCTCTTGAAAAAGTCAAAACCTAAAGATCAATATTTAATTATTTTATAAAAAAATCGTTATTTTCTCACAATCATGACAAATTATTATTAGTATACTGTTCAAAGTCAATCTCACAAGGACAAGACAATCAATTAGAGTTTGATATGAAAGTTCTTCAATGCTGACTCTGACAATAACTTCAATGTTGGGTGGCCATCAAAATTACAAGTACAGAGGTGGTTTGAGATTGGGTTAATTCTAGTATTTTTTTTTAAATATAATATTTTAAGCTTATTTAAATAATTTAATTACTTGTGATTATTTTAAGAATATAAATTTTTATTCTCGGTTAATTAAAAACTTAAAGGTATAAATAAATAATAGAGAGTTAGAAACTTGATGAAGGATAGAAATAGTGAAATAATATATTATTTAAATAACTCAAACACAAAATTGTGGTTAGGTGTTATTTTAATATATACCTACATTATTTTTTAAAATTTGAGTACATATATTTGAATAATTCAAATAATTTATTATCATCTCACTTATTTATTATTAATCAATTTATGAAGAAAAATATTAAAATATTTTTTATTTACGGTAAAATAATTTAAGAGTATTAATGTATTATAATATATAAATATACATTTAAAATATAAAATAGTTTAATAGTTTAATTAATAAATTATGTAATAATTAATAAAAATATAAATAAAATAATATTTAATTATATAATAATTTCAATTTTATAGTTGCACTTAGCTTGGCCGAAACTGAAATTTTTTTTAAGGCACTCATGTGAAGGATAGGCTTGCAAATCTTTACCGAACAAGCATAAATAAATTTAAAAAAAATTTATTATTCATTATTTTAATTAAATTATAGAAAAATATTTTATATTGAAATTTTATAAATAAAAAATAATTGAATATATTAATTGATAATGAGTGATCATTTTGATTAATGTTCTTGATAATAAAATATTTAGATATATGAAAATACACTCTATTTTAGGTTTGTTTGGATTATTTGAATAATTTTTAAATGGGTATAATCTCTTGATGTATATTATTATAATTAAATAATTAAATTAATAAAAATATAAAATATTATCTATTTTGTTTTATAAATAATAATTTTATTATATATTAATCTCATTTAAGTTATTTTATTCTAATAACTTAAGTTTTTATAATTTTAATATTATACAAATAATAGATGAGTTATTCAAATAATTGAATTCAAAGATGTCTGAAATGAATGCTAATTTTGTAGTTATTATTATGTTTGTAATTAATATGTATAGCTAACTAGGTAGAAATGTAGATAATCATTAAATAAGCTTACTTACCAATAATATCAGCAGTGAGCAGTCCATTGGTGAACCTCCCAGTGGGATATGGCTTGAAGTTGGTCTTCAGTAAATTGTTAATATAATTGTTGTTCCGGTTATCGAGTAAAGAATCACCAAATATTAAAAGGGCAGACAGATTATGTTTGGAGCTGTCCATTAATACTGCCTTCTCTTTTGCACCTTCAAGGGTTCTTGCCATGGTTTCATTGATTATGAAGAAACTTATTATAAAGACTAAATATAGAAGCTCACTTTGAAGATGATGATGAAGAATGGGCATGCTTTTAATTTTGGTTCAAGTAATTAGTACTTGATGATGGGTAATGACCATGAAGGATTGGTTTTGATAGCCTCTCTCTCTATATTTATAGCCCGTCGGGATATTTTCAAATTAGAGGGCTTGTTTGATATAGAGGTATTTGAGTTTTTCTATAATAAAAAAAAAAATCATGTTTGAATAAAAAAACTGTTTTTAAATTATTATGACCAAATTACCTCCAATCAAATATGTCTATTCCCAACCTCCATCTCTTTGAATCTTGTAATTTTTATTGGTTCCGATTATTGGATCTTCTAAAACAAAACAATGACGAAGAAAGAAAAATTTCGAGAAAACAATTATATATATATGTTAAAAGAGGAAAATATTTTAAGAGTTTAAATGTTGGATTTCCACTTATACAAACAACTATTTTATAAGAGTAGATCATGTCAAAAATCATAAACTACTTATACACAAGATTAAATTCATTAATAATTAAATAAATCCTAATTATATAAAAGACAATAAAGATCAATAACTTATAAATTTGTCGACAATCAATGTTTAGACTCAAAATATCTCTTGTAAGCTTGATTTGGTTCGAGATTCTTCACGTAGAGCAGCTCTCACATCTCCACAAATTTGACTCTTGCTAACGCCCGTGTGAGAATGTTCGCGTGTTGCTCTCTGGTGCTTACGAACTCTTCAACGATCTGATGGTTATCAACACATTCAAGGATGAAGTGGAACCGAGTGTCGATGTGTTTGTCGCGTCCATGAAACACCAGGTTCTTCATTAATAATATTGCGGACTTGTTGTCGACATAAAGGGTTACCGGCCTCACCTTGCATCCGAGCACCTCGCTCAACAAGTTTCTTAGCCAAAGTCGTTGACACGACGCTACATGAAGATAAAACAACGATTCGATGTTTCTGAGATTGCCAAGTTATTAGATTCCTATTGAGATAAAACACCATCCCTCTTGTGTTTTTTATATCGTTGGTGTCACCATCTACGTCACTGTTCATAAAATCAACGAGTTATTCAACTCCCATCCTCTTCTTAACTGATCTCATAGCTCGTCATTCCCTTCACATAACAAAGAATGTGTTTTAATGTCTGTTAGTGTAGAGTGGTAGACTGCTCCATGTAACGACTCACTATGACAACTACGTAAGAGATATAAGGTTGAGTGTGCGTCAAATACTTGAGACACCTAATGATACGCCTATACTCATTTGGATCCACTAAACTTCCTTCCACATCATTTCCAAGATATAACTTTGCTTTTATTTGATACTTTCTCGTGTTGCAATCCTCCATTGCGAACTGTTTCAACACCTTCTTCGCATAAGTCGCATGCTTTACCTCGATTATATCTTTCTTCTGGTCCACCTCAATATCAAGGTAGTATGAGAGTAGCCCAAGATCACTCATCTCGAACTCCTTTATCACATTCTTTTTGAACTCCTCATTTCCTTTGATATTATCATGTCACGATCAAGTCATCGACATATACGCCAACGATGAGTACTTTTTTCCATGGTTTCTCGTGTACACAATCGACTATTGAGAATATTTCACGAAGTCAAAACTCATCATTCTCTTGTTTAGGCAAGTGTTCCACGCCCTTGGTGCTTGACGTAGTCCGTAGAGAGCCATGTAAAGCTTGTATACATTGTGCTCTTTATTCTTGATGATGAAGCCTTTAGGTTGAGAGACGCAAACTTCTTCTTCGATGTCACCATTGAGAAATCTTGATTTGACATACAAGTGGTGGATCTCCCATCAACGGTGAGCTGTGATGACAAAAATTAATCTAACTGTGTCAAGTTTCGCCACTCGTGCAAAGGTCTCCTCAAAGTCAACGCCTAACTTCTGCACATAGCCTTTTGCTACCAATCTTTCTTTATGCTTAAGAATGTTTCCTTCGCTGTCTCTTTTCAACTTGAAAACCCACTTTAACCCGATGGTCTTATGATCGGGTGGTAAATTAGTGAGCTCCAATGTATTGTTGTTTCTGATGGAATCAAGCTCTTTCTTCATGGCCTCATTCTATGACTCATTGGTGGTCGCCTCGTGATATGTTATTGGCTCGTTAGTGGTGAGCAACAACAATTCATCAAGATCCATCTCTACTAGTGGTACCTTCGCATAGACATCGGCGAGAGAATGGAGTTTAATAGGGCCGACTTCGGTTGTGGACCCACTCGAGCTCTCTTGTTGACGAGGGGAGTTTGGTGTAGCTGTTGCATTTTCCAACTTTGTTAGGTTGTCGTCATCTCATAGGATTCTGAACTCCATGGAATTTTTTACGAGCTCGTTGTTGTCGTTGCACCACTCCCAATTTTTCTCCTCTTTGAACATAACATCTCTACTCACATGGATTTTCTTGAAGCTGGATCAAGAAACCTGTGCACCTTGATTCCGTCTTCAAACTTCACATTTTCGGTGAACTTCACGTCGAGCTCCTTGAACTTCTCCATTGTAAAGGTACCACACGTCAATGTGATTATACTCATCGCCACTTGCGAGGATGTTCACCATGACTTTCTCTTCATTGAACAACACCATCTCTAGTTCCTCCTTGGACGGTTCTTACATGAACTCTTTAAAGTTTTTCTCCTCTTCTTTAGAACAAGCGTTCGTCATTCCCTTAGCAAACATTAATGTTGGATCATCGTCATAGAAGCCAGTGACGTTTGTCTCATCGTTGGGCCTTTTGTTAGGGCACTTGGTCGCGTAGTGCCCATATGTTTGACGAGCGTAACACTTTATTATGCTCTTGTCTTTACGGAGCTTGGTGTCTTCTTGTCGAGGTGAGCTTTCTCTACGAACTCGCACTCAACCTTTCCCTCGTTCTTGTCATTTTCCCCAACTTCGGTTATCTCCATCGTTGCCGCTGCGAATCGAAGATCTGGAAGAAAAATGGGCTTCTCCGTTTTTCTTCATTTGTGACATCCATTCACCATGCGTGAGAAAGATGTGTTTCTCCTCTTCTTGGTCTCTGTAGCCGCGAAGTCTCTCCTCGTGGATTTTGAGAGACTAACGATCTCCTCGACGGTCATATTCTTAAGGTCACTAAATTAATCTATCGCAATAACGATCTGTGTGTATTTTGTGGTATGTCTCTAAGGAACTTCTTGACGACGAAGATCTCAATCACCTTCTCTTCCAACAAGATGATACCAGTCACGATCAATGTTAATTTTATGGCGAAATCATCCACTAACTCCCCGTTCTTTACGTGAATCGCCTCGAAGTGTGTATTCAAGGTTTTCACTTTTTCCTCCTTGACTTTCTCCACTCCAACATGCATCGTGTTTAGTGTCTCCCACTCTTTCTTTATAGAATCCTTCTCGACCAACTTGAGAAGGACGTCCTCGGGGAGCGCTTGATAGATGGCGGTGAGAGCCATTTTATCCTTTCGTTTGTCGACCTCATCGAGCATCACAACTTCCCACACTCTTTGTGCTTGTAAGTTTACCTGCATCTTAATTCCCATACTGAGTGTTACTCTTCATGAGTAACGAATAGGAGAGTGTCACATTCCCTTCTCTTCAAATCTTCATTGTCGCCGCATCTCCAATTAATTTTGTCGACGATAAGTTCTTAAAATACGCTTTGATACCAAATATTGGTTCTGATTATTGGATCTTCTAAAACAATGATGAAGAATGGAAAATAAGGAAAATTTGGGAAGAACAATGCATGTATATGTTGAAGATGAAAGGTTTTAGGAGTTTTGAGTGTTGTGTTTCAACCCTTGCAAACAACTCTTTTAAAGGAGTAGATTATGTTAGAAACCATAAACTCCTTATACAAACAAGCCTAAGCCCAAACCCATTAATAATTAAATAAACTATAATTTCATAGATAGTAAAGATCAATAACTTTCAATTTTGTAGACAATCAATGCTTAAACTCATAATTTTCAATCTCTTTTATTTATAATTTCTCTCCAGATTATCAAGTAAGGATCCAACACTACCGCGAATCTTGTGAGGCTTCAAGACAATCACGAATTTTGTAAGGCTTATGGATAGTCGCGAATGCCGCGAATATCGATCAATTTGTCTCCAACATTGAACAATATAGATTTGTTCTCATCCTTTATTTCATTTCTCCAAGCTAGCGCTCAGAGCCTTAATCGTCATAGTCGAACAATCATCATCCCTACGTCCAAACTCACATGAGACGCTTCCCTTTAACCACAATCGATAATGCACCTCATTTCCAAGCAGTTGTTGTTGGGTATTGGTTGGCCCAACATTGTAGCCCAATCTCTAGTAACCCGCTTATTGGACTTGACCTAATAATATAAATAGATACTACTCTCTTGGTGGGGGTTAGAGGTCAAATTCCTTTGTGGTGTTTGGATTCTAGTGAAAGGGTTGTCTCATTTGTGTGACATAGTGGTGCAACGGAATCGATAAACAAGAAGTCTGAGCCAAACTCCAATCGCATTCACACCCAACAGTGGTATCAAAGCTAGGGTTTAGGGTTTGTAATTGAAGTTTGAGATTGGGTTGGAGGATATAAGTTATCTTCACCAATAAGCGTATATCTGTCTTCTATTTCTTCTTTAATCCTCTTGTTTTTATTCTCTACTTCTGCTGCTATTGGAGGAAGAAGAAAGCCGCTACCGCCTCTAAAGAAAAAGTCATTGTTGTCCTGTTCAACCGTTGTCGGTATCGCGTTTGTCGCGACTGCTAAAAATCAAAGTCACCACCGTGCCGCTGTTGAGAAGACGAAATAGCAAATCCCCGAGCGGGGTGGGTAAGTCTAAACTTTCTTTGAGTTTCGCAAGTTATCGTAGCTTGAACCATCCTATTAATTTCTGCCAATTGATTGTTGATTTCTTTTAATTTGTTTAATAGCATGTCTGGTATTAATCAATATGGTATGGTTCCGTTTGACGGAAAAACTGATTTTAGCATTTGGAAACAAAAAATGAAATGTGTTTTGATTTAGAAAAAATGTTTTAAAGCGGTTAGTCAATTTTATGTTGTTACTGATACCGTTGAGAAAAATAGTGAAATGAATGAAAATGCTTGTGCCTCTATATACTTGAATTTATCTGATTCTGTGATGTGAAAAATTGGTAATTTAGAGTGTAAAAATCATGTGGGATAAATTGTCTGAACTTTATACTAAAACTTCTCTGCCTAATAAAATGTTCTTACTTGAAAAGTTTTTCAAATTTAGATTGGATATGTCCAACGACATTGAAGTTGTCTGGATATTTTCCCTAAACTTATTTCTGATATTAAGTTGTGTGGTGATAAGAACATTGATGAGTATGCCCCCATTGTCTTGTTGAATGTTATTCTTGATTCTTTTAATGATGTGAAGTCTGCCATTAAGTATGGTAGAGATAGTTTCACTCTTGATATTGTTGTCAATTGTTTTAAGAGTGAGGAGTTAGATTTGAGACACTCTAAGAGGGGTAAATAGTCTGGTGGGGAAGTCATTCATGTGAGGGGTAGATCTAAGGATAAGTCGAGTGCCCAAAAGAACGTCAGTAATGAGAGTTCTGGTAAGAAATCTCATCCTGCTAGTAAAAGCAGATGTAAGTCTAGGTCAAGTGCTAGAAAGTGTTATAATTGTCATGAGTCTGGTCATTTTATCAAGGATTGTCCTAAGCCTAAGAGAAATCAGCATGTTGAAAATGCTAATGTGGCTGTTTGTGAGGGAAATATGGGTGATATTTTTATGATTAATAATCTATGTGATTATGCTAGCTTGAACTTTGTGTTATCTGATTCTTTGTGCAAATCTGATTGGCTAGTTGACTCTGGTTGTACTTTTCATGTGATTCCATTTAGAGATTTGTTTTCTAACTATAAAGAGATTGAACATGGTTTTGTGTCTATGGAAAATTCAAAAAATTGCAAGGAGTTGGGAATAAGTGATGTATTCCTAAGGTTCTCTTGTGGTTTTGTGTTTACTTTGAAGAATGTGAGGCATGTTCCTGATTTGTATTATAATTTACTGTCTTGTGCATCTCTTGAGAATGATGGTTTGGAGGGAAAGTGGGGGAAATGTTTTATGAAAATTTTACGTGGGTCTCTTATTATCTTTTACTGCTAAAAAGATGAACAATCTGTATGTGTGTCATGTTGAGACTGTTTGTGACTCTGTGAATGGTAATAAATCTATTCTTTGGCATAATAGATTTGGTCACATGAGTAAAAAAAGGTCTAGGAATTTTGCATAAAGGTTGTCACTTTGGTAGTGATAAATTGTCCCCCATCCCCTTCTGTGAATCATGTGTGCTAGGAAAACAACATAAGGTGAGTTTTCCCATCTCCTCTTACCCAAATGTGTCTAACTATACTAATATCCTTGAATATTTATATGCTGATGTGTGGGGTCCCTCTAGTGTTGCTACACATGGAGGGAACCAATATTTTTTGTCCATCATTGATGGTTATTCTAGGAAAGTTTGGGGGTTACTATTGAAACATAAGTCTAATGTTTTTGAAAAATTTAAGGAGTGGAAGATTTTGATTGAGAATCAAACAGGTAAGAGAATCAAAAATCTTAGAACAGATAATGGTCTTGAGTTCTGTAATAAACAGATGAATGATTTATGTGCTACATGGGGTATTAAAAGGCATAGGTCTGTGCCGTACACACCACAATAGAATGATGTTACTGAGAGGATGAATAAGACACTTCTAGAGAGGGTGAGAGCTATGTTAGCGTCAATAGGGTTGTCTAAGAAGTTTTAGGGGGGATGCTTTGCATACTGCTACTTCTGTAATAAATAGGTCCCTTAAAGTTCCCTTAGGAGGGAAATGTCCTAAATTTGTGTTTTCAGGTAAACCTCTTGATTTGAGCAACTTGAAAGTTTTTGGTTGTATTGGCTATGTACATCAAAAGGTTGACAAGTTGGATCCTAGATCCAAGAAATATGTGTTCTTAGGCTACCCTGAAGGGGTAAAAGGTTATAGGCTTTGGGTTAGGAGTGAGCCTTGTCTTAGTATTGTGATAAGTAGAGATGTTGTCTTTAATGAGAATGGTTTTCCTTGCTTGTCTATGTCCCCCACTTCTATTAATGATGCTCATAATAAGGTGGTGCATGTGCATGTAGTTGTTGATCAATCTATTGAACATGATGTGAATGTTCTCAATCAGGTGAAACATGATAATGTGCATGATATTGATGATTTGCATGATTCAAATGTTTTGTCTAATTCACATGATTTTCTTGATAATTTGAATGATTTAAATGTGTTGTCTGATTCACATGATTTATCTGATGATTTACATGACTATCAACTTGCTAGGGATAGAAGTATAATAACTGTTAGAATGCCTTCTAGATTTAGGGATGATAATTTAAATGATTGCAATATGTCTGAATTTGCTTTTAATATGTTTGAATCCCTAGACTGTAATGAGCCTAGCTCTTACAAAGAAGCTTTGAGGTCTAAGTTTTCTACTAAATGGATTGTTGCTATGAATAATGATATGAATTCCTTATGAATCAATGATACTTGTAAACTTGTTCCTAAACCTCATAATTGCTCCTTAGTGGATTGTAAGTGGTTTTATAAGGTGAAGTAAGAGTCTAAAAAAGTTAGATTCAAGGCTAGGTTAGTAGCTAAGGGATTTACTCAAAAGGAGGGAATAAATTATGCTGGAATTTTCTTTATTGTTGTCAAATTCACTACTGTTGGAATTATGCTTGCTTTAGTTGCTCACTTTAATTGGGAATTAAAGCAAATGGATGTTACTACTGCTTTCTTACATGGTGAACTTGATAAGAATATTTATATGCATCAACCTGAGAGGTTTGTTGACCCCCAATTGCCTGATCATGTTTGTTTGTTAAAAAGCCTTGTATGGTTTAAAACAATCTCCTAGGCAATGGAATATCAAGTTTGATAAGTGCATGCAATTTTTTATGTTTAAAAGAAGTTCTTCTGATCATTGCCTTTACTTCAAGAATATAGACTTTGTGCCTGTATTTCTTTTATTGTATGTGGATGACATGTTGATTGTTAGCCCATGTCTGAAATCTGTTATGCATGTGCAAAAATCGTTTTGTGAAAATTTTGACATGAAAGACTTAGGTGATGCTAAAAAGATTTTGGGCATAAATATCATTAGAGATAGAATACAATTTTCTCTTGTGTTGAATCAAAGTGCATATGTTGCTAAAATTTTGAGTAAATTTTCTATGTCTAATGCTAAATCTATGAATATGCCTCTTGCTTCCCACTTTGTGTTAAGTAAGGATCAGTCTCCTAAGACTAAAACTAAAGTAACTGAAATGAAGAATGTGCCTTATTTCAATGCTATAAGGTCTGTTATGTATCTCATGATTAGTACTAGGCCTGATATTGCATATATAGTTAGTTTCTTGAGTAGATTTATGTTTAACCCTGGTATGCTTCATTGGAATGCTTTGAAATGACTTTTGAGATATATAAAAACCACTATTGATGTTGGCTTGACTTTTTCTAAGTGTTCTGTAGGTACTAAGTTGGTTGGTTATGTGGATTCCAATTATGCTAATGATAAGGATAATAGAAAGTCTACTACTTCCTATGTGTTTACTTTGTGTGGCTCTTGCATAAGTTGGAAGTCTCAACTTCAACCCATTATTAATTTATCTACTACAAAATCTGAGTATGTAGCTGCCACTGAAGCTTTTAAGGAAGCAATTTGGCTTAGAGCTGCTTTGACTGAAATTGGTTTTTTCTTGACAAAAATGTGGTTGTGTTTTCTGATAGTCAATCTGCTATTCAACTGTGTAAAAATCATGTTTTTCATGATAGAACTAAACACATTGATGTTAGGTTTCATTACATTCGGGATATTGTTGAAAAGGGCATTGTTAAGTTAGAGAAAATTCCTTCAGAATTTAATCCTGCTGATATGGGTACTAAGTGTCTACCTACTGAAAAATTTATTTCATGTCAACGGATTTTAAACTTTGACTTAGGGAAAACTCTTTGAGGTTCGTCCTTTATGGACATGGCATGCTTTGTGATTTTGCCTTCAATTTTTTGTGATTTCCCATGCTTTGTGCTCTTGCGTTTGATCTTTGTGATTTTCGCATGTTTTGTGCTCTTGCATTTGATCTTTGTGATTTTCGCATGCTTTGTGCTCTTGCGTTTGATTTTTTTGATTTTCCCATGCTTTGTACTATTGCATTTGATCTTTGTGATTTTCGCATGCTTGTGCTCTTGCGTTTGATCTTTATGATTTTCGCATGTTTTGTGCTCTTGCGTTTGATCTTTGTGATTTTTCGCATGCTTTGTGCTCTTGCCCCTGGTTTTTGTGACACGAGTTTACTTTGAGTATTCTCATTGTTTCCTCGGTGGTAATAAATTGGCGATGATGTGTCTTGTGATTCCGTGATTATGTTTTGTACTATTTTAGGCCAAATGTGGAGATTGTTGGGTATTAGTTGGCCCAATCTCTAGTAACCCGCTTATTGGACTTGACCTAATAATATAAATAGATATTGCTCTCTTGGTGGGAGGCAGAGGTCAAATTTCTTTGTGGTGTTTGGATGTTAGTGAGAGGGTTGCTTCCTTTATGTGAGATAGTGGTGCAACAGAATCGATAAACAAGAAGACTGAGCCAAACTCCAATCGCATTCATACCCGACAGTTGTCTCTAATCTTGTGAATCTTTCATTACTTTTATTTAGCGACATATATGTTACAGGTAAGCTACCTCCTGATCCACTGTATATTCTTTCAAGATTTCATTCATTCCGCGTATAAATCCTATAAAAAATTGTGTTGAAACGTGATGATTTGATGATTATTTGAAATTAATCTAGTGTGGTTATATCGAGTATGATTTGTTATGAAACAGATCAATCTACTTATTGTAATTGATGATATTGTCTTATGAGGATGTTTCCAATGATATTTGAATTTAGATATTTTTATATAGGGTTTCATGGTGAAGTACCTGATGAGTTTTCTATGTTAATTGCTCCTAAAAGAATCTAATTAAAGAGTTATGTCCCATAATTGCTCCTAAAAGACTAAGTTTCATTCTACTAAGTACTAATAGTCAAAACACCTAGGTTTATCCTCATAAGTGTCTGCTGGAATTATTTTAGATCACATTTTTCTAGCATTTACTGTACTGAAAATTCTCTGGAATTTACAATTCATTTTGGAAGATTTTACAGAACAATTAAGTAATCAAAGACGTAAGGCTTCAAACATTTACTAAAGAAAATAGTCAGAAGAGTAATAAACAAACATCTAAGTATATTGTTCCCCTATTTTTTAGCCTAATCCAATTAAATGACTTGTAATAGTTGAATGTTAGTGGAAGTCCAAAAATAAAGTTTAAACACCTTCGACATGATCATTGGCGAGAACTTTAGGCTTGGTCATGTTTCCGGCCGGCAGCCTAATATTTACCTAGTAATGAAATTGATCAATTTCGAGATAAACTTTCTAAAAAAGTGTATGATTATATTAGATATGAATGATAATTTTATAATAGTTGTCTATTATTTTCTTGTCATTACTTGCCTTAATTTGAAGGTAATGTATTATATCAATATTTATTTGATTACATTTTATAATCAATTATTGACCATCAATATAAAATTATAATTCTTTCTTGTCTAAAACAATCATACAGTTTTTATAAAACTCATTTAAAAAATATCTATTTCATTACACCAGTAAAACATTAAGTGGCCAGATAAACATGGCCAAACTCAGAGTTCTCGCCATCTCAAGTATCTAATTATAATGCCCATAAAGAATTTTATGTCTTTTTGTCCAACCAAATATGAAAAATACATTATTAATATCAAACACGGGGCACGGGGCCAGCTATTAGGGTGGGCAAAATGGGCAACCGTCCAGAGCCCCAAAATTAAGAAGGCCCCCCCAAAAAAATTATGAGGTACTATAAAAAAAATAGGTTTTATATTTTATTTCTATTCGTCTCTCTAAAATCCTTATCTCAATAGTGACTCAAAAGTTTAATTAGATATTTTTTTCTTATTAAATATCGTTTTTGAATTCAAAATTTAGGCCCTAAATCTTAGATTGCCCATGGCCCCAAAAATGAATGAGACGACCCTGATCAAACATAAACCATCCATGTATATTTCAAAATGAACACAACTACACAAGATCTCTGTCCTACCAAATATACAAATTTTCCTTCAAGGATGATATATATTACTAACCGCTACCCTTAAATGGAACCACCATTTATTCTTTTCTCAAATTTGGACTCACATATACTATTATATTTTATCTTTCAAACATAAATTACTAACATCACTCTCAATCCCTCAAATTCGGAATCACATATATATATATTTAAGTTATCTATCCTACACATTTACCAAACTAATAGCAAAACTAACAAAAATAAATGACATATAAAAGATGACAAAATGTATTTAGTTCAGAAAAATCATACTCAGAACTGTACATTTTCTCTATCTAACTCCAAACATGAAAATAAACCATAAATTTCAAAACATTTTTTTCGTCTAATATTCTATTGACATTTTTAAGTTAACATACAAATTTGTCAAACTAATAGTAAAATATCCTGATATATTAAAAAGTGATAAAATGTACTTAATTAAAAAAAAATGCATAATTTTACACACCAAGTCGTAAGAAAGTGTCAAATTTACTTATTAAGTATCAAAATTCCATTTATATGTATGAACTTGTCAAAAAATGTCAAATATATTTAAAATAACAGAAATGTTAAACGGTGTTAAAATTTTTGCCACATGTAATATCCACATATTTTTTATTTTTTTAAATTGACATTACTTTAATTATTTTTTATTCAAACAAAACTTTAAAAAATTTTCTTATTTATTTTCTCTTTCTTTACTCTCACAACTTACCATTTTCTTTAAATATTTCTCTCTTCATTTTTTTATCTATGAGTAATTTTATTAATTAATTTTATTAACTTGATTCTACATTGTCCGCTAATGGCGACAATGATTTAGGGTTCGACTAATGAAGATTTTGGCCATAACGTCTATGATTTAGGAATCGGCCAACAAAAACTTCCACCAACGATGATGACTATTTAAAGTTCGGGAGCATTTGGAGGTTAGAAGAAGGTAAAAATCCAAAAGAACTTGAGTTAATCAAAAAGAGAAAAATTAGAAAAAAATGGAGAGTTGTGGAGGGATGAGAAAGAAAGTAAAAATAAGTTTTGTTTAAATGGAAAAATAATTAAAATAATGTCAATTTAAAAAAATAAAAAATATGTGGCAAAAATTTTAACACCGTTTAACATTTCTGTTATTTTAAATATATTTGACACTTTTTGACAAGTTCATACATATAAATAGAATTTTGATACTTAATAAGTAAATTTGACACCTTCTTATAACTTTGTGTGTAAAATTGACATTCTTCCCGAATAACTTTATGTCTTCTATGTCTTACCAAATATGAAAGATACATTATTAACATCAAACATAAACTATATATTTCTAAAGGAACAAAATTACAAAAGTTTTTTATCTCACCAAATGTGCAGTTCTTTCAAAGATGATATTACTAATAATTACTCTTAATTGGAACCACTATTTCATATTTTCTTAAATTTGGACTCACATATACCATCAATGACGATTCAGTCTCAATTCGAACTACCATTCCTTTTTTTTTTTTGTAAAAACAACTTAGTGTCATTTTATTTAAAAAACTCAAAAGAGGGAAAAAAATACAAAAGTTTAAGATCGGATCTAGACAATTTCTAGATTTGACAATTAAACAATAATTGAATTACAAACAATAACAACAATCAATTACCGTCGGTGACATTTTTACTTTGATTTTACTTGTGAATTTCTCAAACGAAATATCACATATCTGGCCGAGCTTTCTATTCTCTTCATTCCTTTTGATTCCTCTCCAGAATTGAATGAGTGCATTTTCATCCGAAATTATATCTCCCCAAATATCTTTAGCAGTTCTACTTATTCCACTGTGAGTTCTTGAATTTTTTATTTCCAGATATTATAGATTACTGTTCCAAAGTAGCATTTTAGCATACTTACATAGAATGAATTTTCTTTTGTTTTATTCTTCATCCACTCTTAGATTTCTTCCCATATTCCTGGAAAGTTGATGATGTTCATGTTTGCATCAGTTGAGACTCGAACTATCATTCTTTCATTCCTCAAATTTGGACTAATTATCTTATTAACATAGAAATGATTGGGAGAGAGAATTTGAGAAAGAACTATGTGGCGCAATCTGATTTGCCGAAAAATTAACAATTTTTTTCTCTCTTCTCTCTCCTCATCCTTTATCCTTTATCCTTTATTCAGCTAGTGATATAGTGACACAGCATTCCCTCCCAAATTTCCTCTATATCACTCCTCTTATTAACATCACACTCAATTAGATCGCATCAATTGAGACTCGAACATTGATCTTAATTTGAAATATGAACATTTTAACAACAATGTCACTTGTGATTATTTAATTTAATTTATAATTTTATGTATGTATATATATTTAATCATGTTAATTAACTCAGATTTCCTTATACAACGCACATACGTGCTCTAACAAAGATGGTGGTAATATATATATATATATATATATATATATATATATATTATCAAAAAATATATATATATATTATCACTCTATTTTGAGAAGGCATATGAACGGTTTTGTAACTGAATGAATAATATATAATAAATAAAAGAAAATTAATTAATTATATAAATAATAATTTTGTTGAGCGAATGTACAAAAAATAATTTTTAATTAAATTATTTGGAAATTTTAGAGATTAAGTTGAAAATATTTACATATTATAAAATAATTAATAAATATATAATTATAGATATATATTCTAAAATAAAATTCTAGTGTAAAAAATATATGATTTAAAAAAATTATAAAAAGATAGTTAAAATAATAGTGTATATAGTAAATATAAATATGTAGAGAAACAAAAAAAATGAAAGATTAATTTAGATAATATGGAGACTAATAATATTTTTAATCTTCTTTAACTTAATTTATTTTAGTTGGAGACTCTTCTTATCATTTTATTTAATTTCTTAATCCATTTGTTTGATTTGTGGGTTAATCGATTCGCTAACACGATCTAATTGTCTAATAAAGTGAATCGTACACTATATTGTGGTTCAATGAGCCGTTAGTATAATTGTTTTTAAGACTTAAACGGTATTATATATAAAAATTTTAAAAGTACATGTAGACTTATCAATGTGTTGTAACTCTTGGACCACACCATGTTCAGACAAGTTTATTCATATCACTTTAGGGGCAATTCATAGCCTACTACAATAATTAATATTACAATTTGGTAAACGTCGCTATTGAGTAAAGGGAAGGGACAAAACTAAGTGAGGATTTGATCGTTGATTTATTGTTTTCCTCATTTATTATTAGTTAGCATCCTTGCCCAACTTTTAGGTATATACACAATAAGTGTTTAGCTAGTATATTGTAAGTCAAAATATACCATATAATCTATATTTCTTTATTTTAACATGGTATTAGTTTCTTAATCAAAATATATATGATTCTTTGTTGGTTATTTAATCAACACAATGTAATCATGTCGTTACGATGGATTTTATTTTTAGTTGTTTCACCACAGTATTATATGCTCATAAAGTTCTACCTTTTTCGCCAATTTATTTAGTCAACAAACTGTCATTTTTTTTGTTGGATTAACTGAACACTCACGAATACGGTACCGTCAGAGTTCTTTTTAGTTGTTGGTTCATCTAACATTCATTGTTCATGAGATTTTACATCATCGTTGGTTATCAGTCCACATACTGCCATAATATCATTAGATGTATTTCAAAAACTCAATTATATCAAATTTAAAAAGCATAACATCAACATTTCACCGTCTCGTCTTCAACCTCAAGTTGTTCAAATATTTTCTATCTCGAGTTTAAGGAGTAATGTTATAATATAATAAAATATATATGTAAAATATTATCATAATATTATTATATTATATTATATTTTTTTATAAATCAAATATAATGTTTATTGTCTATATATAATATACCTAATCTATTTAATTTAATATATAATCTCTAATAATATTTTTAATTAATATTAAAAAAAATAATCTGAAAATCATTATCAATATGGAACAATCCATACAGAATAGAAAATGGAACAAATAATTTGTGCCTTTAAACTTTATCCGTGAGAATAGAAAGAGGAGAAGATGATGAGACGAGAAGAGAAAGAAAATAATTTTTATAAATATTCTCTACAATTCGATCTCTAAAAAGGTTAACTACGTATTTCGGAAAAGGAATGTAGTTTAATAGAGTGAATTAAATGCATGAATATTGTTGTCCATATTAGATTTATCTGAATTAAATCCTAATAATATATGTGAGAAAATAATACTACAATTAACGATTAGCGGAAGCGTACCTGTACTCACCATCTCTTTCCTTATGTTTGAAAGAATCTTTAGTTTTCTCTTCCTTTAGAAGTGGAATGGATCTTCCAATTGATGAGTATGTCAAATTTGTTTTCTCTCTCTGTTGATGGGGACGCAAAGAGGAAATTGAGTCGTACATCAATTGGGGACCATACCGTTACAAAATAACCATAATGTTAGTTATTTTGGTTTAAACATTTCTAATTTAGCCCTTTCATAAAATTAGAAAGTCCACTTAGGTATCCTCACTTTATATTCATGACAAATACACCCATAAGCCTATAAAATTGATTTCTAATTAGATCACATTATTTTGGCTTAATTAAAAGATGACATTTGCACAATTATTTATTATAATAGTGATCCATAAATTCCAACAATCTCCCACTGGATCACGTATTACAAAAATAAATGTAACAATCATAATGCGCCCAAAGTTTTGTGTCATCTCATTCATATGTTGTATAAACAATTTTATCAATTAATTATATCAATATAGGACCAAAGAGCTCGTCGTTGTATTTATTCACAACTAGACCCAACAATGATCACATAAATCAATACAATTAACTAACAAATCATATCATGAATGTGAGGAATGAAAATTCCATGCACGGTTATCTTTTCATGTCAATTTTCAATTGGTCCTACTTAAGTGAGATCAAACTTTTAACATTATTGTACAAAATATCTTTAAACATTATCATAACTGAAAAATAAAACATAAGTGTATACACAAATACTTTAAAGTCATAGAACAACAATGTAATATAAACTCCCACTTAAACTAAAGATCCTCAAATACTAAAATACCCATGTGAGCAGTGTGCTCATTAAAGACCTTGTGTACCAAGCCTTTTGTAAGAGGATCTGCTAACATGGAGTTTGTTCCTATATGTTCTATGCTTAATTGTCTATTTTGTACCCTTTTTTTAACAACAAGGAATTTAATGTCAATAAATTTTGACTTTGTTGTACTCCTGTTGTTATTGGAATATAATACGGCCGATCTGTTGTCACAGTACAGTTTTAGTGGTCTTTCAATTCCTTCCATAATACGCAGCCCTGTGACAAAATTTCTTAGCCATAAACCATGATTTGATGCCTCATAACTGAAGGAATTGTGTCCTTTAATTTAATGTGCAATGACTAAACTTGTATATGACAAATTAACAGATATAATTTAATCCGATTATTTTAGGAGTCGTAGTGTTTTGCTAGAAGCCAACTACGATTAATGGAGTTAAACCTATAACTATTATAATCGGGTCCTATGAGGTCACACACTTAGAGTTGACCGACTAGATAAACGAGAAAGATGGTTAATTATTAATAAATATTAGATATTATTAATAATAAGAAATATTATTTATTTGTGAAATAAAATAATATATAATTAATACATATTAGATATTATTAATAATAAGAAATATTATTTATTTGTGAAATAAAATAATATATAATTAATGGTTAATTATGGAGTTAAGATTGTGAAATAAAATAATATATAGTTAATGGTTAATTATGGAGTTAAGATTGTGAAATAAAATAATATATAATTAATACATATTAGATATTATTAATAATAAGAAATATTATTTATTTGTGAAATAAAATAATATATAATTAATGGTTAATTATGTAATTTTATTTAATACAAAAGGATTCACTTATTTGCAAAAAAAGAGAAGTGAATAGAGAGAGAATTGTTCCTCTTTTAAAAACGGCTTTTGTTATATTACGGTGAGAACTCCAAGAGGAAGAAATCATCTTTTAATCTAGCAATTGGATTGCTTCCCCTTTGTCTTTTTCGTCCTAGTAGTCGAAAGTAAAAAGATCTAGTCGGGCTCGTGTGGACCAAGTAGATGAGCAACACGTGGGGCTCTCGATTATTCATTACTATCAGATCTGATCCGGTTCACGCATCAAAGATATATTTTTATAAACTATATATCATGATTCTATCAATTATGCATGATCATATGATTAGATGTTTAGATTATATCTATAAATTATTCTGCTGCGAAATCTAATTAACCTACAGTGGTATCAGACGCAAGGTTGCATATATTGAAAGGATCAATAAATTAACTGTTAATTTTGATTCGGATCTATATCGATGATATAATTTTACATAGATTAAGATGTAAAACTATCTTTTAGAAAATAAAAGAAATATTTATTTTAATTGGATTATATAAATATTTGGATCAAATAAATATGATATATTTGTTTTCTAAAAGTTAGGAAATCCCACTTATTAAAGATTAATATTTTTCTAGTATGGCCCAGAAATACGATATGAGCATCGTTATGTTTTCTTCTAACACGATCTACGTATTGTTATGTATTTTGTAATTTATTTTGATAATTAGATTATTATAAACAATTATGTAATACAAATAAGAACCATAAATTTCAAGGATGGAGATCCATGAAGGGTGCAAGCATGGAGACCAAAGAAGTTTAGTTCTTTATATATTCTTTTTGCATCTTAGAGGCCATACTAGGATCACAATTTTCATTGCATTGTTTTTATTTATAATAATTTTCACTAATAAATAAAAAACAATCAAAACTTAAGTTCCTAAAGAAAATTGGGGCAATGCCTTTCCGTGTCATGACCCATGAAGTTTATGGTTTTGGTTGGATAGGTTTCGCAAAAGCGAGGGTGTCTCTCCTCAACCTTAGGCTCCTGAGGATGAATCTATACGGGGATTCATAAACCTTGATACGGTTGTACCCAACAAGAGACCAAAATGCAATGTTTTGGATCTTGAGGCATGGGGATGAATCCTACATTGGATGTGGATCATCAACCAAGAATTATAAGAAGTTATAATTAGTAATTGTTACTTACCTTGAACACACAAGACCTAA
Organism: Impatiens glandulifera; assembly: GCF_907164915.1. Taxonomy (NCBI): domain Eukaryota; kingdom Viridiplantae; phylum Streptophyta; class Magnoliopsida; order Ericales; family Balsaminaceae; genus Impatiens; species Impatiens glandulifera. Next base: position 51,805,364 of record NC_061862.1, on the reverse strand, counting down.
GGCATTGCAAAAGTACGTTGGGGATTGTCTGTAATGGGATCTTGGAATCATTTTATTCATAAGGGACTATAAAAACTTGAATAAAATGTGCATTCACTTATTTTAAAATTTTCAATTATAAGTATTTTGCAAATTTCAAAACATAAACTGATTTGTATGTCATTTATACTTTGTAGAATATGTCGAACGATAATTTGAAATTCTCTCTGCGCTCAATTGTTGAGAAAAACAAGCTCAATGAAACGAACTTCCTTGATTGGGAAAGGAATTTGAGAATTATTCTCAGGTCTGAGGGACGTGAGGACGTCCTAACTACCCCTATCCCTACTGTGACCGGAACCTCATCAGATGAGGAGAAAGCAACATCAACTCGGGTGAAAACTGAAGCATTACCTGTTACTTGCCTCATGCTAGCTGTAATGGAGCCTGAATTGCAAAAGAGGTTTTTGCATTCTGATGCTTATACTATCATAACTGAACTGAAAACGCTGTTTCAGGATCAGACAAGGATAAAGCGATATGAGACTCACAAGGCTATACTTGATAGCAAGCTTGTGAAGGGAAAACTAGTGAGTCCTCATGTGATTAGCCTGACTGGGCTTTTCAAGAGAATGGAAAATCTGGGGACCCCATATGACCAAGAGTTGGCCACTGATATTGTTCTTAGATTCTTACATGATGGTTTTGCACCATTTAGAATGAAATACCATATGAATGGTCTAAAGCATGATCTGAATGAGCTCCATAACATGCTTAAAAATGCTGAAGGCAATATTATTGATGACAAGAAGAAGGAAGTTCTAAATGTCAACAATGGGAAGGGGTTTAAGAAGGTGGCTAAGAAAAATAACAATAACCAAAGGAAAGGAAAGCAAGTTGCCAAACCCAAGGGTGGTGAGAAGCCAAAGATGACTGCTGATCATAATTGTTTTTACTGCAAGGCCAAGGGACACTGGAAAAGAAATTGTCCCAAGTACCTAGAAGACAGGAAGAACGGGACTGTGAGTTCCACTTCAGGTATTTATGTTATTGAGATTATGACAACCGATGTTCTCACATTAAATAATGATCCTACTTAGGTATTAGATACTGCATGTGGTGCTCACATTATTTCATATGTGCAGGGACTTAGAAATAAAAGACAAGTGAAGAAAGGAGAGATAGACCTGCGCGTTGGAAATGAAGCAAGTGTTGCCGCACTTACCGTAGGAGATTTAAGTCTATCTTTACCTTCTGGTTTAATATTAGAATTGAATAATTGTTATTATGTTCCTTGCATTACTAAGAACCTTGTTTCAGTTGCTGTATTACATTCTGAAGGTTTTGAATTTAGCATTAAAAATGGAAATATTTCTATTTTTAAGAATGATATTTTCTATACGACTGCTCCAATGAGTAATGGACTCTTTGTATTGGATCTCAAATCAGAATTGTATAACATAAATAACAAAAGACAAAAATTAAATAGTTTGAGTGGGGCCTACCTATGGTATTGTCGATTGGGTCACATTAGTGCGAATCGCATGAAGAAGATCCACAAAGATAGGCTTCTAAAAGACATGGATTTTGAATCCATTGATACATGTGAATCATGTCTGATGGGCAAGATGACAAAGTCACATTTCAAAGGAACGTTTGAAAGGGCTACTGAACTACTAGGCGTAATACATACTGATGTATGTGGTCCAATGAGCACTGAAGCTAGAGGTGGCTATAGATACTTCATCACATTTACTGATGACATGAGTAGATATGAGTATATTTACCTTATGTCACATAAATCAGAGTCCTTTGAAAAGTTCAAGGAATTTCAAAATGAAGTAGAGACTCAAAGTGGCAAGAAAATAAAAGCACTTCGATCTGATCGTGGTGGTGAGTACTTGAGCCACGAAATTGATCATTATTTGAAAAACTGTGGGATAGTCACACAGTTGTCTACCCCAGGAACACCTCAGCTAAATGGTGTGTCTGAAAAGAGAAATAGGACTTTGTTAGACATGGTCCGATCAATGATGAGTTTTGTTAATCTTCCGGTATCCTTCTAGGGATATGCCCTCACTACCGCTGTACTTACACTAAATAGGACTCCGTTAAGAACTGTAAACAAAACTCCATATGAGATATGGACTGGAAAGGTTCCAAAGTTGTCTTTTCTAAAAATATGGGGATGTGAAGCTTATGTAAAACGTTTACAAACAGAGAAGCTTTCCCCAAAATCAGATAAATGCTTTTTTATAGGGTATCCAAAAGGAAGTTTTGGATATTACTTCTACAATCCAACTCAGCAAAAGGTGTTTGTTGCAAGGGATAGTGTCTTTTTGGAAAGAGAGTTCCTTTCCAACAAGTCAAGTGGGAGAAATATTCATCTTGAAATAGTTCAAGATGATGAAGAGCAACAAACTAAACAATAAAATGACATGGATGATGTCGATGCAGATATGATTACTTTTGAAGGTTCAATGCCTCAGAACATCCAAGAACCAGAACAAGAGGATCTACAAACAGTTGTAGATCATGTTCCGGATTTAATTGTTGAACAAGTTGAACCCACTCGTAGATCGGAAAGGCCAAGGGTACAACCAAGACGTTATGATGATTTCATCTTAAATGTAAGCCTTGATGTTCCTATGGTAGAACATAGTGAGCCTTCGACCTATAAGCAAGCAGTGACGGGTCCAGACTCCAATAAATGGCTTGACGCCATGAGGTCTGAAATGGATTCGATGTTTGAAAATCAAGTATGGGACTTGATAGATTTGTCAGATGGGGTAAAACCCATAGGAAGCAAATGGATTTTCAAACTCAAAAATAAAAAGGATGGAAATGCATCTGTTTACAAGGCAAGACTAGTTGCCAAAGGTTTTAGAAAAATTCATGGTATAGACTATGACGAGACATTTTCACCAGTTGTCATGATTATATCCATTAGGATAATCCTAGCTATTTCTGCATATTATGATTATGAGATATGGCAAATGGATGTCAAAACCGCTTTTTTAAATGTTTTTTTGGAAGAGGATGTGTACATGACACAACCTAAAGGTTTTGAAGATCCAAATCATGCTGGGAAGGTATGCAAGCTTAAGAAGTCCATTTATGGACTTAAGCAATCATCTAGGAGTTTGAACTTTCGATTTGATGAAAAGATCAAAGAGTTTGAATTCATTAGATGCGAAGAGGATCCTTGTGTTTACAAGAAGTTTAGTGGGAGTAAGGCAGCCTTCTTAGTCTTGTATGTGGATGGCATACTACTTATTGGGAATGACATTCCGATTCTAGAGTCCGTAAAAGAATGGCTGAAGAAATGTTTCTCAATGAAAGACTTAGGAAAGGCCGAGTACATACTTGGAATTAAGATCTATAGAGATAGATCTAAGAGGCTTCTTGGATTAAGTCAAAGAACTTATAATGATAAGATTCTTAATAGATTTAAGATACAAGATTCCAGGAAGGGATTTTTATCCATTCAACAAGGTGTATATCTCAGCAAGACACAGTGTCCTAAAAAACCTGTTGAGCTTGAGAAGATGAACAAGATCCCATATGCTTCTGCTATATGATCTATCATGTATGCCATGGTATGTACACGTCCAGATGTTGCATATACTTTGAGCATGTGTAGCAGATACCAATCAAGTCCTAGAGAAGCACACTGGAGTGTAGCTAAGAATATCCTGAAGTACTTAAGAAGAACAAAGGATGATTTCTTAGTATAAGGGGAGATGAAAAATTGATCGTACAAGGCTATACTGATGCAAGCTTTCAGACTGACCGAGATGGCTTTGAGTCTCAATCGGGTTATGTCTTTATCCTTAACGGAGGATCTGTGAGCTGGAAGAGCTCCAAGCAAGGTACTATAGCAGATTCTACAACAGAGGCTGAGTACATTGCTGCTAGTGAAGCAGCAAAGGAGGTCGTTTGGATGAGGAAATTCCTAGATGAACTCAGTGTTGTTCCTAGAATTTCAATGCCTATCGACATCTATTGTGACAACAATGGTGCCATAGCTCAGGCAAAGGAACCGAGTTCGAGCTCCAAATCCAGACACGTTATGAGAAAATATCACCTTATTCGACACATCATCACTATGGGTGATATTAGGATGTGTAAGGTGCATACTGATGACAACATTAGATCCATTAACCAAACCTATTCTTAGGCCCAAGTATGAGAGTCACACTAGGGCTAAGGGTCTCAAGCACATTGGAGAATGGCTTTGAGTTTGCTTTTGTATTACATTATGTATTTATGAGTGCTAGACACCAGTTTTATGTTTGACTTGATGATTTTATGATATATGATATTTCATCCTTATTTATATTGTTTTTATCGATATTGAATAATATGTCCAAATATTCATTATTAACAAATGGGATCACCTTAAGTGTTCTGGTGAATAAAACCCCATTAAGTGAAATGAAGTTTTGAATTATTAAAAGTCTATAGTTTGAAATCATCAAATGGACATAGATGATTTTATAAGTTACTATATTGTAAGATGACTGATAGCGTCAGGTTTCATGGGCTATAAGGACATGGAGATGTCTAGTCAATTACATATATGTGTATGGATGATACATGTAAGACTGACCCACCTTAATACTCTCCAAAAGAGATTGTAGAGTTTTAAGTTAAACCATGTTTAGTAGATTCCTCAGACATGAGTATGTTGTGGCCTCACTTGATGATTGGTATTTCTTTGACACTATTAAACGCTTTCTGTAAAAGGGAGTTATAAAGGCAGTAGTTGGGATTGCTAAAAATTGAGTGGGAGCCATAGTCATACAAGAATGGAGAAGTCCTCCTACTTCATGTATACTGTGATACATTAAACAGGAATGGTGTCTCGGCCACTTGAAGAGCGAGAACTAAAAATGCATGGCCATGCTCGGATGGATTAATATGAATCATCCGTTTAATTGACAGTTCAAACTCAGAGTTCAAGAAACATATTTGATAGAAATGTATGAATGTTACCATATCATCAAATAAGACATTAAGAGACAAAGGTATCTTATATTGCACACTTGTTTAAGGACAAGTGAGATATTGAAGGAATTGTGTCCTTTAATTTAATGTGCAATGACTAAACTTGGATAGGACAAATTAACAGATATAATTTAATCCGATTATTTTAGGAGTCGTAGTGCTTTGCTAGAAGCCAACTACGATTAATGATGTTAAACCTATAACTATTATAATCGGGTCCTATGAGGTCACACACTTAGAGTTGACCGACTAGATAAACGAGAAAGATGGTTAATTATTAATACATATTAGATATTATTAATAATAAGAAATATTATTTATTTGTGAAATAAAATAATATATAATTAATACATATTAGATATTATTAATTATAAGAAATTTTATTTATTTGTGAAATAAAATAATATATAATTAATGGTTAATTATGGAGTTAAGATTGTGAAATAAAATAATATATAATTAATGGTTAATTATGGAGTTAAGATTGTGAAATAAAATATTATATAATTAATACATATTAGATATTATTAATAATAAGAAATATTATTTATTTGTGAAATAAAATAATATATAATTAATGGTTAATTATGGAATTTTATTTAATACAAAAGGATTCACTTATTTGCAAGAAAAGAGAAGTGAATAGAGAGAAAATTGTTCCTCTTTTAAAAACGGCTTTTGCTATATTACGGTGAGAACTCCAAGAGGAAGAAATCATCTTTTAATCTAGCAATTGGATTGCTTCCCTTTTGTCTTTTTCGTCCTAGCAGTCGAAAGTAAAGAGATCTAGTCGGGCTCGTGTGGACCAAGTAGAGGAGCAACACGTGGGGCTCTCGATTATTCATTACTACCAGATCTGATCCGGTTCACGCATCAAAGGTATATTTCTATAAACTATATATCATGATTCTATCAATTATGCATGATCATATAATTAGATGTTTAGATTAGATCTATAAATTATTCCGCTGCGAACATCTAATTAACCAACAATAACATGCTATGAATTCAGCTGCCATGGTAGAAGAAGCTACAAGAGTTTGTTTAGCACTCTTCCAGGATATAGCTCTTCCGGCTAACAGATAAACATAGCCTGAAGTCGATTTTCTACTATCTTGGCATCCCGCAAAATCAGAATCAGAATACCCAATGATTTCAAACTTATTTGACCTCTGATATATGAGCATGCAATCTCTTGTTTTCTTTAAGTATCTCATAACCCTTTTGGCTGCTTTCCAATGATCTAATCCCGCGTTACTAAGATATCTGCCTAAAACTCCAACAATATATGCAATATCAGGACGCGTACATACTTGAGCATACATCAAACTCCCAATAACCGAAGCATAGGGAATTGATTTCATTTCTTCAATTTGAAGATTTCCTTTTGGGAATTGATTGAGACTAAATTTGTCTCCTTTAGCGACAGGGGTATCTAAAGGTTTACTATCAAACATTCCATACCTTTTAAGCACTGTATCAATATAGTTTCTTTGAGATAACCCAAGGATACCTCGAGAACGGTCTCGATGTATTTGGATTCCTAATACAAAAGAAGCTTCGCGAAGATCTTTCATCTCAAAATTCTTTGATAAAAAACTCTTGGTTTCATACAATATGCTTAAATCATTTGTGGCAAGTAGTATTTCATCAACATACAAAATAAAAAAAATATGTTTACTCCCAATAAATTTCTGATACACACATTCATCAACGACATTTACCTCGAAACCAAATGAGATAATAATTTGATGAAATTTTTGATACCATTGATGAGAAGCTTGTTTGAGCCCATAAATAGATTTTCTCAATTTATATGCCAAATGCTTTGAGTCTTCCGACACAAAGTTTTCTGGTTGCACCATATATATTGTTTCTTCAATGTCTTCATTGAGAAACGCTGTCTTGACATCCATTTGGTGAAGCTCCATATCAAATTGTGCAACAAATGCCATGATTGTCCTAAAAGAGTCTTTCGATGAAACTGGAGAAAAGGTCTCTTTAAAGTCAATCCCTTCCTTCTGAGAATAACCTTTTGCTACAAGACGAGCCTTATATTTGCAAACATTACCCTTTGAATCCCGTTTGGTTTTAAAAATCCATTTACAACCAATAGGTTTCTTTCCTTCTGGTAACGTGACAAGTTCCCAAACTTTATTGTCTTGCATAGATTTATACTCTTCGTTCATTGCACAAATCCACTTTTCAGAATTAGTATCCTTCATAACATGTTGGAAGCTGATAGGGTCATCTCATGACAAGTTCCCAAACTTTATTGTCAACTTTAAATGATTTGAACACATCCAATACTTGTGATTTTTCATGAATTAGAAATATATATGCATATCTTGAGTAGTCATCTATAAATGATACAAAGTATTGTTGACCATTCCAAGAAGATGTAGGAAATGGCCCACAAATGTCCGTATGTATCAACTCTAAGACGTCATTTGCCCTTATTGCACATAATTTCTTCCTTTTAGTTTGTTTTCCTTTAATGCATTCAATACATACATTAAAGTCTGAAAAATCAATTTTATCCAAAATTCCTTCGGAAACAAGTCTTTCAACTCTATTTCTAGAGATATGTCCTAATCGCTTGTGCCATAAGGAACTTGAATTTTCATTATTTATTTTTCTCTTAGTACCATGTGATTCCACATTCAAGGTTTTATTATAAGAAGCAACTGTTTCAAGAAAATAAAGATTATCATAAGCTATAAGTGAACCAGTTCCAACAACTTTAGAATTAATAGATAAAGTTAAATTTCCATTTCCAAATGAACAATGATATCCCAATTTGTCCATACAAACAACAGAAATTAAATTACGTCTAAATGACGGTACAACAAAAGTATCCATTAAATCCAAATAGTAACCAGTACTTAATAACAATCTAAAATGCCCTATTGCTTCCACTTCTACCGATTTCCCATCTCCCACATAAATGCGTCTTTCAGCATCAATTGATCTTCACTAATTCAGGCAACCCTGCAATGAAACACTTATATTAGCAGTAGCACCAGAGTCTAACCACCAAGTGTTTCTTGGTACTGAAGCTAAATTAACTTCAGAACAAACTAAATTATGAAATGTACCTTTCTTAGCACGCCAAATTCGGTACTTAGGACAATCTTTCTTTTGATGTCCTTCCTTCTTACAAAAGAAACAACTCTTATCAATTTTAACTTGAGATTGAGATTGAGTTCGTTTCTTTTGTGCTGGAAATTTATCATTAGTAGCCTCATTTTTCCTCTTTATACCCCTTTCTTTAGAGGTGCTTTCCAAATGAGCACTTTCAGTCTTGTTTTGCTTCAACCTCTCTTCCTCTTGTACACAAAATGAAATGAGCTCATTAAGATACCATTTCTCCCTTTGACAGTTATAACTGACCTAAATTTGACTGAATTGAACAGGAAGAGATATAAGCACCAAGTGCACGAGTAAGTCTTCAGACATCTCGAGTTTGAGTGCTTTCAACTTAGAAGCAACATTAGACATCTCCATGATGTACTCACTTATGTTTTCCTTACCTTTAAACTTCATAGAAATTAGTTTCTCTAAAAGAGTGCTAGCGTCTGTTTTATCACTTTTCTCAAAGTACTTTTCGATTTTGGCAAGGAAATCTTTGGCATTGGTTATCTCATCAGATATCGCACCCCTAAAAGCCTCAGGTATGCCACGCTTTATGATCATAAGACTCAAACGATAAGACGTTCCCACTTCTCATATATTCTCTTATCATGAGAGTTACTATCATCCGTAGTAGGAATGGGCTCATCCATTCTAAACGAAAAGTCGATATCCATGCATCCGAGAACAATAAGAATGCTCTCTTTCCAATCCTTAAAATTACTTCCATTAAGGATCGGAATTGAATTAGCATTAGCAGATACAGTAGCAACAGTTGTACTCATAAAAAAACAAAATAATAAATTAAATTAATAACATGCTCATTACTATAATATTAAGTAACAATTAAATTCAAATTATGATTTATCCCATCTCAAAATACTTAACACAACATTAATATCAAGTCTTTGGACAGTAATATTAATTGCTAATAGTATTTTGCTGTAATGATCAAACATTAATAATAAGACATGTCAAATAATAAAATCTATCTTTGGATAGATTAATTATTCACATAAATATGACTTTATAATTATTACATGTTTATCATAATTATTATGTAATTCGGTCAATTAATTATCAATCTTTGGATCAAATAATATAATCACATGAATTACACAATACTTACATTCAAAATTTTATTGAATCAATTTCAATAAACATTGTCACTTTGGTGATTATTTGTATCAATAAATACAATTCAATTAATGAACTATAATATCATTAAATTTAAATTTAAATGTCATATATATTATATATTATTGTATATAACTCAAATCAATAATATATTATTTGCTGAATAAACATATTATTGTGTTTTGATAAATGACATGTAGTTTAATTTAATTTTATTGTGAAATAAAATAAATTATACCTAATAAATTATATATATAATTATATATTCCTCAATTCTCTCTTAAGATTCATAATATATTATATATTATATCAATCAATAATCTAAATAGTCGACTTAGGAGAGAATCTTAATATCCCTAAATTTTATCAACAAACAATCCCTCTGTATAACCCTAACTCTTTATATTTTCACTAAATTTATTTGAAATTATCACAAATTAATATATATATATATATATATATATATATATTCCTAATAACATTCTTTTATTATCAGCATGCATATAACATATAAATTCAATGCATATTAATTTCATGCATATAAATTAGATGCATATAATTTCATATTAATTTTATGCATATAAATCTCAATATATCTACACCAAATATAATTTTCTCCTCACATAATTAAATCTGAATATGTTATCTACACCGATATAATTTATCATATAATTAAATCTGTATATTATATCTACATTGATATAATTTCTCAAATAATTAAATATGCATATATATCTATCCCCATATAATTTCTCACATAATTAAATTAGGATGACTCTGATACCAATTGTTAGATTTATCTGAATTAAATCCTAATAATATATGTGAGAAAATAATACTACAATTAACGATTAGCTGAAGTGTACTCATCATCTCTTTTTTATGTTTGAAAGAATCTTTAGTTTTCTCTTCCTTTAGAAGTGGAATGGATCTTCCAATTGATGAGTATGTCAAATTTGTTTTCTCTCTCTCTTGATGGGGACGCAAAGAGGAAATTGAATCGTACATCGGGGACCATACCGTTACAAAATAACCATAATGTTAGTTATTTTGGTTTAAACATTTCTAATTTAGCCCCTTCATAAAATTAGAAAGTTCACTTAGGTATCCTCACTTTATATTCATGACAAATACACTCATAAGCCTATAAACTTGATTTCTAATTAGATCACATTATTTTGGCTTAATTAAAAGATGACATTTGCACAATTATCTATATATATCTAAAATGATTCTCATCCTCATAATGTATTTTATCATATTTCTCTCTCTTCATTTATCTTTATTAATTAATTGTTTTTCTTTCCCTCACGTATATATATTAAATGAATTCTATTAATTAAGTTTCATCATTAATTATTTTAGATCAGTTACTTCTTTATATATATATATATATATATTAATATTTTTTTATTAATTATTTTAAAAGTAAATTTAATAATTCTCATCTAAAATATCATATATATTAATTGAATTTAACATTAAATATTAATTATAAAAAAATGCGAGTTTTAATTATTATATTATATTAATTATAAAAATATATATATATATATATTAATTCAGTTTAACATTAAACTTTCAGTTATCATATTATAATTATGTATTAATTTAATTTAACATTAAATAATATGATTATATCAACGTATATAACTACAATTAAACAAATATATTAAATTAACCCGACTTTTCATCTTCTTCTCCACCCAAATATTTTCTCCTATAAATAATCTTAGATCAACAAGGTTCAATTGAAGAGAGAATAGTCATATCGACTCATAATATTCAATATCATGCTTTCAATAATTAAATTTGCATTATGTTATATTTCAACAATTCGTTGTTCACTATTTTATATTTTTTTCAGGAATTTGATCGTTTCAGGCAGCTACAACAACATCCTCGGTCTCCAAGTGTGTTATCTCTATATCGACTCGTAATTTTCTCAATTTCTCTATCAATATAATGTTTTCAATAATTAAATTTGTATTATGTTATGTTTCAATAATATGTTGTTCACTGTTTTGCAATTTTTATTAGGAATTTGATCGTTTCAGGCTGCTGCAACAACGTCATGCGCATTTCATCGATTTTGTTTTGAATCCGATCATTTCAGGCAGCTGCAATAACATCTTACGCATTTCATCGATATTCTTTTGAATCCGATATGGTCAAAGTATGAGTAATGATTAAATTTTATGACTAATTAATAAAATAAAATAAAAATTAAATGCATATGATCTCTATATTCTTAGCCTAATATTTTTTACTATTTTTCAATTTTTTTGAAATATTATTATTATTTATTATAACGTTTAATTAATTTATTTATTATTCACATTATTTTATAATATTTGTTTAATTTATTTATTTATTATTCTCATTATTGTATAATATTTGTCTTGATTATCCTATTTAATATATTCATATTATATTAATAATAATGTGATTTCTATCATCATTTATTATTTGGTCATGCGGTGTTATCCTATTTTTTCTTCTCGCTGGATACATATTGTTTCAAGATGAAAATCTGTAAAGGGGATTTCAAATGCCCTAAAAAAAATGGGAATAAAAGAAGACAAGAATTTGAAATAAAGAGAAAGCCAAAGATTCTTTGCCTACTTGAATTTAGAAAAGTTTTTTTAAAAATTATTATTTTTTATTTAATTATTTATTTTTATTATTTCATAACACAGTCTAATAAGATATTTTATAATAAAATTATAAGTAAAATTATATTTTAATAAATAATATTAATATTTCAATTATGTATATAAATATTGGAAAGATACATCAAACTCTCTCCAAAATATCTTCATCATCATATCATATGTTCTTTTATAAATAAATATATATATATATATATATATTTATATTCATTTATCTTTATTAATTCATTATTTTTCTTTCCCTCATCATAAATATATATATATATATATATTATCAATTCTTAACAAAGTTTCATAATTAATTATTCTATATCGGTTACTTTTTTTTATATATATACTTTTATATATATATATATATATATATATATATATTAATATTTTTTTTATTAATTATTTTAAAATTAAACCTAATAATTCTCATCTAAAATATTATATATATATATATATATATATTAATTATAAAAAACTGCAATAATAATAATAATAATAATAATAAGAGTTTCAGTTATCATATATATTAATTATAAAAAAATTATTAGTTAGTGATATTTTGATCATTTTATCATAAAATTCGTTTATAAAAAGATTTTTTTATTTTTTTATTGCATTAATTTCTAATTTTGTTTGATTTGTTTTAGGTACTTTAAGTCATTGTAGGTCATTATAAAATACTTTAATCTTAAAATAATTGTGTTTAGCTCTAAATTTGTATATTCATAGAATAATTGAAATCAAGTATTTTGTTTAATACTCCTATTTTTATTGAAATAATAATGTGTTTTATGAATTTAATTTTATTGTGCAACTTCTATTTTTATGGTAATACTTTTGTTTTTTATACTTCTATTTTTAAAGAAAAAATGTTAGTAAAAATAAACTCAATAAATATAACCTACCATCCATATATATTAATATTTTTTATTAAATATTTCATCTAAATAATTTAATTATTTATAAATAAATTCAATTAAAATAAACCTTTCTCATCTAAAAAGTCATCTATAATTATTTAGATTTGTATTAAATATTAATATTAATTATGAAAATTATTTAAAAAATTTAAATTATAAAAAAATATACTTTTTAACCGATAATAAATATTATTATAACCTCACATCCATAAAATAAATTATTTAGTTTCATTCTAATTTATAACTAATTAATGAACATAAAATTAACGGATAATAAATATTATTATAACCTTCAATTCATATATATTAATAATTTATCCAAATAATTAACATCAAACAAAATAAATCCCTTCGGTTTATTTTTGCCATAATTCATAACTAATTAATGTAAATATTATGGAAATTGAATTATAAGAATTTCAACACCAACAAAAAAAAATGAATTTTATTTTACAAAATTTTAGACAAATTGTTTAGGTGGTACAAATAAATTCATAAACAATGGATACTTTATTTTTATTATTATTATTATTAACTTTATTATTATTATTATTATTTTGGTCATATTTTAACTTTAATGTTATATTACTGGTTGTTCAATATCTACTTTATTTTGGTATTTATATATGTATTTGTCTTTCCATTTGGTAATAAACTTATTTATTTTTCTTGTCACTATTCTATATTTTGGTGATTTAAAATTGAAATAATAAGATGTTTATTGAGAAGGTTACCAAACTCTTATCATTTTGATATTATACTTTTTATTCTTTATTACTTTTTCATCTATTTCATTTAAAATGAAATTATCTACACTAACATAAAAAGAGAAATTTTAAACATCAATTTTATTGTTTGAATGTGTAAAATCACTAAATCCTTATCAGATGGATGTTGATTTCAATCGTATTTATTGATCTATGTAATTTAATTTGGATAAGTTTTGATTGAATCGACACTATGAATAAGAGTTTTGTTTGATATTTATAGTTATAAATTCGAGAAATTAAAGCTTCTTATTTCTCGTGTTGTGTCCAATTACGATCCTTACAACTTAAAAAAAATGTAATAATAATTGTCCAATTATCGATATTCATTTCACTTATTATTTCATCTTATATTTTTTTATGTTTACAACTTAGACTAACTATTATAATATCTATTGATATTAGAATCTCAAAAAATAACACAAAGAAATTCATTTGAATGGTAGATTTAATTAGCGTGGACAACTACAAGCATTTAGTGGTACTTCGACGAACACGACAATTTATTAAGACGAAAAAAAACAGAAAATATATTTATTTTTTTTAATTTTTTTTTACATATTTTTTTAATTAATATATTTGTTAACTCAGTTCCGTGCAAAGGCACAAACTTTTTACTAGTTTATTATAATAGTGACCCATAAATTCCAACAGTCCAGGCTGTTCGTGGCAAGGACGACACAATGCTTAGTCGACGGGGCTGGTTGAAATTAGGAGAGGTCGAGGTTGGATGAGAGAGCGAGCGGGAGCTTGGAGAAGAGTTATCGGGTTTGACATTGCAATATGGAGAAGAGCCGAGACTTGGGGTTTATTAATTAAAATTCAGCAAAGACATAATGGCATGCCATGCTAACTTGGCACCTTTATAAAAAATAAATTAATTAATTATGTTTTAAGTTGTAGAGATCCGTGGTTTTAGGGATCATGTTTACTTTGCTATTCCAACGTGATATTCAACTAATCTGTTATAAGGTATAGGAAAGACAATAAATATCTGTATGGTACCGACGATCGAGTTTGGATATTTAAGTCGGAGTCGGGGAAAAAGAAAAAAGGTACATAGTTGGGTTCCGGTATGGAAAGCTATCGGAAACTAGACTATACTATTAAGAAAAATATCTAGTTATGTAAGTTATCTTCAACCACCATAAGCAGCTGCGGTAAGTTCACATTAATAAAAAGATTTTAAAGTCAAACATATATCTATGAATTATCGATAAAATTCATAGGTTGTTTATTTACCTCATATCTCATATATATATACTACACATTTTTTTATTACTCCGTTCATTCTCAATATATATTATCACTAATATTGATACATTTTTAGTACTTCCATCTCTAAATTATTATTTTCTTTCTTTATCAAAATTATCACTAATATTGACACATTGTTTTATAGTACTTCATCTCTGAATTATTTTTTTCTTCATTATTAACTACAAATACAACTTTTACTTTTTACATTGAATAAACTAAAATCAAACCCACCACTAATTATTTCATTATCTCATGTTATTTCGCATTATTTTTTACAAAAATACGATTATTTTGTTTGTTTTTTGAAACCTTACTCAAATCCTTATTCTTTTTATTCTTCTTGGTCATAATATTTATAAATATATAAATTAAGTTACATAATTAAACTAGTTAGTAATTAAACAAGTCTAGAAAATAAAACATACAATTAAACCTTAAGGCATTAGGCATTCTTAAACTAATTTTTAAATAAGTAAGTAACTAACAAGTATATTAAGTAAGACTATCTAATTCTAATCTAGATATAGTAGAGCCAGATTTCATAAACGAAAAATATACATTAACTAATTACTAAATAAATCAGTCAAACGAATAAACATGGACGTCTGGACAAGGGTGTGGTGAGACTGAGGACGTGATCAGGTCGAGAGGGGTCTTTTCTTGATCCTAGGGAGACTCTGTCTAAGATACCAATGGTTCTAGGTTTCATTTTACTAAGAAACTCTTGATTTAAGTGGAATCATGCAATCAAGGATATAGATGTTTGATGTGTCCTTTCATTTTTTTGATAAAGTCTAAATCCAATAGAAACAAATTGCGGCATCTTCGCGATGTTCCGAAAGAGTCGTCCATACATCTTTCACCCTTTCTATGAGGTAGAGGAGCTAACCCATTTATGTTTTTCCGACGATTTGTTCATCCTAGCATACGCTAATGTAGATTCCATTAAAACTATTAGGGCTGCACTAACGTTTTTCTTTGAGGTTACAGGTCTTACAATTATTGAAAACAAAAGTGTGACATTTTACGGAGGCGTGAACGAAGAAACAAAGAACGACATCTTCAACATCGTGGGCATAGCGGAAGGAAGCTTCCCCGTAAGGTATTTAGGGTTTCCGTTAACTGCGAAACAAATTGAGATCTCACACTGCAAGTCGCTGATTAAAAAGATTAAAAAAAACGATATCTAGCTGGGTAACGAAGAAACTTTCTTATGTAGGGAGGATCGAGCTAATCAAGAATGTAGTCATGAGCATAGTTGGCTAATAGGCACAACAGATGGTCATTCTGAAGAATATAATGAATGAGCTTGATATGCTGATGAGGAACTTCATTTGGGAGCAGTAGTGGAAGAGGAGTAAAAAAAGTCAAATGAACCGCTCTCTGCAAACCTTAGGAGGAGGGGGCATCGACCTTAAAACTATGTCGAGTGAAACAAAGCTCTAACTTTCAAACATCTGTGGGCATTGGAACGCAACTAGGAGGCCCCCTCCTTTCATGAGCTCGTCTTGCAATCCACGACACACATGTTGGGCAGTACTTTGTCCCTGCAGGGACCACGACCATGGTGAATATGTGGGCCATAGCACATGACAAAGGAATTTGGTCGGAGCCAGAAGAGTTCAGGCCAGAGAGATTCATTGAACAGGATGTGTCTGTCATGGGGTCTGACATGAGGCTCGCCCCTTTTGGTTCAGGAAGGAGGGTATGTCCCGGGAAAACTATGGGTCTAGCTACAGTTCATATTTGGTTGGCTGTGCTTCTTCAGAACTTTGTGTGGACCTCTAAGGATGATGTGGATTTGACTGAGGTTCTCAAGATGTCAATGGAAATGAAGAATCCCTTAGTGTGTAAAGCTGTTGCAAGGGTCTTTTGAGCATGCTTGATGGCTCCTTCTGAAGAGGCCTCCTAAACTATGTTATGTTGTGTTTGTTTGATGCATGTTTTCTAAGTTTGTGTTTTTTATGTTTTTCAAAAACTATGTTATGTTGTTGTGTTTGTTTAATGCTTGTTTTCTAAGCTTGTGTTTTCTATGTTTTTCAAAAACTATGTTATGTTGTTGTATTTGTTTAATGCATTTTTCTAAGCTTGTGTTTTCTATGTTTTCAAGTTTGTGTGTTTTGTTCTATAAAATCCCATAGCTGATAACTTTAACTTTTTGAGATAAACTATAAATTATAATCCATAAAACTAAATAAATAAAAATGTAAAAGTTATTATAAAAACTTGAAATAATGTCTATTCAAATACAAAATAAAATTATTATTTTAAACCAAAATGCTCTTACGTCATAATCAAATATTAGATTAGTGTAGAAGTGTATTACCTTTAATATCAAACTAATTCTTAAATTTTATGTCATTTTTTATTTTTCTTTATGGATAGAAAAAACACTTATAATATTATTTTATATTTAGTGGATAAAGAATTTCATTTGACAATTTTCATATATTTTATTTTATTCCTTAATTTTATTTCATAGGTAATCAAATAAATTTATTCACCATCCTATGTAATGAATCTCCCTATTTTGTTTTATTTTTTTTTATTTAACACAAATGATTAATAAATTAATTAATCAACTATTTATTTTTATTTTCGTTATAAAATATTTTGAAGGAACAAAATGATTGATTTAAAAAGTTCATTGTAATGAAAAATATAAAATAATTATGACAGCTTAATTATCAAACTTTCAAAGTTACGCCTCAATATCACACACATAATTAATAAATTAATTAATCGATCGTTTATTTTTATGTACGTTATAATAGATTTTGAAGAAATTGTATGGTTATTCAAATGGTTGATTATAAATCATTATATAAAATATTTTGATAACTTGATTATCAAACTTTCATATTGAATCCCAAATATTCTTTATGCACAAGATATGAATATATATGGAACCATAAGGTGTATATATATATATATATGATGAAAACTTTATAATTAAAATAAGAGATAGTGTTTTACAAATAATTTTAGAAAGATTTTTTCGCATTATTATATTTTTCCGATAATATCATAATTACTAAAAAACTATTTTAATTTTTATTATGAACATAACATATAGACGATTAGATTGCTCATACGGTTCATAAAAAAAATTACCTTAAGTACTATTTATCACGATAAAAATGGTTCCGCTTTTCTTAAGCATAATCAATGTTCATCAATCCCATGATCATAAATATTATTTTTTTATATTTTATAATTTTAATCTTTTGTTCGGAAATATCGCATTTAATATTAAATATATTCACAAATTAAATAAAAATAGGAATGTGTATTACATTAATTAAGACTCTAAAAATATATCATGATTACCAATAAAAATCATGTTTAATAATAAATGTATTGACAAAAAACGCATTAAGATTAAATTTGTATTAAACTACATTAATTAATAAATCATTTATCTTCATATGTGTTATTAAATATTTTAAAAAGATTGTATGGTTGGTTATTCGAATGGTTCATTATAAATGGCTACTTAAAATATTTTCATAACTTAATTATCAAACTTTCATATTGAATCCCAATATTGTTTATACACATGATAGTAATATGTATTGCTTGTAGTCTAACAAATAATTTTTAAAGATTTTTCGCATCATTAAACTTTTCCGAAAAAATCACAAATATTATAAAAAAAATATTTTTTTGTTTTTATGAACCTAACAAATAGATGATTAAATTGCTCCCACGGTTCATAAAGATAATATCACCTTCAATACTAGTTGATGAAGATAAAAATGTTTCTCATTCCTTATCATAATCAACGTTCATCAATCCCATAATCATAAATAATCTTTCATTCCCATTTTATAATTTTAATCTTTAGTTCAAATATATTCATAAATTGAATAAAAATAGGAATCTTTATTACATTAATTAAGACCCTAAAAATAAAATATAATGATAACCAATATAAACCATGTTTAATAATAAATTTATATACAAAAACATGCATTAGGATTAAAGTTGTATTAAACCACATAAATTTATATAACAAAATCATGTTTTTATTAATAATTTTAAAGAGAATTACTTGCATTTGACCTAAATTCTTACTCAATAAAAATTAATTAACAAAACCATATCTTAACATAATTTTAGTAAATTTAGTGATAAAGAATTTACATGTGGACCAAATTCTCATTCAATAAGATTTATTTAACAAAATCATACTTTAATAATAAATCTAACGACAAATTAATGCGAATTCGTAACACACTATTAATTTTTTGAAAATATTTTTATTCTTATTTTCTAAAAATATATATGTATCTTTGATTATGTATCTCTGTTTTTTTATTTACATAACCATTTATGTTCATGTCTTCCACCCAAAACACTCATAATTTATATAGAGCACTCAATCTTCAAATCAAATGATAAATAAATAAATAAAGCTAGTGATTAGTTGTTAATTTTCCCTTGATGTTAGTAATATCGTAATGGAAGAAAAATGACAGTCATGATCAAAATACTAGTCATTCCATCTTCTTTAATGCATCCAGATTCTAATTTAGGTAATATAATTATGTTAAATTATTTAATATTTATATATATTAATTCAAAGTACATTACTTTTGTCATTTTAACTTGTAAATAGTTTTATAGACGCGCTAAATCCAGATGAAGAAAAAAATAATTTAGATGAGGAAGAAGACTAAACAGGTATTCTTTATAACTATATTCTTCTATTTCATTTGTGTAACGCTTAAAATCGACCTTTTTTTAAAAAAAAATATTCTCTTTCGATCGAGGTCCATAAGTACATTACTTTACTCTTGGATCTCGAGTGGGATATGAATGATTTGCATCCATTAATTTAATGTGTAATGACTAAATTTGAATTAGAAAATTATGAAGATAATTTAATCCAATTATTGTAGAAGTCGTAGTACTTTTCTATAAGTCAACTAATCGTACGATTAATAGATTAGATATATTGTTTTATAATTGGGTCATATGTGAGGCCCACACTAATTGTTATATTAAATAAAATGAAATGATAATTAATTATTAATATACTATAAATTATTAATATCAAATAATATTATTTATTTTGAATTAAAATTATATATAATTAAACTAATTTAATTATAAAATTAAGATTTACAAATCTTTTATTTATTTATAAAATAAATAATATATAATTAAATGTGTTAATTATGTAGTTAAGATTTTAAAGATTATATTTTTTATTTATGAAATAAAATATTATATATAATCAAAAGGTTAATTTAGGGAAGAGTTATGATTTTTTTTTATCTTAATTAAATTAGATATACACTATACATTTCTTTCTTGAAGTTTTTGGGAGAGAACACAAATATTACTTTATTTAAGTAATTATGAGGTAAGACTATAATTAAATTACATGAGATAATCTATGTTTCTAACAAAGCAATATTGAGATTGTATGAGTGAAAGTGTGAGGTTACGAGATAAGAGGTCGATTTAAATTGATAATTGGTTTATCAATGAATAAGAGGCCGACGACATTGTAATTGATGGTTAGATTGTTGAGGGATAAAAGGTCGATTCAGGTTGGTGGTTGGTTTTCTAAGAGATAAGAGATGTGTGTGAATGTGTGATTGGGATTAATGGCTGGTTTGTCGATAAATAAGAGTCGTATAAAATTGTCACGTCATAAAATGAAGAGGTTCATTGAGATTGGTGGTTGATTTGGTGTGACATAAGAAGCGTGTGGAAGTAATTATGTCACGAGATTAGAGGTCAGTTGGAATTGGTAGTTTGTTTACCTATGGATAAGAGGTTGGTAACAAAGAATTATAAGGTCACGAGATTAAAGGTTAATTGTGATTGGTAGTTGGTTTGTCGAGGAGTTAAAAGCAAGTAAAAGTATGAGGTCACGAGAAGAGAGTTCGATGAGATTAGTGGTTTGTTTGTCAAGCGATAAAAGGCCAGTATGAGATTGTTGGTTGGTTTGCTAAGAGATAAGAAATCGGTAAAAATGATAGAAATATCACGAGATTAGAGTTCAATTGTGATGGTGGTTAAAAATATATGTGAATGAGATATTGATTGACCGAAGTATGAGGTCACAATACTAGAGATCGATTGAGATTGGTCGTTGATTTTTTGATATATAAGAGGCGTCTGAAAGTGTGAGGTCACGAGATTGATATGTTAATTGGGATTTTGATGGTTGGTTTGGTGAAAGATAAAAGATGTGTGAAAGTGTGTGAGGTCATAATATTAGAAATTAGAGTTGTCCATTGGAAAAAAGAATATTGGTGGTTAAATGAGTGACTGAGATGGGTGACTGACCAAAGTGTGAAAGTGAGGTCACAAGATTAGAGGTCGATTGGATTAGTGTTGGTTTGCAGAAGTGAGGATAAAGAGGTCGTGATAATGATATGAGATGGTTGAGATACAAAATACTCAAAGTGAGGTCACAAGATTAGTATGAGATGTTCATTGGAGAACACAAAATATCGATGGTTAAATATATGAATGAATTTGTTGGTTTACCGAAAAAGTGAGGGTAAAGAAGTTGGTGATACGATTGGTTTGTCAAAAGTGATGGTAAAAGATGTTGGTATTGTTGAAATATTGAGTGCAATAGTGAGGTCACAAGATTAGTAATATGAGAGGTCAATTAGTTATAAATGATATTGTTGATTAACCGAGTAATGAGAGTAAGAGGTCGGTGCTGATGAGAAAAAAGTTAAATGAATGTCTTCTTATCAAATTTATTATCCTTTTTTATGATGAATAACACAGACAACGATGAATGAGAGGAGGAAGATGGTCAATAGGTTGTCTCAGCTTCGGTCTACAATGTCTGGTAGGAGAAGAAGAGGACCAAACGATGATGATCATAAACCTCGAAAAGATACCTTCGTGATATTGAGTTAGAAGATTTAAGGAGACCAGTGCAGCAACTCGAGGAACGCCTTGCGCGTGGCGAGCATCATGAACATGATGTTGATGGTCATGATTCAGATGATGATTCTAGAAATAATGATGAGGATTTCAATCCATTTCATGATGATAATGACGCAAGTGACCGTGTATCTCGTGGTCAACGGATCCAAAGAAACAATGTCCGCAACAAGTTTTTGGATTTTAAAGTTGATATTCCATATTTTGAAGGAAAAATAATCCTAACGAATTCATTGACTGGCTCAATATCGTTGAGAGATTTTTTGAGTTCAAAAATGTTTAAGAAGATAAAAAGGTTAAGCTAGTGGTTATCAAATTTAAAAAATATATGTTTATTTGGTGGGAACACCTTAAGAAGCAACGTGTGCGTGATGGCAAACAAAAGATCAGAACATGGGACAAAATGAAGAAGGAGTTAAGAAGGAAATTTTTGTCGAATGATTATCGCCAAGATGTTTTTCTAGAATATCACAACTTTAGGAAGAAGTATCTATCTATGGAAGACTACGTGGCTGAATTTGAAAATCTTATGATGCGATGCGATGTTTTGGAGCTGGAAGAACAAACTATTGCTCATTTTCTTGGAGGGATACGATATGAAATTGGAAATGTGGTCCAATTTACAAGTAAGGATGGTGGTGCTGGTTTTGAAAAATCAAGTGGTCCGACTAATCAAAAAATTTGTTTCAAGTACAAAGGGTTCGGACATTTTGTCGTCGATTGTCCAACCGAAGAATCATTACTCTCATTGAGGAGAAGTATGAAGAAGAGAATGAGGATACAACACCAATTTACGATGAATGTAACGAGGAAGGAGATATCACTTATGAAGATCATGGGGAAACTTTATGAATACGGCGTATCCTCAACACCACTTATGTTCCAGATGATTCATGGCTTCATAATAATGTTTTTCACACTAGATGCACGTCAAATGGCAAGGTGTGTGACATCATTTACACAAGGTGTGTGACCTTACAAACTATCATGGCTTCAGAAAAGTAATGAAGTAAAGGTAAATAATCGATGTCTCGTTCAATTTTCTATTAAGGACAATTACAAAGATGAAGTTTAGTGTGACGTTATCCCTATGGATGTTTGTCATTTGCTTCTTGGAAGACCTTGGCGATTTGATAGGAAAACGCAACATGATGGATTCAAAAACACCTATAATTTTGTAAAAGATGGCGAGAAAATAATTTTGGGACCTTCAAAAATAAAGGACATTGTTAAACCATCAAAGGAAGAAAGAAATAATTTGCTCGCCAAATCACAATTTGAGGATGTAATGAATGAATCCTTCGGGGCGTTTGCATTGGTGGTTTTCGAAGAAAATAAGGAAGATAATATCATTCATCTACAAGTGCGTTCTCTTTTATAAGAATTTGTTGATGTCGTACCTAAAGAGATTCCTACGGGCCTTCCTCCCATGCGAAACATTCAATATTGTGTTGATCTAATCCCTGGTGCGTCGATCCCAAATAAATCTTCTTATAGAATGAATCCTAAGGAATATGAAGAGTTGCAGCGACAAATTGAAGACTTGATGGCAAGAGGTCTTATACAAGAAAGTAAGAGTCCTTGCACCGTGCCAGCACTTCTTGTGCCTAAAAAAGATGGTTCATGGCGTATGTGTGTTGATAGTAGGGCGGTGAATAAAATCACGATCAAATACCAATTTCCTATTCCTCGCCTTGATGATCTCCTTGATCAACTTCATGGCTTCAAAATTGGTTCTAAGATTTATTTATGGAGTGTCTATCATCAAATTCTAATGCGGCCTGGAGATGAGTGGAGAACCGCTTTTAAGACAAGAGATGGTCTTTACGAGTGGCTGGTTATGTCATTTGGACTTTCTAATGCACCCTCTACATTTATGCGACTTATGAATCAAATGTTTAAACCATTTGTTGGGAAATTTGTTGTTGTCTATTTTGAAGATATTCTTGTGTACAGCTCTAGTCTAGAAAAACATTTAAATCATCTTCGACAAGTTTTTAGAGTGCTAAGAGAATAGAAGTTATATGCCAATTTGAAGAAATATCACTTCTTCACTAACAGCCTCATCTTTTTGGGCTAGAATATTTCTTCCGACGGTATCAAGATGGATCGGGACAAGATTAAAGTTATCTTAAGTTGGCCAATTCCTAAGAATATACATGATATTCGGTGTTTTCATGGCTTGGCTTCATTTTATCGCATGTTTATCAAAAAATTTAGCACTGTCATTGCTCTTATAACTGATTGTTTTAAAGGTGGCAGTTTCAAGTGGACAGAGGAAGCATTAAAAAGCTTTGAACTTCTCAAGAAAAAATTATAGAAGCTCCAATTTTGCAACTTCCAGATTTCGAAAGGGTATTCGAAGTAGATTATGATGCTTCTGACGTGGGGATCGGAGGAGTTCTTAGCCAAGAAGGCACACCCATTGTTTTCTTTAGTGAGATAATGAATAACTCTCGACGCAATTATTCTACATACGAAAAGGAATTATTTGCCCTTGTTCATACATTGGATCATTGGAAACATTATCTACTACACAAGGAGTTTGTTCTTTCTCGGATCATGAAGTTTTGAAGTACTTGAACTCGCAACAAAAGTTGAACCCGCGACATGGAAAATGGGTCGAGTTTCTGCAAGCATTCAATTTTTTGATCAAGCACAAGTCAAGCGTGCTAAATCGAGTGGCAGATGATCTTAGTCGAAGACATTCTTTGTCTACATTGCGATTACAAGTGCAAGCATTTGAGGTGATATAAGATCTCTACAAAGATGATTTGTACTTCGGCATAATTTGGGAGGAATCTTCAAAAGCTCCATTCAAGTTTTTCTTGATTGATGATGATTATCTCTATAAAGGTACATTATTATGTATTCCAGATTGTTCATTACGGCTAAAAATTATCGACGAAGCACATCACGAAGGTCTTGCGGGACACTTTGAAAGAGAAAACACTCTTACAAGAAAAATTTTGTTGGCCACGTATGGATCGAGATGTCAAGAAGTATGTGGAGAGGTGTAGAGTGTGTCATATTGCTAAAAGTCATGGGCCAAATACGGGTTTGTACACTCCTTTACCGGTACCATTATTTCCATGGGAAGATGTGAGTATGGACATTGTTGTTGGGCTTCCACGCACTCAAAGAAGCAAAGATTCGATTATAGTAGTCGTTGATTGGTTTTTAAAAATGGCGCACTTTATTCCTTGCATCAAAACAATGGATGTCACTCACATGGTTGTTCTTTATTTTAAAGAGATTATGAGCTTCATGGCATTCCAAAGACAATAATCTCTAATCGGGATTCAAAATTTATGAGTCATTTCTGGCGAACACTTTGGAAGAAACTTGAAACTAAACTTCAATTTAGTTATTCTCACCATCCGTTCGAGGTTGTTTATGGTAATAATCTCATCACTCCCTTAGATCTAGCTCCAATACCTATTATTCATCATATAAGCAAGGATGGAGAAGATCGTGCTAAGGATATTAAGTAATTGCATGCGAGAGTTCGTTAAGAAATTATCAAGCACAATGAGAAATATCAAAGGGTGGCGAACAAGCATAGAAAGCGTTATGTTTTCAATGAAGGAGACTTGGTCTGGATTCACTTAAGAAATGAGCGTTTTCCTCGAGGTCGGCATGGAAAATTATAGCTTAGAGTTGATGATCCTTTTAGGATTTTGAAGAATATCTTTCTCTAAACTCTTTTGGTGGATTCCTAGAGTGATGAGTGTCGAGTGACTTCTTGTGTTACTTCATATCTCTCTAATTTCTCGGTGTCAGTATCGCTCAACATATTAATCTGACAACCAAACCCGCCAACCTAAAATAGACCAAAAATGCCACCTTTATTGTAATGCATTAATATGTTACTTGGTTTGTATAAAAGTTCTTGAGCTATTAACTAACCAATCAAATCGATATATGATATATTCAACGAGCAAAAAAAGAAAACAAAATTAATTAAAGACATAATTTTCTCTCAAATAACTTAAGATAATAAATTAATTACACTAATAAATATTTTATTTTTATTTAATATTTTGAAGACACGTTACTTTAAAAATAACTAAATTAATATAATGAATAATATTTAAATATTATTTCTTAACAAAATTTAATATTAAATCTTAATATTTTATTTTATATATAATATAATTTGTTTTTACTTATTACCAAATTTAAGTGACAATAATAATAATAATAATAATAATAATAATAATGTAATATATCAAATATTAAGAATTTGATTCCACTTGAAAAAAAAAATTAAATTGAGGAAGACATAAGGACTCAAGGACGTGGTAGGAAAAAGATCAAATGAACGGACACATGCAAGCCCAAAAACGAAGGCAGAATCGGCATTAAGGACTCCTAGAACAAAACTCTCACCTACATGCACTTTTAGGCGTTGGAAAAGAAACAGGATTCACTTTGGGTCAGATGGGTACACTCGAAGTTCATCATAAAAGACATCAGCATCTGGACATATAAGATCAAAATGGATATGGCGTGGTCCCTTAAAAAAATTCTAAAGCTTAGAGACAGTGCGAGCAAGATGATCAACATTCAAATTGGAAATGGTAATGACACTCTATTATGGCATGACCCCTAGTTCGAAAACAGACACATCCTTTATAACAGTGTCTTCTCCATCACTCAAATCAGGCAAGAATGTCAATTGGCAACAGTCCAACAAGTCAAAAGCGGCGATTGGAACTGCCTTTTGAGGGAAATTCCAGAAGGTACGAGAATCTTTGACGCACTTTCATCCTATCATCTGAATAACCATGAGGATTCTCGTGTTTGGAGTGTCGAGAACAATGGTAAGTTCAGCTTAGGGTCTGCTTGGGATTGTGTTCATGATCATGGGGACATTGTCCCATGGTCCCATTTAGTGTGGTCTACCAAAGTGATCCCCAGACACCAGTTCATTTTATAAATCGTCTTTCATGAAAGACTTAATACCCGTGATCAGATAAAGAAGTACATGAGCATTCCGGATCCTAATTGCCTTCTTTGCTTGGGAAATGAGGAGTCCATTGAACACCTCCTTGGGAACTTTCCTTTTTCCTCCATGCTTTGGTACAGATTCTCCTCATCAATGAGCCTCCTCAGCTTCCCAAACGAATGGACCGACATCAAGGACCTCGCCATCATAAAGACCAAAGGCAACGACTTCAGCTCCAATACCTTCAAGTGTTTTTTTGACAACATTGTTTATCACATTTGGATGAAGAGGAATTCTAGAGCCTTCTCAGGTGTCCGCAACAATGCAGATATAGTCTAGAACAATATTATTACCGACGGCAACTCCCTCATCCGAACGTGGAGATGTATTCCCACAAGCGAGATGAATCGTTTAATCTGTAAAAGCTGGAACATCGCTTACGAGAAAGTCACCATAACCACTGATTTCATTGCACTTCAATTCTCAATTATCATATTTCATTGCACTCCTCATTCAGTTTATTTTTACTCTGATTTCTTTTGAACTCATGTAACTTCTTTTCTTTTTTATGGCTTTTATTATATTGACGCTATGTCGTCTTTCAAAAAAAACTAATAGTAGATTTGTGTTATTTTTTAAACTAAAAAAATAATATATGAGCAAAAGAAAATTTCTTTATCCCGTAAAAGATAGGCTGTATAATAATTAGTACCTGTTTGTCTTTATTTATTTATTATAAAAACTTAACTTTTATTAATTAAAATTAAAATTTATATATATAATTAATTTTAAAATAATATAATTTATTAAATTATATTATGTTTACAAATAATATTATTTAATATATGCGTTCTCATTTTAGTTAGGGATGAAAAATTGAAACCGTCTATCTAGCCTAGGGCTACAAATGAGTTAAGCTACTCATGAGCCACTCGCGAGTCGCGAATCGCTCGGTCAAAGCTCGGCTTGAGCTTGACTTGACCGAGCTCGAACCGAGCTCGAGTCGGCTAGTTTAATATTTGAGTCGAGCTCGAGCTCATATAATGCTTGCTCGATGGCTTGTCGAGCTTTTTCGAGTCTTATAGTATATTTATAATATTTTTTTTTATTTAATATTTAAACTCAAAATTCAAAAAATATATATTTTCCTTCTCTTTCTCTTCAAAGCTGAAGGCCCACAATCCATAAAGTAAAACCCTAATTCCTAACATATCTAAGTGACTCTTCATCTAACATAATCTTTTTCATCTAAGTCTCTTATTCAATTCTTTCATTCTTCCTTCATTTTCTCTTCCATCATCACTATTTTTTCACTCACTCTTCATCTTTTCTTCATTAATTTTACACCATTTCTTTAGCTCTTAATCTCTTCTTCTTTAGTTTTCACAATTTTTTTACTCTTCATCTATTCATTTTCTTCATTTTGCGTCTTCACATCGATCTCATTCAGAAGAGACTTAAAGTTAATTAAAATTTATTTTCATTTTTATAATAATTATTGTTTTTGTTTTTTATTTATTTTTGATTTCTTTTTACCTTAAGGAAATCCAACAACAAAGAAAAGAAAAAATTATTTTATTGATTAACTTATTGGTAAGGTAAGTCTTGTTCATCCTTTTCTCATGTATTAAAAGAAATTTATGCTTATATATCATCTTTTCATGTATTATGAGAAATTTATAATTCAATTATTCTATACATGGATGAATATATAAAATAACACTGATTTATGATAATAATAAAAAAAAGACAGAAAAAGATAGTAATAAAACAAAAAAACAAAAAATGTTTAATAAATTATATATAATATTGAAAGAGATAAAAAAAAAGGTTAATATATATAATAAAAAATAATATTAAGGATATAATAATTAGTTTAATATAAAAAGAAATAAAAATGATTAATTTATTATTTATAATAAAAGTATATTGTACCTAATATATAAAGAGATTAAAAAAATGTTAATATATTATATATAATAAAAATGAAAAAAAACTAAATGTACTTGTACAACTAGCTCACTTAAATTTAGATGTATGTACTAATAAAAGTTCATTTAAACATATATACTATCAAAAATTGACTTTTTTCTAGTAACCATGGTTAATTTTTATTTTTAAATTTAAGTATTTATAAATTAAATATTAATATATTTTCTATCTTCTTTTTCATTAATTAAATGAATGAATTTATTTCATTCTTAAACTTTTTATTATTTTTATGAAGAGTGATAGAGGGGGGGAATTTAAAGGAGAGAATGATTTGTCACTATATCACTAGTTAGAAAAATGATAAAAAATGAGGAGGATAAAAGATAAAAGAGAGAAGAGAGAAATTTTTTTTTTGACTAATCAATTGCGCCACATCATTCCCTCCGTCATTCCTCCCTCAAATTTCCTCTCTCAATCATTTCTCTATTTTTATATTAGTTTTTTTTTTATTTCATCTTCCTTATTTTATTAGTTTTTATTTTTCATTATTCTCAAATTCTTATTTTTGAAAAAAAAATTAATAACTTATTTATGAATTTTATGTTTTACTGTAATATGTTTTTGAAGAGTTTTTTTTATATTTAATTTATTATGAACAAAAATGAAATTAATAATTTTTATTTAATTTTTATTCAGGACTTATAATAGTAGTAGTAAGGAACATTGTTTTGTCTAATATTTGATTATTACTCTTTTGGTGTTTGATGAATGAGTTAATATTATTATTCAATTCTTGATTATTAATTAATTTATTTTTGTGTTGAAGGATTTTATTGTTGAAAGGATAAATTATTGTTATATTCAATTATTGGAACCAAACAACTTTAAAATAATTAATAATCAATGTTAATATAAAAAAATATAAAAAAAAGAAATATAAAATTAAAATAATTAATAAAGAATGATCATATATATAATAAAATTAAAATAATTAATTATAAATACTCATATAAAGATAATAAAAAATTTATAAAAAAAATATAAAGTAGGGGATTCATTTATTAATAATAAATAAAAAAGAAAGAGAAAGAAAATATATTAATATTTAATTATTAAATATATGAATTAAAAAATAAAAATTAACCATGATTTACTTAAAAAAAAGACTAAATGAGTCAATATTTGATTGTACGTATGTTTAAATGACTAATAATACAATTTAATGAGTTAGTTCTACTAATACATACATCTAAGTGAATTTTTTTCCTCGTGAAAATAAATATTATGGATATAATAATTAGTATATTATAATATATATATATATTATTACGGATAAAAATGGTTAATATATTATATATAATAAATTTTTATTTTATATAATATTGAAAGAGATAAAAATGTTGTTATTATATTTTACATAATAAAAGTATAATATATATAATATTTAAAGAGAAAAAAAAAGTTAATATATTTATTATATATAATATGGAGAGAGAAAAAAATAATTTATAAGATCAATAATATGTATTATAATATATAAAAAAAATAATAAATTTCTGTTATAAGTTAGATTCTTCTTATAATGTTAGAATCTTGTTACACTAGCACTCAAATAATTCAAATATATATAATAATATTTAATAGAAAACATATCGAGTTAATAAATCGAAAACATTATTTGTTAATTAGCTTATATCTTCGAATACATTGCAAACTCTACTTTGTGGGATGATTGGCTTCGACATATAAATGGAATAAAAAAGAAGACTAAAGTAAGTTCTCATTATTAAATTTTTATGTTACGTACTGAATTTTATCACCTATTTAATTGATTTTTTAATTTTTTAGAAAGAGAAGACATACCAAAAAGTTTTTTTTCTGGTATCTACTTCTCAAAATAAGTTAAATTTTAGTTATTTGTTTTAATATTTATTTTTTATATTAATTGTTTTTAAGATTAAACATTTCATTTATTGAATGTATGTAGTTGTACGTGTGCTATGATTGAAGAACATAAGTTTAAAAAGATTAATATATTGAATGTTCAAACAATTTATATAGTTTTGTTCTTTGATTTTTGAATTTTATGCTTTAGAATTTTGATTAGTACGTAGTGGTGATTTAATGTTTTGGATTATCATGTTTTAGAATTTTGAATAGTTATGATTGTTTCATATTTTAATTTTGAAATATCATGTTTTAAATGTTTAATATGTATGAAACTTTATATATTTAAATTTTACAAATAAATTTGGTTCGAGATCGAGCTCGAGTTCAAGCTTAAAAATTCAATTTTTGTTCAAGCTTTCGAGTCGAGCCGAGCTTGTAGGTAATATAATCGAGTCAAGCTGAAGGAAGAGTAAGAAGAACCCCTTTACTGCGCTCGCCCGATAAAAGTCCTGGATTCGCGCGGATGTTTTCAGGACATATCTCACTGCCATACTTTTTGGGTTCCATGCTGGAAGGCTTTCTCAAGGATCAAGTATTAGTTCAGAGCCACAGAGAGGTTGGGTTGAGCCCAGACCAAATCTTTATTCTTCTTTGTATAGTTCTTGTTGTTTTCATTTTGTCTCGAGCTCAAAATTATAAGCTTGTTCGAGCTCGAGCTCCAGCAAACTTGAGCTCGGCTCGACTCATTTGCAGCCCTAATCTAGTTTATCCGAATTATTCTGTTTGGGCGGTTTTTTCTCAATTTGATCGGTAGTTGACTAGGAATAAGCGGGAATGATATTTGTGTCCCCGCCTTGTTCTCACTCTGATTCTAATATGAAAATTATAAACACAATTAAATATAAAAATTCACAAATATATTTATTTATTCGTTATATTTATAAGAGTTTAAAATTTGTTCCGTATAATAATATAATTTTTAATATATTATATTAAAAAAAATTATATAACTCTTTTTTAAATATGGTATAAACGATGTTTCGCAGAAATTTTTCGAAATCGAACGAAACGAGAATGATAATAAAATAATTCCCAAAATAAAATAGAGTGGGAATGATAAATACATTACCTACTCTGAACCATCTCTATTCTCTATTTTTAAATTAAAAAAAAAAACAACAACGAAAATTATTAATATATATATGACATAAATACCGTCTTTCTCTTTCTTTTGAAATAGTTAAGAGGGAAAGAAGAAGGGTAAGCAAATCTTTAGGGTTTGATGTATAAATAGCTCTTTGATTACAGGGATCGTTTGTTCGTTTAAAATATCTACCTTGAGGACGCGAAATGGCAGTAACTCCAAATCGCCGGCCGCGAAGAAGATTCCCTCGTGTAGGAAATCGACTACGCCTTCCTCCGGAGAGAAGAAACCCAAGTCCGAGGAGTCTACGCTACTCCAACTCCCAATGCCCCAGGTTAACCGCTACTCTAATTCTTCCTCTAATCAAGTTAATTGTTTATCTTGATACAGTGCAAAACCGAATTAATCAATCATATCCGTCATCACCTTAGTTTGTACTAAAATATTGCTGGGATGAAACTTTTGCACTTATAAACCAACTTGAAACTATATATTGAAGCATGTAACATTTGTTCTTAACTAGTTAAATATTGATTTCACAAAGGCAGTGAATTCATGATTACAAGAAAGTGACCAAATAATGAGAGAATCAAAAAGAGACAAAGCCTCTCACAATTGATTAACAAAAAAGAGATAAGTAAGTCTCATGTTGGATTAAAGTGAGGGTCATGGCTGTGAGTTGTTGTGATATCCTTCTTAGGATTAGTTGAGGTGCATGCCAAAAGAGAAAAAGAGAGCAAGATCAAGAAATTGAATTTTGTGTGCACATCCTCTTTCTTGATATCTCATCACATATGGTGACCCTTGAACAATGCGTGCAGTTCTTTGAAGAAACCATTCAATCTTTTTCTTGCTTACTTTCATCACGAATATAATCAATGAAATACAATATCAATGTTTATTGCATATAATAATACATAAAGTTGGACTTATATATAAATTCTTCACGTCTATATATATTCTTCACGTTGCCGGACTCACAAGGATATGTGCAATATATTGCATAGATTTCGTGCATTGCTAAAAGGGTGAGTTGGAGGGCGGGTCTAGAACTCCCTAGCAAATCTTCACTGGCCTATACTTAAATATAATATTTGACTCTATGGCTGTCCAAGACATGTCCAATGCAAAAGTTCCCAAAGATACTAAAACACCATGCCTGTAGAATACATTTACATGTCTTTTCTCAACTATTGTTCAATTTTCCAGCTGTCCAAGCAACACCGAAAGCTTCAACTGGAAGTAAAAGAACCAGAACTGTAGCAAGGAGAGCGCCAGTGAGAAGGACTCCTGCCTCAAGGAGTGGAAAGAGGACCCAAATGGCATCTAAAGTTGAAGATGAGGAACATTCAGATCAGCAGCATGGTCAAGAGGTGATGAATGCAGAATTTTCTCATGATCTGGAATCTACAGAGAAAGAGGAAGCTGGGGAACCCAGATTTCTTGAAGAGGTAGAAACTGCAAAATCTTCACCAGAGATTAAAATGGGAGATGATAAGACTGAAGAATGTAAAAATAACATGGATTCTGAGGAGATACTAGTGGAGGAGGAGGAGACTGGATTCTACAATTGAAGAATGCCCTAATGATGAGGAATATGTGGAAACAGGGTTTCTTAGAGAAACGGAATATGTTGAAGCTGTAGAAACTACTGAGAGGTCACTTGAAGTGGAGAAAATTGTCAATAAAGAAATTGGAGAGTTTCCAAAAGATGTTGCATCTCAAAAAAATGGTGAAACATCTATTGAAGAGCAATAGAATGTAGAATCTATTAAAGAAGAGGAAGGTGATGAAAATATAGAATCTTTTGAACTGGAAGAAGCTAACAAAAATGTA
Organism: Impatiens glandulifera; assembly: GCF_907164915.1. Classification (NCBI taxonomy): domain Eukaryota; kingdom Viridiplantae; phylum Streptophyta; class Magnoliopsida; order Ericales; family Balsaminaceae; genus Impatiens; species Impatiens glandulifera. Next base: position 51,771,819 of record NC_061862.1, on the reverse strand, counting down.
GAATCTATTAAAGAGGGAGAAGCTGCCATAGGAAACTTTGAACATGTAGAAGGTAAGCATCATGATGTAATGGACGTTAAACAACCTGACGATGATCATATGATGGCTGAAAGATGTCAGGATTTAATAGGTGATGAGAAGTCAGTAGTTCAGGCAGAGCCTGTTGTTGCAGATGCTCTAAACTCATCCAAGAATGAAGAATCTGATTTGCAGACGCAGGAAGGGGCGGAAAAGGAGAATTTAAAGGAAGAGCCAACTAGTGAAAATAATGTATTCACAAAAAATGAAGCAATTAGTATGGAGGGAGATATAAGGAGATTATAGGAGTTGATCCTTTGAATGATTGTCCAGGTGATGCAAAAATTAGATAATTTGACAGACAATGCTAAAATTAGATAATTTGACAGACAATGCTGAAGAAACAGAGACATAGACCTAGAATTAGGTCTTAATCTTCATGGTAAGAAAATACCCATTAGACTAATTGATTTGTTAATTGACCGAGAATGGAATATTAATCAGTAACGAATCAATTAGACTAATTGATTTGCTAATTGATTAAAGATTTACTACTAATTGACAAATCAATTATAAATAAAATGATTTTATTTGATTCACTGTTTAAATCATTTCCTGTAAATTTAATTTTCATTATTTAAGCATTAGACTTCTTATGTAAACAAACACAAACATTAAACAATTAATATAATTCTTTACATTTTTCCTCTCTTTAAATTTCTACATGGTATCAGAGGAGATTTTTCCATTTTGAAGGACTTGTTCACAACTTCCATTGCCTCCTCCAATGCTGGAAATAGTCCTTGGAGGAGAATTCAAATGATTATATTATCTCATATTTCTTAGGTATTTTATTATCTTTATTTTATCACCCACTATGTTAAACAAGTGGGACGTCATTTCAAAATTGCACTTTATATCTCGGTCGAATCTGTCCATCTTTGTGTCTCGACAGATTTTTCCCGGACTTAATCCGTACAAACAAGCAAACAATCAATACAATTCTCTACAAAATATTTTACCCCTCTTGAATTTCTACATAGTATCAGAGTAGATTTTTTCATCTTCAAGAAACATGTTCACAATTTTCCGCTGTCTCCTCCAATGGTGGAAATAGCCATTGCATGGAGAACTCAAATGATTGTTTATTGGTTGTGTTTGTTTACATAAGAAGTCTAGTATTTAAATAGTGAAAATTACATTTGCAGGAAAGGAAATGATTTAAACAGTGAATCAAATAAAATCATATGAATTGTAATTGAATTGTCAATTAACAACAGATCTTCAATCAATTAGCAAATCAATTAGTCTAATTGATTTGCTACTGATTAATATTTCATTCTCGGTGAATTAGCAAATCAATTAAACTAATTGATTTGCTACTTGGTTTTGGTATTTCCTTCTAAGGAGGATTAAGAGATAATTCTACTGTTTCATCATTTTAAAAAAATGTCATTTTATTTCTCGGTCGAATCTGTCTATATTCGTGTTTCAATAGATTTCTGTCTAAAAATATTATTATTTTCATCAGCATTCAGCGACACCCCGGCGATTTAAACCATCACTCGCTGTCATCAACATCCAGCGACATTCCGACGATTCAAACCATCACTCGTTATCATCAACATCCAGCGATACTCCGTCGATTCAAACCGTCACTCGATGTCATTAACATCTCATTTACTTGGCAACATCCTCTCCGATCTCATAGCTGTCCAAGGCTCTTCCTCTTAGGTGGTTAACATTATCATCAAAGTTCTTCCCTAGTTGATTTAAGGGAGTATGTGGTAAGTTAGGCAATCTCAACATCTATTACCCAACTTGAGGGGAGTGTAGAATTATCTCTTAATCTTTATTGAAAGATCGAAAATACCAAAAGTCAGTAGCAAATCAATTAGTCTAATTGATTTGCTAATTGATTGAAGATCTGCTTCCGATTAACAAATCAATTACAATTCATATGATTTTATTTGATTCACTGTTTAAATTATTTTCTTTCCTACAAATATAATTTTCACTATTTAAACACTAGACTTCTTATGTAACAAATTATGTGTTCTTTGATGGACAAAGATTTCTTATAGAATGTTAAAGGTCATATAATTAATTAAGAAACGAATAATTGATGACATGAATACTTATTTATATAATTAGTTAGTTTTGCATTTGATTAAAGATAAATGGTCAGTATTCTAATTAAGTGTAATAATTAATATTCTAATTAATTATCATGTATTTTTTTTAAACATATTTTTAATGATAAATGAAATTGTATATATATTTGTTTAATAATATATGACATATTATTAATTTGATTACGTTTTCTATGTTATTGACTATATATATTATAGTTGTTTTGTTGTGGTGACTAAAATTAATGAAGCAATAATATACAATATCATATATATGGATATATTAATTTTGGTTTAATATAATATATTTGATATACATTGTTCAACGCATCATTAAGACTTACTTAATTTGATAATTTTGAAATCAAATAATTACAAGGAAAGTCTTGTTTGATTTGAGAATAATGTGACAAACGTGCCGATATTGCGGGATGCAAACGTGCAACCGAAAATAAATGTTTAAGCGGTTTCGGCCAAGGATGCTTGAAACATTATGATTTCTTTTGCAGAAATCATGTGATATGATGAATATTTATTTGATTAAATATTCTAATTTCTTTTATAGAAATTAAATGTTGAAATAAATATTTTAATTGATTAAATATTTTAATTTCTTATGTAGAGATTATGTGAAAAATGATTTATATATGAATAAATATTCTAATCTCTTGTATAGAAATTATATTTTATTCAATTAAATATTTATGATATAGTTATCTTATTCATTGTATGATAAGTATAACAAAAGAAATTTGTAAAAAAATTGTGTGACAATTTCTTGATTAGAAAATCATTGATTTAAATCATACAAATGTGTGTGATTTAAAAAGGATACCAACACGAATGTGGGGGCAAATATTTTTATTGATTATAACACAAAAATAATTGTGTATATTATGATAAATAAAAAGATAATTTATTGTTAGAGAAATATGTTCTCTATAAAAGATAAAGTTGCGCAACTTTATAAAAAGAAAGAAAATAACAAGAAAATGTCTTGTTTATATTTGCTGAGTTGGTGCTCAAATTGATATTATAAATTTGAGGATTTTGAAATCAAGAAACGTGTCATATTTTGACATTACTTTCATAAATATTTGAAGAACCAATGTCTTTAAAAAGATTTATGAAATAAATGAAAAGGAAAGTTTATAAAGTCTTGATATGACTTATAATAAATTTTATAATAATGATATGAAAATTTGATCATACTTTTATTAGAAAGTGGATGTGACAATTATATATATCATGAAGACAATGAAAATCGTTTCATTACATGTCTTTTGTACGATATTTTAACGTTTAAAATTACGATAAAAATGATTATATCCATTAAGGATGTGAATTGCACAACACGAAATATCATATTGTTATCAAATAATATATTGATATTATTAATTACAAGACTTTACGTCTACAAGTGAATATATTTACACTTGAAAGTGCAATCTACGTATGGAAATCTTCTACAAAAAATTATGATGGATAGATTAAACGTTATAATCTATGTTTCTGACTTATGTCGAAAAATAAAATATTTTTATGCAAAATATATAATTGTTTACACGAATGTAGAATAGTTCAAAGAAATTTTGTCTACTAGTTAGCCAAGTAAACAATATTTTCATAAAAAAGTAAAATGTTTAAATGGTAAGCATGTACGAATGACTATGCTTCTTATTAGAAGATATTCCAAGATTATCAGAAATTTCTAATTATTGTAATAAAAATTTAAAATTAGATAAACTTAGAGTCAATGACAAGTCTAGACATACACGTCTTAGACATAATGTCATTAGACTACACTCTCTAATAGAGTTATCAAATTTGACTATGTAAGTCAAAGATAACATTGTGGATCCACTAATAAAATTATTGAATAGAGAGTTTGTTTGAAAGTCTTGTAAAACATCAGCCTACTATAAGTTGGTATGAAGGAAAACTCAACATATGCAGACTGGAGATCCCAATAACTAGGTTCAATGGGACAACCTAATTGTACTAACTTGGAAAGTTATTGTTGAAGATTAATCCTATAATAAAACAATATATATTTTGACGAGGATAAGCATATCGCTTTTAATGATTCTTTGTGAGCAAAGTGATCACCTATGTGAGGGAGAAGTGGGGCCGCTTCGAAGGAATTGCGCGGCTCAATTATAGACCCTCTCACAGAACTAGGCGCGTGTTCCATGGCCAAAACGGACGCAATCATGAGAGCTTGACATGTATCAGGGAGAATTCTATGTGAAAGTGTGTAATCGTTTACACAAATGGCAGAATAGTTCAAGAACATCGAGTCTACTAATCGGCTAGTAAAGTTATATACTTTCATAAGGGAAGGTTCAAAGGGTTACACATACCTATCCTATGTAAAATTCAGTTGTTGAACTTTTCACCGGGTTAATCTTTTAATTTCCATTAATGTGGGGGATTATTGGAATTAAGCTAATTCCATTAATAAATGGAAATAAGATTGTGAATAAATAAAATCAAATAAAATTCACACAAATTCAAACGTGAAATAATGGTGAATTTAATCCAAATTATAATTAAATATTAATTATTTAATTAATATTTAATGCCTAATTAGAAAATTAAAGTATAATGTTATGATACACATTTAACTTTAATTGTCTATCAATTGGCTAACGTTTAGACTCTTCAATTTGTTAGCATTGAATGTCTAACATTGTATTTCAACAAATTAACGTATAGGCAACGATGTTAATTAGTTATGGACTAATTAACAAATGAATGAGCAATATTTATTTCTAATAAACGTTTGGATGGTTTTATTTGAAGGTTTAATTCTCAGCAATATATACCCATTCATTATTCATTTCACATCATTCAATCATCTTATATTTTTCTCACTCTAGAATTCCAAAATCCATCTTCTTGTTTTTGTGAGTGTTCTTCGAGTTCTTTACTCGATATTTCTGTTAAAACCCGGTGATAATTCAGGTACGCTGATCAAGTTCTACGAGTAGTGATTTCAGTGTAGAATCACTAGTGGATTCGTTGTACCCTAGGAGACAGCCATCTACAATAAGCTCCAGCACAAACGGGAGACGATGGAACTAATTTAAGGGAATGTGTCTAACACATGCCTCGAATCAACATTTTATTTGGTAATTTTGTTCTTTGTAATATTGTGTTTATTTAATTTATCTGTAACATCATTTTATATATATTTTCTGTTATTTCAAGACAATATTTCTAACAAATTTCTTACAAGCATATATAAATTTGCGGAAGCTTTATCTTGATTTATGGATGATGAACATTTGTATTTTTATTTTTATTTGTAACACATTGCTAGTCATGTCTCTTTCTTGTTATCTTATTATTTCTTAAGATGTGAACTGTCTTTCAATTACAAGTGTTTTATAATTTATTTAATGTAAAAATACTTTTGTTGCTTCTCATGTGCATTTTTTATTGAGTATTATTATATGTTGAATATTTCTATATGTACTAATAATAGTGGTGAAAAAACAAACTAATAGAGAGAATTGAGTTATTCAAAGCTTTTCATTGTTGTCTAAAAGAAATGATTTAATCTATAAAAGGACTTTGTTTGATGTTTGGGCTTTTCATTGTTTTGATTCAAAGTTTTGTTTGTGTTTTTCTAAATGTGTACATGTGTTGCTGTAGTGTGGATCTTCCATTCCATTGATAATCTTTTTGGATTATGTCAATTGATGGTTTCATTATTTTATGAACAAGGTTTGGGAAATTATTTTTTGGAAAGTTTGAATTGAATTGAATTGAAATTATGGTTAATTATGATGTTGGAATTTGTTGTGTTTGATGTTTGAATTGAATGTTTCTGTTAAGAGTTAATGTTTTGTTAAATATTGCTTATGTGGTTATGATTTCTTTTGTATATTATATTTCAAAACTAGGTTTTGCAAGACTACATATTCAAATAAAATAAAAAAGTTGTAAATGGTTTTGAAAATTTAATGCTAAAATAAAAATAAATAAAAACAGTATACAATATTAATGCTAAAATAAATAAAATAAAAATAATATATAAAAGATTTGTAATATTTCGAATAGTATAGTGCAAAATAGTTAATAAAAAAATATTACAGATATTAAAAACACTATTATTGCAAAACCAAGTGTGGATACAATTATAAATGTTAATGCAAACTAATCGTATATATATACAAATTATCGAAGATATTGAAGAAATGAATTCATAAACCACCGCAAATTATATTGCATCATTTTCAAATGTTCAGTATTTGAATAAAATTCGGAATGTGTATTACATATACAAGTGCGGATATATTTGTAAATACTAATGCAAATTAATCGTATATATATATATATATATATTGAAGAAATGAATGCAAAAACCACCGCAAATTGTATTGCATCATTTTCAAATATTTAGTATTTGAATAAAATTCGAAATGTGTATTGCATATACAACTAAGAGGTGGATGGCACATTGGTCGGTGTGGTTGTTTTGAAACTAGGTTGAAAATTTGTTTCATCACGTGTTGTTGAGATGTCAATGGGGGCATAGATGTGGATAGCCTATATTAACTTCCACCATTTAGAAGTCTCATTGGAACGGGCTTTGGAGTTCTCTTTGGACCAGGGATCAATCATGTAGATCTCTAGTTCAGTGTTATGGATCAGGTCCAGTAACACATTGTAGTCAAGAGATGCTTTGTCAATGGTGAGCATATTGACTTTGTATTCCGGTAGCGGATTTTTTGTTATTTCCGGCTTGGTGATCACGTTTTGATTGATAAAGTCCTAGAATATGTGTTTGAGGGCACTACAATTGTCAGTAGTGTGGCCCTTTGCTTGGTGATAGTCGCACCAAGTGTTCTCATACTTTCCCAAGAATGGTCTGTATGTTTTTAGGGAAAGTGCTATGATGAGATTCTTTTCTTGGATAATCTTCATCACTTGACTTAAAGGAATCCTTAGGTCGTCAAAGACTCTAGGGGGTTTAGGTGCCTTTGGAAGTGTTCCCTTGGTAGGAGTAGTTGTATCTACTTCGGACTGTGGAGACTTACTTGGGCTTGCCTTTTGAGGCAATTGCTCCTACCATGCAGCGGTTACCTAGTCTACTTGCGTCTTTTTCTTTCTTGGGAAACGACTTGAAGGTGGGGTAGCTTTTACTGTTTTTCCCTCTTTTCCTTCCTTCTCGATAGCGTCATCGAGGTTAATGCCAGTTTTTAGCAATTTCTTCATTGTTTGGAATGTTTTGATGGAGAGTCCAACATAATATCGTTTGTTAACATTTTTTAAGATCATGTTAATTTGACGTTGTTCGTTCGGAAGGGAATCGATTTTCTTAGCGATAACTTTCCATTATTCGATAAACGCGAAGAATTTCTCATTTTCCCCTATTTGATCTTCTTTAACCTCTTTTTGGTCGTTTGAGGTTAAGATTCATTGAGAAGCGTTTTATGAACGCTGCAGCCTGTTCTTCTGTTATTAGTGATAACATCGTAGAGCAGCATCATCCATATACTAGGGGAATAGGTGGAAAACAAATAGTTCTCTAAGTCGCAATGGGTTCATTGTGGAAGCGTACATTTTGAAAAAGATAAACGAACTGTTTTTTCCTATGTACTTAGAGAGAGCTTGAATTTTGACACCTATTGGAATAATTACTTGTTCAGCAGCTTTCATAGCATCCTTCTAGTCATGGTGTTCTTCAGTTCTTTTACCCTTAGATAAATTATTTAATTGGGCTTGCAATTTCTACCTACATGGCTTCAACTTGAGCCATTTGGCATTCATATTCCGTTAGCGGTGGTTGGTCAGCTGCTGGAATTTGTTTTTCCTATGAACCAAGGGGTTGATTACTTCCTCGTGTTGTACCCATGTAGGTTAGTCGATATCCTCTTTAGAGTCTTCATAGAGAGAGACTTCTTTTTGAGCTTTTTGACTAGTAGAACAGGGGTTAATGGGAGCTAACATAACTAGGATTTCCTGGTTAGAAAAACGAGGAGAAGGAGAGATGTTCTGGGATGTAGACGAAATTTGTTTATTAGCTAAAGAAGTTGTGATCAACGTGAGTTGCTCCGTTACATGTTGTAGAGTTTTCTTCATTTCTCTAAATTCGGTCGTTAAGACTGATTCAGGTACGGATGGTTCTTCGGTCATCTAGTGGCGTATAAAACGTCTAGTTTTTGGATCTCTCTTTCTTGGGGTCGTGTCAACTTGTCGTAGTCGTTGACTATTGCGAAGAGAAAGATATGAGGGTTTGCATATGCAACAAAGTACAAATGCAATGCATATGCATATAAAATTAATCTTAGAGAATGCACATCTCTTTTTGTGATTCAATTAAACAAACATAAAGTTGTATATAAACATACTTGCAAAGTTTATTACATACAGGACTCTCTTGTTGATATTTTACAAAGAGAGTCTAAAAGGGAAAAAGTGTGTGACGGAGATCAAAGACTTTAAGTCTAATTGTAACCTCCTCGTACTATTTGAGGATGTGATTCATGTATTTCGTTCACTTCGATAAGATATTCATTTGGAAGACGTCATGTCATTTTTCGAGATATCCTGCATAGGTCATGCGGTCGATTGACCTATCCTCAGCGAAGGAAACTTCGATAAAGATGTAGTTGAAATGCTTAAATAGGTTATGGGTGCAATAGTAGGTAATCCATTCCAGACATATAAGAATGATTAGCGCTTTTCATCCATCATGAAAGTCATTTTCTTGATGGGATGTCATGGGAGAATGTCCTAGATTTAATCATTTCTCTATGTAGGAGGTTTAGGCACAACTTCCTTCATTCTCCTATATTGGATAGAAGGGGACATGATGCCATCAGGAAGAACTGGCGGTAAGCGTTTGAGCTTGTCAAGCAACCAGATGTAGAGGATTAAGGGGGAACCCCTTTTACTCATGGTAGAAGATAGACATGAGTTGTTCAAGCCCATTAGTATTTTTTCTAGAATAACACTAGAGGGATCTTTGTTGCATCTTCGCATTTGGTGTTCTACGTCGATGATTCTCGAGGAGGGTTAACCATTTGTTGTTGTTAGAAATAAATGATCTAGTAGGATTGACATTGTTATCATGGATGATCTTAGCGTTAGAGGGATCTCTCCATTTCTTATTTCCATCTTGGTCCAAGTTTGAAAATCGATGTACGTCCTTGCGAGGATAGTATCAGATGTGACTTTAGAGTATTCGTATTCCTCTTGTAAGAACTTTTCGATGGGAATTGAGTCTACAAACGACCTTAAATGTTAAACATTTTTGTTGTTCGTCATGAGAATAGCCCGGAATTCCTCTTTGGTTGGGCACATAGACCTTTCACCGAGGAAATAAGCTCGTTTGATAGGGTTCCACTTTCGTTGAATTTCCATCATGAAGGTGGAGTTTACTTTGAAGTTTATGAATCTTGTGATAGGAATGAGGGCATAAGATCGATAATTCCATTCATTATAATGAAAGTTATCAATCTAGGGAATTGGCGCAACATCCGTCAGCATGGACATCGTCTATGATTGTAAATTCAAAACATTTACAAACATATATTTGTTTTGAAAGGAAGGAACATGCTCAAAAAGTTCACTTAAACTATACATTCATACACATAATATATATAAAGTAGTCACATAAGGGTTATAGTGATGAGGTCTTTTGGTTGTCTAGGTAGACAAACATCTTGGTGATAGTAACTAGGTTTTTTGTTCTAAAGGTAGAATGGGTAAGAGAGTTTCATTCACCGATAGTGGAAGGAGTAATCCCCCACCATAAACCAAGGAATATCAACTCAATTGGGAATTTATCCCAACCTCCACAATGCCTTCATCCTATCGGACGACTCATCGTCAAAGGGTGGGTCGATCCCGATTAAGTACTTCTTTGCAAGAAGATGGTGATGTACCCTTTACACATAAAGGATAAAAGCTTTTAAATAGGATAAAACATATGCGTCTTTTTAAGGTGGTATATCTTGTAAGACAAGCCTATTAAGTGTGAAAACGTGATACAAACGTTTTAAAAGTCAAGTTTATGTTTTCGAGTTAAACATTTAGTCCCTAGTAGAGTCTCCAAAAAAGCTTTAACACGTGTCCGTGGACACATAACAATACGGCTAAGGGTGGCTCGAGGTTCGATGGTTTCAACATTGATTTGCGTGTCACGCATCTTTTAAAATAAAAAAAAATAAAATATTTTGATAGTATCTGACAGCTTTTAAAATTAATTATGTAAAAATAATTAATTTTATTCAAATTTTAATAATATAGGAATTTGTTATAATCAATGACGATTTAATTTTTGTGAAATCCATTTTCAATTAATTAAACATAATTAATTTAAGAAATATTATTTATTTGAAAATAGAGTCGCCAATTGATTTTAGAAAAAATCAATAATAAGGTGTACATGTACAAACGTATTTTGCACCAGAGTTTCGTTTGGTTCGAAGTTTGGTGATACTCGGGAAAAGACTTTCGCGCTTCATCCTCCATACTCATTCTAAAATGATATCTACTTATAAAGTTTGCTTTTTGAAAATCGGTTATATAACGTATGAGTTTTAACTAATTATTCTTTCGGTCCTAATTATGCTTCTAGGTTTAGCGTTATTTAAAATATTGAAACATCAATATTTAAATGTTGGTACCTATTGCGAGATGATAACTAGGGTGGAAATACTTGAAGAATAATAGTTATTAAGGCATTAGGGTTTAAATATAAACACCAAACAAGCCCTTGTTGAAATATTTTGTGGAAATATCCCAAAAATATTTAAAATACATTTTCTAATTTTGGGGGATTTTTATAAAATGATTTGGAGTCCCAAAATTACAAAAATAATTTTGAATTTTAAAAAAAAAGAACAAAACCGGCCTTAGAACTAGAGTTCTAACACTTGGGTCCAATTTAGTCGGTCGGGGTTCAGGAGCACTTGGTTTCAGTACTGGAGTCTCTCGGTCGAGGTGCTAAGTACTCTTGGTCCTTAGTTCATCTTATCGGTCTAAGTATAAAAACCTATCGGTCCTAGACTAGTTTGGGGCTAGGTTTCTCGGTCGAGGTGTATGAACCTCTTATTCTAGGGCTAGATCTAGGCTAAGTTCCTCGGTCTTGTACTTGGGAGCTCTCATTTTTGGGTCTGGGATTCTCGGTCCCAAATTTGGACCGCTCGGTCTTAGGCCTTGGGAGTCTCATATCCAGGATTAGATTTCTCAGTCGTGAGTCTTGGAAATCTCGGTCCTAGGTCCGAATTCTATCGCTGCTAAGTGAGAATCCTCGGTTAGATTTCTCGGTCTCAGCTCAAGAACATCGGTCCTAGGTCTCAGTCCTAACTCAAAAACATCGGTCCTAGGTCTTGTCTTATTTTTATCGATCCTTGGTCTCGGTTCGAACCGAGAATCCTCGGTCGGATCTCTCGGTCCTAGGCTAAGAAGCTTCGGTCTTCAAGAACACAAGGATTCAATTTTTAATTCATTTTTTTAGCTCTTATTCTTTGATCTAAGAGCTTGGGTAGCTTCACAAAGCTCTCAAGAACATGCTGATCATCATCTCAATATATTGATCGACCTAGATGATCATCAATTTGTTCAAAACAGATTGTGATCAAAAATCGGGTGTTTGATTTTAAGGTTGTTTTGATGTGAAAGAGTTATCCAATAGCTTCCTTATAACACATAATTGTTCAAACATGATTGAGATGGATCAAACATGATCCAAATAATTGTTCAACATCATTACAATCATGTTGGGAAGTTTTTTGGGATGTGATTCGATCGAATTAACCCAAAAACAGCAAACCCGTTTTTTTTTTTAAAATTCAAATTTTGGTTTTTTATATAGATCGAAAATCAAATTTGTTCTTTCACCCTTTTGGTTTAGTTTTAATCTTTTCAAATACACAAAATATTAAAATAAATATGGAAAATATTTATGGGATGTGATTAAAATAAATACACAAAATAAATCATGTTGGGAAGCTTTTTGGGATGTGATTCGATCGAATTAACCCAAGAACAGCAAATCCGTTTTTTTTTTTTTTTTGAAATTCAAATTTTGGTTTTTTATTTAGATCGAAATTCAAATTTGTTCTTTCACCCTTTTGGTTTAGTTTTAATCTTTTCAAATACACAAAATATTAAAATAAATATGGAAAATATTTTACCAATTTATTTTATTTTATTTTTATATTTTTAGGATTTAAATAAATAATTCTCTTTAGAGAAAATGGATACAACAATTCATCAAAATTATTTATTTTTGTCTTTTAATTTTTTTTAATTATTTTGAGGCATTATGGGTATAACATTTATTCCAAATAATTGTATTTTTTATTTTGGCATTAACTCTTAAATAATTTGATTAATTAGCACAATAATTAATCATAATTAATTAATAGTTAATCATAATTAATCGTTTTAAATAGGTTTTTGGTCAAAGGATTAATTATCTTGATATTATTTATTTTAAAATAATTATTTTAATATTATAAATTAGAGTTTAGATTTTTAGTGCTTACAGTACCTAAATCATCTTATATCCTTATTGCGACCTTTTTACCCTCACTTCCACAAACCAACCACCAATGCAATCGATCTCTCATCTCGTGACCCCATTTTCACACTTTGGTCAACCAACCATCTTAGTCATACATTTAACAACTAACATTCTTTTTCCTTATTGATAACTCGCATTACTAATATTGTGACCTCACACACTTTCACTCGTCTCTTATCCATCGTCAAACCAACTACCAAAATCACAATTAACATCTCCATCTCGTGACCTCACACTTTTAGAAGTCTCTTATTCCTCGGCAAATCAACCATCAATACATATCAATCTATCAAATTGTGACCTCACATTTTGCCAACTAACATCTCATTCATATATATTTTTAACCACCAATCACAATTGACTTATAATCTCGTGATCTTACGATTTTTTCTTACCGGTCTCTTATCCCTCAGCAAACCAACAACCAATCTCAATTTTACTGGTTTCTTATCCCTCGGTAAACTAACCACTAATCACATTGACCTCTTCTCTCGTGATCTCATACTTTCACATGTTTTTAATCCCTTAACAAACATACTACCGATCAAAATTTACCTCTAATATCGTGACATTACGATCCTTTGTTATCGGTCACTTATCCCTCGATAAACCACCACCAATTCCAATTGACCTCTCATCTCATGATATCATTACTTTCAAACGCCTATTATCTCTCGCCAAACCAACTACTAATCATAATGAACCTCTAAATCTCGTGACATCACACTTTCACATGCCTTTTATCCCTCGACAAATTAACCACTAATCACAATCATATTTTCACATGTTTCTCTTATCTCTAGGCAAACCAACCACTAACCTAATTGACCTCTTATCCCTCGACAGACTAACCACCAATTCCAATGTTACCGACCACTTATTCATCGATAAATCAATTATCAATCACAATTGACCTCTCATCTAGTAAACTCACACTTTCACACTTGCATTCCTTTAATCTCTCGACAAATCAACCACCAATCTTAATCGACTTTTAATTTCATGACTTTATAATCCTTTGTTACCGACCAATCACTAATATCAATCGACATTTAATCTCATCACCTTATGATCCTTTGTTACCGGTCTCTTATCAATTAGAAAATCACATCTCAATCAAACTTTCACAAGTCTTTTATCCCTCGACAAACCAATGCCAACCTCTTATTCCTTGGAAAACCAACCATCAATTGCAATCATACTTTCACACACCTCTTATCCTTCGATAACGAACCACCAATCTCAATCATATTTCCACACGCCTTTTATCCCTCAGCAAACCAACCACCAATCTTAATCACATTTTCACATGTCTTTTATCCCTCGGTAAACCAACCACCAATCTCAATCACACTTTCACATTTTCACACTTTCACACACCTCTTACCCTTAATAAACCAATCATCAATCTCAATAGACCTCTAATCTCATGACTTCATGATCCTTTGTTACCGGCCTCTTATCCCTAGGCAAACAAACCATAAATCTCAATCGATATTTAACAACTTGACCTCACACTTTAGTCAATCAAATATTTGATTCATAATTTTTAACTAATATTATTTGTTACCAAACTCTTATCACTCGACAAACCACATTACAATCACACTTTGTTAATTCGTTGTACTTATTGTGTTAGGCTGCAAGTTCGAAATATACATATAGCATTTTTAATTTATTTTTAACTATTTTAATTTTATGAGCGGATCAACCCACGATCTGACCCAAGTATCAATTTACTCTCACATATATATATCTAAATTAATCACAGTTCTCGACCCGAAAAACCAAGCAAATTCAAATTAATTATTATTATTATTATATATATAAATATATTAGTTTGAGTTTAAGCGGAGGGCCGTGGGGTGTCATGCTAGATATCCTTTATTCTCTCTCTCTCTCTATATATATATATATATATATATATTAGTTAATTACAAAATTGAACTTGTATGGTTAGAAATATCGCACGTTTATCAATTTTTGTGTTAAATTTAAAATAAAAAGTTTTATTAGCCTAGTTGGTTAAATGATTGTATTTGTTTTTGTTAGATTACCAAATCAAAACATACATATAACATTTTTATTTTATTTTTAACTGTTTCAAGTTAATGGGCAGGTGAATCAATGATCCGACCCAAATATTAATTTACTCTCACATATATATCCAAATTAATAATAGCTCATAACCAAACAAATTAAACAAATTCAAATTAAGCATTATTATTATTATATATATATATATATTAGTTAGTTAAAAGTTGCATTTATATTGGTAAAAATATCGCACGTTTATCAAATTTTGTGTGGAATTTAAAATATAAAGTTTTATTAGTTTAGTTAGTTAAATGATTTGTACTTGTATTTCTTAAATTGCTTGTTCAAAACATACCTATAACATTTTTATTTTATTTTTAATCGTTTCTAATTTATGGGCGGGTCAGCACACGATCCGACTCAAGTATTCATTTACTTTCACATATATATCCAAATAAATTAAATCTCTCGACCCGACAAATCAAGCAAATTCAAATTAAGTATTATTATATATACTTATAACATTTTTTCATTTAAATCAATATATAAATAAGATATTTAATAAAATAAATTTTAAATATTTTTTTCTCATACTTTCTTCAGCGTTTTCAAATTGGGTCATTGTTTGTATTAAAACAAGTATACTACTAGTTTAATATAACTTTCAAAATATTTAAATATATACATATATAAAAAATTAAATATAATAAATTATTTTTTTGGCTGGGCTTAAACTCAATATAACCCGTACATATATTTTATATTTTCTTTTGTTTTAGAGATTTTTTATTAATCTTTTTATTATTTATTATCTTATCCATATTTGCTAAACAACATTTCTAATACACTAAAGTATTACAATATGATTTATTATCTTTGTTTGAAAAATAAAAAAATGAATAAAGAAATGAAAAATGAATAATGGCATGGCATGGCATGTGCAGAAAAGTTTGAGCATTAAACCAAAAAAACTGGGGAAGAGAGAATGGAGAAGACGAAGAGAAGGCATGCCCATTCATTTACTACTTGCACGTTTGCATTAACTGAAGCGGTTGGCGCATTTCTAGCTGCCTTTGACACATGAACACAGATACACATAGGAAATATCAAATTAATTTTTACATTCATTAATGTGATCACGTTCTACATATATTTATTATAACCAAACAAATTATTTGACTATTTTAAAAATTTACATCAATCCATTAAACACTTTATATGCCTTCTCCAAAAATATAGTTAAAAAAATATTTAAATTAAATCTAGGCAAACCGGGTGGTTGTGCCATTAGGACATTGTTTTAACCTTGTACAGGTATTTTAAAAATACATGTTTAATTAAGTATGACACGGATATGTGTCAATAAATATCCTACCATTTTTAAATAATATAAAAATGAAAAGTTAATTAGGGCATTACCTAAATTTTTAAATAGTTTATTTTAAAACATTAAAATAATTTATCTTACATTTTTCTTTTGTTTCTTGAAAAACTTGAGCCCTATAATATAAATTTACACACTTTAATTTTATTTTATTTTAAATATTAAAATTTTAAAATTTAATCATTAAAAACTTATAAATATTATAAGATAAATATTAAAAAACTTATTATTATTAAAATGAAAATAATTAATATAATAATTAAATTTATACCCAAATCAGGTTTATATTGATCAGAAGTACTTTACTAAGTTCCTAGTAAGTAGTAACACAATAAAAAACAACTAAACCTATTGAATAACACAATCCCTAATCAGCCATGATTATTAACTTTCTTGCACAGTTAACTTCTACCGTTTAAAAAAATGTTTATCATGTACGGTGCTCTTGTCGTGATTTGAGTTCGATTCGTTTCGTGTCATTGTGACAACAAAACACGGAATGTGATTGTAATATGTTGGTATAACAACATGATTTACAAAAGTCTTATAGTGTGAGTCAATATCCATAACTTGTATTAAGTTTGTTAATCTCTTATTAAGTATTTTATTTTTCAAAATATTTTTTGTATCTTGATTCTGGAACATATAAACATAAATAAATCAAATTTGTTTTTGAGTTTTAACTAGTTTCTCACAACACCATTTAAGATTTTGGGTTATTTATTTTTTTAGATTTATTTCGTAATTGACTGTTCACTAAATATTTGAGAATTTTAAGGTTAAGGTTTTGAATTATTTGCAAATTTATATTTAACTCAAATATTAAACAATTAATTAATATTTCCAAGCCCAACAACAATTTGAACAAGCTAGTTAATGACAGACATGAGCCTAGTTAGTGATCTTTATTCATTTTTCCTTAGGTAACCAAGTGTCCTAAGTCAAATTTTTGTGAATCTTAATTATTTAAGTTTGGTATATAGTATAAGGCAACAAGTATTTTATTTATCCTCAATCCAAGTCTCAGTTCGACCCGTCACCCAGCACCCAGCACCCGGGAAGTAGGAAAGTTTAATAAATTAATTAATTAAGCGTATTTGTGGGATATGAGTTTAACTCGCGGGATTAATCGCACTCATTAATTAATATGTTGGTTATCCTAAAGTTGATAATTGGTTGGCTGCGCATATATAGTAAATGATATTTGATTTACTGCATGTTCTATTTATTCTAAATGAGTTTTTAATACACACCTAATCGAGAAAGTCTCTACATTTGTAAATAAAAATGGAGGGATTATTAAAAAAATAAATAAAAGAAAATATAAACAAATTAACAATGGAAACAATACACAAAGAAAAACAAATGTTTAACTAATGAAAGAAAAAAAGTAGTTTGGCATGAATAGTTAAATAAAAAAAAGTGATCTCCATTAGTAAACCAACATAATTTAAAGTTTGGGACTATTATACATATTGTCATTAACATAAATTTAATTAGCTAAATTGTATAACTTTTATTAATTTATGATATAAAATATCCAAACTAAAACTATAAAAAATAAACAAATTTTCTTTTTACTTATGGTACCCAAATCTCAGGGAGCTACTTACCATAGACTTCTACCATATTAGAATAAATACATATTTCATTCAAGACAAATATTCTGGATAATAAACACAAAGATGAAAGTATGTCCTTTTCACTATCCAAGATGACTCCAAAGAACACCCACAAGGTACCATTCCACAATAGTTTGAACTCAACATGAGAAATATGATGAAAATTAACTAACAATAGAATGAAATGTGAAAAGGAATAAGGCCACATCAAATCAGATCGACCTTATTCAATATGAAAATGTTCCTCTAAATATATTAATTATGAAAAAAAAATGGACTCTAATTTATTTTAACTAAAATATTAAAATTAAAATTATATAAAATGATTTAAATATAACGTAAATATTTTTAATAATAAAGTTGGGTTTTGGGACGAGTTTCGCCAACTCCCTATTCACTAATAATACAATAATACTCGATACTTTATTTCTTCTCTATTCTCAAATCCGATTTAAAATATTTGAACTTAGACCACTGGATACACATGTGTTGCGCAAATATGTGTACTCATTCTAGTTCGCACAACTCACTCTAATTTTAACCTTCACTTTAATAATATGATAGTTTTACTTTAACAGCAATTCTTGAAAACTAGTAAAATTGGAGAGATTATTGACTTTCTCCAAAATATTTGTGTTCAATAATCTTTTGGCGTATATATTTTATTTTTATTTTTGGTGAACTTTTTATCTATTTTACTCTTTTTTTCTAAACATATTAATATCGTTATGTTTAAACTACTATCTAGACATAATTTAAAATAAAAATCATAGTCCATAAGATTATTAATTCAAAAGAGTAAACAAAATACACTACATCATTTTGAATTTAGGATCATGTTCGGTTATATAGTTACTTAAATAAATTTTGATTTATGTAAAAGAATTTGAGTGAAGTTGAATTTTTTAAAAAA
Source organism: Impatiens glandulifera (assembly GCF_907164915.1). NCBI lineage: Eukaryota > Viridiplantae > Streptophyta > Magnoliopsida > Ericales > Balsaminaceae > Impatiens > Impatiens glandulifera. The sequence continues at coordinate 51,753,164 of NC_061862.1, read as the reverse complement.
ATGAATATTTTTTTAGTGAAAATATATAATGTTAATATAATTTTTTTTAAAAAAATAAATATGATTTTAATTAATTAATTAAGTGATCTAATTGAATAAAATGTGAATTAGAATGATGTTATTATGATTGAATATTTATAAGAAGAAAAATACTAACAAATATATTTTATATATATATATATATATATATATTCTTCCAATGATCGTGCCCAATAGGTATGTATGTTTCATGAGTTTAATTACTAAATGAATTAACACGGGGAATCCCATTTCAAATGTTCAAACTATGATGCAGCTAATTCATTTTCCTAGGATTGTGAAATATATAGATAGACATGCATAAACAACTTATGTCAAAGAACATGGCAACTGTCACAAAGGCAATTATGCAGCGGAATTTTTTTCTAAGTTTTTCGCCCTTGTGCGGCCTGTTTTGCGCACCAAAACAGTCAGCCAACTCCGAGGTTCACTTCTCACAAAGAAATAAACAAATAACTCAACAAAACTTGCCCAGACCCACAATGATAAATCAAACATTCAGCAAAGATAAACACACACCAGATTACAGGCTAATGCCCAACTTTGTATTATATTCACTCACAAATATCAATTACAAAGAGGCTATAAATTATCAAGGCTGCACACAAAAGACACTCACTTGTGGGGGATATTTTTCTCTCCAAAAATCCAACCAAAACCCAACAAAACGTCTTGTGCAGCTCATGACATATTTATAGCCTTAAGAATAACAATAAGAAACTTGGAGACGGAGAAAGCTCTTGGCTAGGTCTTGGCTGAAAAAGTCATCCAAGACTTGGCCTTCCGAAATTATAGGGACTTTGACCGGGCCTTCCCGAAATACTCGGTCTCGGCCCGGACCTTGACCGGGCCTTCCCGAAATACTCGGTCTCGGCCAAGACTTCTTCCATCTTTGACTTAACGCTGCGCCTTTCTTCGGTCGCCCAGAGGATCGGGACATTCTCGGCCCACCACTGGCCCATGGCCCAATCCCTGGTCGAGGCCTGACCCATGCACAATGATCTGGCCCATGCTGAAACGCTTCGGTCCTCGGTCATCGGTCCTCCTCGGTCCTCCTCGGTCGGATGCTTCCTTCTCCACACTTTTCCCGCCTTCTGATCGCACACTCAATGCGCCGGCTGTTGTTACTCTTTCGGCCCTAGGTCGCACGCACGCGACCCCACTTCGGCCTCCACTCGGTCCTGGCCTTCCGCAATCCGGCCAACGACCTACCGCATGCTAACATCAATCTCTCGGTCCTGGTACTCAACCCTTCGGTCCGGCAAACGCATGCTAACATCATTCTCTCGGCCCCTAGTACTCAACCCTTCGGTCCGGCAAACGCATGCCAACATCATTCTCTCGGTCCTGGTCCTCAACCCTCCGGTCCGACAGCAACATTGATTACATAGCATTCTGGCGCCAGTGCCGCACGCCCGCGACACTCTTCTCGGCACCCCTCTCCTCGGTCCTGGCGCTTCACACAAGTGCCAGAACACCAGCTTTAGTTCCATAGCCTTCCCCATCTCCGGTACCCTGCCGCACCCCCGCGACTCTTTTTGGGTACCTCTCGGTCCTGGCCCTCCGCAATCAAGCCCGGACCGAGGCCAGCATGTTACGGTTGTAACAAACCACCCCCACTAGAAGAGCACAACGTCCTCGTTGTGGGTTGCACCAAACTCGCCTCACCCAAGCACATAGAATATAATTTCTCGGTCCCCCTAGCCAAACTCACCTTTAGCATCCGCATCAGGACCGTGTGCTCAGAAAATCTATCCGCACCCTGGATAGAGGTCTTCCTGATCGCCTTCAGGAATATTTCCGCATCCAAGTATTTGAAACACCCTTCAATAGTCTTCTCGGCCGAGCATCCCTTCAGCCATTCCAGTAAGACCGTATACTTGTATGATCGGCCCACTCCTGGGACCGAGGTCTTCCTGCTCGCCTTCAGGAATTTTGCCGCACCCAAGTATTTAGAAAAACATTCCTCGGTCTCCTCTGCTGGAAACACCTTTAGCACCCCCATTGAGACCGTATACTTGGCTGATCTACCCACACACGGAGTAGAGATCTTCCCACTTGCCCTTGGGAATTCGAGAACGAAGCCCTTTGAGAGACATCTGCCCATTCTCCCCGGAATATGTGATGGTCGCTGCAGCAGACCCACTTCCATCTTCTTCTCGGTCTTGCCCAGTTTACATACTGAACAAGCCATCAACTTCCCGCGCAGCTGATGTGTGAAGTCCCCCTTGGTTACCTTTTTAGCATCCTTCAAGAGTCTGGACTTCTTATGCGCCGGGCCCTTAACATAGGCCGACACTTGGCCCTCGCTGGCCCTCATCTCCATCAAAGCCGACGCATCCGCCTCTTCTACCCACATTCTGCCTACATCCGGCTGAATGTTTATGAGACATCTCGACTTCTTTCTCCTTGGAGCATCGCAAGTTTCTGCCATAAAGGAGGGAGAATTCGACTCTCCACTTGGCAGCACTTCAACATAAGTCTGCACTTCCACCTTTACTTGGACCAGAAACATGTTTCCTTGAATGATATCACCAACATCTAGGAGGACAGAAACACACCTGATCTGCCCCAGCCAATATCCCGCATGGAAATCAGCAATCTGCCCGCCTTCACTCGGCGCTGCTTTGGAATTCAAGGCCTTCTCTCGGCCTTTATATTGGGACCAAACATATCCCCGCTTTAGAACTCCTAAAAGGACTTCCCGCAAGCCCATCTTCTTATGGTTTGAACAAGTACCTTCGAATAACCAAGCCCTCCAATAGAGGTCTGCATCCCCCATAAGACACATGTTGAATCTAAGTCCCTGCTCCTCCATAAGGACCTTCGCTGCTGTGCAATCTGCTCCAGGATCCCACAGAAACTTTTCTCTTTCTTTGCAGCCCTTCACACCGCCAAAGAATGTTGGTTCACGTACCTTGAACCATGTTGAAGAACCTGCTACTGTTTCCAATCTCGAAACAGCAACTTTCTTCCAAAACCTGATCTCTCTATCAAGTTTTTCCCGTTTAGATTCAAGGCCTTCATCGCATAGAAATGCCTTCCTTCCAACAGAATCCAAACCTTCAGCATTAGTATCCCGCCTGGACAACCAATCTGAATTAGGGCAATCTGTTCTGAAAATAGATAAAGAATCTTCTCCACCGGGGGTTGGGGCACCAGCCAAGTCTTCAAGGTGTCGCACCCTTGGTTCTCTCTCTAGAACACGACTTCTGGTTGGTTGATTTTCGGCCATCTCTTGAAAAATATCCAGCAACTTGGGCTCTGATACCACCTGTCACAAAGGCAATTATGCAGCGGAATTTTTTTCTAAGTTTTTCGCCCTTGTGCGGCCTGTTTTGCGCACCAAAACAGTCAGCCAACTCCGAGGTTCACTTCTCACAAAGAAATAAACAAATAACTCAACAAAACTTGCCCAGACCCACAATGATAAATCAAACATTCAGCAAAGATAAACACACACCAGATTACGGGCTAATGCCCAACTTTGTATTATATTCACTCACAAATATCAATTACAAAGAGGCTATAAATTATCAAGGCTGCACACAAAAGACACTCACTTGTGGGGGATATTTTTCTCTCCAAAAATCCAACCAAAACCCAACAAAACGTCTTGTGCAGCTCATGACATATTTATAGCCTTAAGAATAACAATAAGAAACTTGGAGACGGAGAAAGCTCTTGGCTAGGTCTTGGCTGAAAAAGTCATCCAAGACTTGGCCTTCCGAAATTATAGGGACTTTGACCGGGCCTTCCCGAAATACTCGGTCTCGGCCCGGACCTTGACCGGGCCTTCCCGAAATACTCGGTCTCGGCCAAGACTTCTTCCATCTTTGACTTAACGCTGCGCCTTTCTTCGGTCGCCCAGAGGATCGGGACATTCTCGGCCCACCACTGGCCCATGGCCCAATCCCTGGTCGAGGCCTGACCCATGCACAATGATCTGGCCCATGCTGAAACGCTTCGGTCCTCGGTCATCGGTCCTCCTCGGTCCTCCTCGGTCGGATGCTTCCTTCTCCACACTTTTCCCGCCTTCTGATCGCACACTCAATGCGCCGGCTGTTGTTACTCTTTCGGCCCTAGGTCGCACGCACGCGACCCCACTTCGGCCTCCACTCGGTCCTGGCCTTCCGCAATCCGGCCCACGACCTACCGCATGCTAACATCAATCTCTCGGTCCTGGTACTCAACCCTTCGGTCCGGCAAACGCATGCTAACATCATTCTCTCGGCCCCTGGTACTCAACCCTTCGGTCCGGCAAACGCATGCCAACATCATTCTCTCGGTCCTGGTCCTCAACCCTCCGGTCCGACAGCAACATTGATTACATAGCATTCTGGCGCCAGTGCCGCACGCCCGCGACACTCTTCTCGGCACCCCTCTCCTCGGTCCTGGCGCTTCACACAAGTGCCAGAACACCAGCTTTAGTTCCATAGCCTTCCCCATCTCCGGTACCCTGCCGCACCCCCGCGACTCTTTTTGGGTACCTCTCGGTCCTGGCCCTCCGCAATCAAGCCCGGACCGAGGCCAGCATGTTATACTAACAAATATATTTTATATATATATATATATATATATATATATTCTTCCAATGATCGTGCCCAATAGGTATGTATGTTTCATGAGTTTAATTACTAAATGAATTAACACGGGGAATCCCATTTCAAATGTTCAAACTATGATGCAGCTAATTCATTTTCCTAGGATTGTGAAATATATAGATAGACATGCATAAACAACTTATGTCAAAGAACATGGCAACCAACATCCATATTCTTTAGAGAACATATATAATAATTTTCACTATATAAAAAGGTAGAGAGAATATTAACAAATAATATCATATTATTGTAAAATTTGACACATATTATTTTTCAAATAAATAAAATATTCATAAAATGACTACTAATCATTTTAAGAAAAGTTTTTTTTTTTTTTTTTTTTTTTTTTTTGTTGTTGTCTACTATCTAAATATGGGTAATGTTAAGCATAAGAACTAATTAACACTCTAATTTGTCTGTCCACTAACCCTTATTATTTTCAAATATTATGGTAAAAAGATCTCTTATTGATGTAGCATAATCCGATTTTTTTGAAATAATCTTTCATATCAAACAAGCTCTTTAGGTTATTGATTTTTTAGCAAATAATTTTTTTTTGATTGAAAAAGTATGTTATTTTGGTTTTTAATTAGTTGATATAATATAATTTTATATTTAAAATGTAAAATAAATTAAGAGTATTTTCATAATTTAACTATGAAATTGATGGTTTAAAATTGTAATTATTTAGTTTTTAGTAAGAAAACGCAACATCAAACTATAGCTCTTAAAGTAAAAATGTTTTTTTTTTTCAATTAGTTTGGATGGTAGGTAGTTTGATCATGTGTTTTTGTTTTTTAAATAAATCCTCTATCATATTAGGATTAATTTATTTACTTAATTCAATAATTAAAATATCAAAATAATTTTACTTAACTTTTATTAGACTTAAAATTTAAAAATAAAATAATGTTTTAGTAATTCACTTTAAAAAAAATAACTTAAAAAACAGTATAAAAATCTTTATAAAACCCAAAATCAAATAAGCTCATATGGGTAGATAACAGGTCTACAGGAGCTAGACTCTATATTTGTTGGAGACAAAATGGTAGAAACAGAAAAATGAGAAGGCTAATGAGACAAGAGAAAGGTGACATCGATGATGCGGTAAAATTGATCAAAAAATTAATTTCCATATGTAAGGTTGCATCAGACAGATCAGACTTCATGAGAGAGAGATTCATGAAATGTGTTTACACAAGTTTGGAGAGAAGAGAACCAAAATTAAAGTAGCTATTACTGTCTACACTAGCACTGGGCTGCAGTGATGGCAGATGCCAATGTCAAGTAATCTCTTCATGGGTCTCTTCTCAGTACACTCTTCAGAAGAGACCTTTGATGCTTTTTGCACTACTTTTTCTCATTTTGCTTCTCATTGCTCACCCTGCTACATGCAAATCTAGTCAAACAAGAAACCCAATATTTCATAATAAACCACATCTATGTACTTGCACTTCATTTATTCTTTGTTAATTAAAAAACACACACTATTTATCATAGTTCAAACCTATAATTATATAGCATTTTAATATTTAAATTTTGATTTTACATTATTTGGAAATTTTGGATTATGAATTTAAAATTATATTTGAATTTATTTTTTATTATTTAAGTTAAATTATATACTTCTTTTATATTTAAAATTTAAATTTTATAAAAACATTATAAGAGACATATATTTTTGTATTTATAATGATTTATTAAATTGTTGAATATTTGAAAACAATGATAATATGTTAAGTTTTTTTTAAGTAATCAAATAACCAAGATCAATCAAGAACTTTAAATAAATTTATTTGTTTGAAAATTTATTATTTAATATAAAAGTGGAATATATATATATATATATATGTGTGTGTGAATTTTGGTAAAAGATTTTTAATAATTTATATCTTTTAAAAGTTATATATATAATAATAAGTTAAAATTATTTAAATGATTTGATTAATAATTAATGAATACTTAGGCCTTCTTCGGATTGAAGTTTTTTTTAAACCTATATGAGAAAAAAAATAATGATTGTTAATAATTTTGAGGAATTGATAATTATTTTTTATAAAAATACTTAAAAGGTATTTATATATATATATATATAAATAAAATAAAAAATAATAATTTAAAATAAATTGTATTTTAGTATTTTGGTTAATGAAGCGAGACATGTGATTGTTGAAAAGTGATTAATTAAAAGATTGATTTTGTTTGGGTTATTTTAAAAACTCATGCCGAACAACCCTTAATCATGGAATATATTATCATTTATTTGAATTAAATCCAAATACTCCAAATCAAACTTATTTTGGTGACTTCAAATAATAAGACTTGTTTGATGTTGGGTTATTTGAAAATTAAAATTATGAAATAAATCTTAATTGATAAAAAAATATATTATTTGAGGGTATTTTAATTAAACCTCATTATTTATATATCTTTTTGTAATAAATATTTAAATTTTATAAGGAATAAAGTGTACATAATTTGATAAGGGTTTGTTAAAAAAAAATCAAAATAACTCAAAATCAAATAAGATAATAAAAAAAGAACATTAAATACTTTATAACTCTATTTAAGATATTTATGAATGGTGGATCATTGGAGTTTTGAAATTCAATTTTGGAACATTTTAATATATTCAAGTTAATTGAATGAATTATGCATATAGGATTAGGCAGTGTTTTATAATCAAGCTTACTACTTAATTTAATTAATTAAGTACTTTTGATTAAATCTATTTATAATGAATGTATAAAATAATTTAAATATTTAGCTTTTAATAAATCAAGTGAAAAACATTAAATTACTTAGTTAAACTTATTTAGGTTGCCACAATACATTGAATGAGAGAGCATATAAAGCCTATTTTACTCAAGGTTTTAATGAAATATATTATATATATATATATATATATATATATATATATATATATATATATATATATATATATATATATAAAGTTAACAAAATAAGTTTTTTCCTTTCCCAAAAGTTAAGTTTAAGTTAGTAATAATTAACTACTAAACTTAAGTTATCAATGAAAGACCATATATCTAGAGTTAAAAAAAACGACTCAACTTTCTACCGTGTCCCCGAGATTGGTGCTCGTAATAAAGAGTTCAAAATTTCCAAAATTTCAACATTGTTGTGGAAATAAATGAAATATTTGTTGATTACATAAATTTAAATTTTATCTATTATATTTAGTTGGAAAAATAATTATTACACAATATAAGAAAAGTTGATTGTTTATCAATTAAGTAAAAGTAAAAATTCAGAAATAATTGAATTGAATGCATATTGAAAAACTTATATTTTATTTATATTACTTGTGTTGTTTATTTGTTTTATTATTATTTTAATAAATATATAAAAAATAATTCTTAATATAATCATCACATTAAGGTATAATTGTCTTTATTTACTTTTATAAAATAAATTTTGATATTATTTTTTTCAAATTCAATTACTTTAATTTGTTTATTCAAATTTTAATTTAAATCATTTAGTACTTAAAAGTCAGTCTTAGATATTGAATATTTAATTTTTAATTTAATCAAAAAAACATGTTACAAGGTTAATAGTTCATATCTTTAAAAGTGTCACAAAAGGACTATTAATAATACAAAAAATTTAGTATAGTTCATTAAATATTTTAATAATTCATTTAAATGATTTTTAAAATACAAAGTAATATAATTTTTATATTATAAAGGGTGGGTATACTCTAAATTGAAATGAATATCATGACAATAGATAATTAATTTGGTATATATTGCAATTGAGAAAAAGATTAACACAATCTCAATATGATTTATGATAACAAATAATAAATAAAAGAAATCGACAAAGTTTATTGAAGATAATCAACAAATTATATTTGAATTAATGAAACATGAATGTTGATACACAAGTAGACCTTCAAATAAAAAAAATATATTTTTTCATTGAGATGATGGATCTAGCTCAACTCACTATACATTGATAACCTAGACACTAAAATAAAATGTCTATTAACAAGGTTAAAGTTATATTTCAGCATTAAACAATTAAATTATTATTTTTTTAATAATAATATAAAATTATTATATTTATTCAATATATTTAAATATGCATAGTAAAAAAAATTATTTTTTTGGTTTAAAATATCTCAAACCACATAGGCCCTACTATCTACTGAACCACATAGCCCTACTATTTATACATAGATAATAAGTCTATTGTTATATGATTCTTAAAGTCATTGAGGTTTGTCTATGGTTATAGTTAATTTTATTTGATTAATATAGTTTTTATATAATTGTTGTTTATTCTATTGTTCTTTTGTTTTTGTTTGACCATAAATGAGTGGTGCTAGTTTTTTTTTTCTTTATTATTTTTATTATTATTATAATTTTTTTGGTTTCGATCATGATGCATTTGATTGAATGTACTTATTATAATAAATAAATATCCATTTTTATGGTTGTATTTTTAAGTTGATCTAAATGGGATTCTTGAAATACAATTTTTAATTAAAAATCAATTTACATTGATGTGAATTATGATACTCGTCTTCAAACTATAGGCTAGAAAGGATTTTAATTTTTATGATAAGGTATTTTTTTTGGAAAAAAAATGGAATAAGGGATTAAATATATAGCCCGCAAACACACTTAATCATTTAACCAGGCGACAAGACGGGCTCGAACACAGGAACTTAGGGTTACCATAAGGTATTAATTTTGCTTGTTTGAGAGTGTTTTTGTTACTTTCTCCCATTTTTTTTTATTAGTTAAACTTTTGATAATTAGGTCATATCATAATTTGATTTGTATTCAATGATAATTAATCATGAAAATGAGAGGATTTTCTCACTTTTTTAAAATATATATATATATATATATATATATATATATATATATATATATATATATATATATATATATCAAGAAACTATAATAAAAATCAAGATAATTAAAATTAAAAGTTTACGTAAAATCTTGTCTAAGTGTAAACTTATAAAATCAAAGTTTATTTGAAATTTTTAAAGTGTAATTTAAAAAATATTAGTTATATATTATTATAATTTATATACACAAGTAATTTATACATTAACAATTTAAATATATAGTTAAATATAAAATTAATTAATAATAATAAATAAATAACACTATAAAAAGTTACATTTATCAAATTAATTATATTAATTTATTTATTTGAATAAATAATATTTTTTTGATTAGATATATAATTTTACTTTTTTTATTGTAAAATCGTATAAAATCGAAATTATTTATAAACTCGTATAATCGTAAAATTTTGTTATCATAAATTTAAAATCGTAAAGTTTAACTACGTAAGAGGTTACATAAAATCAGACTCATTAACTTTATCTAAAATTATAAAATTTTAAAAATAAATAAAAAAATTTGACAACATCCAATCAAATCATAATCATCAAGAAAATAGTTGTGCAATCTAGGAAAAACATACATTTGATTGATAAATGGAGTAAAAAGTTTACTATACAACTATCAAAAAGAATTATTCTAGGAGCTTGTTTTATATGCAGCTATTTTAAGAAATCTTATTATGTTTTTTTTTAAGTTAAAATTTAGAAAAACAAATCCTATTGTTATTGTTTGAAAACGTTGTTAATGAAATAAGATAATATTACTTCGATATTTTAATTAATAATTAAAATGAAACTATACGAATTAAGTACAAAAATATGGAATCAAACAGACACACAATCTTATTAGTGATAATTGTGAGTTAATTATATGCTTGATAATTCATAATTGATATGCATAAAACATAAATTAGATCTAAATTAAGTTACAAAATATTTTACTTGTCAACAAAATTATTGGATTTGTGCTAACTTGTATGTCAGTAAACCAACAAATAAACATAAATTATCATTATATTATGTTGATGAAACATTAATTATAAAGACAAATAAAAGCAAATTTTATTTTGGATTGTTAAAAACTTCTACATTATTAAAAAAGGTCATGTTTGATGTTTGGTTTAAAACATACAGACTATTAAAAGTTTTTATTTATTAAATTGCCCTTATCTTAAAATTATATAATAAAAAAAACTAAAATTTTAAAAAATGAATGATCAATATTTTAATAATATGATTGAAAAAGTTAGTGCTTTGTTAAAAAAAAATATCATATTACTAAAGTTTATTTATTAATTCAAGATTATCTTAAATTTATAATAAATATTTTTTTTAAGATGAATAATATTTTAGTAATTGTTTAAGAAACTTAATTATTATCTTAGAAATATATTATAAAATAATTCTAAAATAATATATATACATATTTATTAAAACTTTGTTGTTTGTGCATGATAATAAATATATGCACATTAATGAAAGACGATTTCAAAAGTCTAATACTTAAAAGTATCCAAAATATTTCCTTAAAAGTACAAATTAAAAGTCAAATATCCAATCCCATTTAGGCCATTCAGACACATAAATAAATACTTTACAAACACATTCTAATTTTCCCAAATGTTATATTTAAGCATGAATTTACTTTCATATATTAAGGCTTATTTTCTACAAAATTTTCTCCATCTCTTATCAGACATTTTGATTCCATAATTCTCATTATTTATCACGACATTCCGATGAATGAGTCGGGGATCAATGAGTCGGGCACGTGTGTGCCATTATTTTCTTTTATTGTATGGTTAGTTAGGTTCACACATATCACCAAAGTTTTACCCAACCAATGTGTATCGACGTGTGTGTCTCTTCTACGACGTAAATAGTTAAAAACACAAAACCGGCACAAAAACAAAAATCCGATCAACCATAATAACCTTAAGCTCAATATTTAGCCAGACCTTATATTCTCCAACAAATCAATAATATTCACAATTAAGATATATAAGATTCCACCATTATAACAAAACTCAATATCAAATAAGATGGTTGTGATCTGTCCAAAAAAAATTACATTCTATCCATATCCCCACTAAAAACCATCAATATGACATACCACTTATTTTTTATGCACAAATCCAACCAAGTGCCTTAAGGGTGGCAGTCATAACTTATTCTACTCTCCTAAAATTTCAAAAAAATATCTCAAATAATTAAAATTATCATTAGATTGTTGTTATAAAACTGAATTTAATATGAAATAAAAAAAAATAAAACCATCAAAAAATTTAAATTACAAATAAATAAATAAAGCTAAAAAGAAGACATAAGTTAACAAATGAATTAAAAAAGGTAAAACACTGTAAGTGACAATATTTTAGTGTTCTTATTAATAAATAAAGGAAAATTATATACTATTAAATTTAAAAATAATCTAAAAATTGTAACAAAGTTACATACAACTACTCAATTATCCAATAACCAATTACTTAAAACTAATCTAACATATCTCTGAAGTTTCAAAATAAAGTAAAATAAATTGGGTGAATTAATTGCAAGAAAACGAATTAATAAACGCTCTCGAGTCAATCCAAATCTTTACGCCCCAAAACATAACAACACACCTTAGTAATTACTCATCACCTATAAATTATGCGGTGGTCTGTTTCCAATCAAATTTTACATGCAATTTTTGACTTTCAAACAACCCCTCAAAACCCCATATTTATTCCGCTTCTCCCACCCACTTATTATGACCCAATTACTATAATCCTCATACATACATATATTTAAATATTGCTTTCATATTCATCTACTTTCTCTACAACCCTCCTTCATAAATAACCCTGCTACCCCAAAAAAATAGTATTAGAAAACAAAGAGACAAAATGATCAGAAACATCACCTTCTTCCCAAAAACCCTACTCTATATATATTTTTATATATATATGTGTGTATTGAAGAAACCCTAGATAGGTAGAATTTAAAGCTCTTTCTGTGTTATCTGACTAAGATCCCAATACAAGCCCTAACAAGTGATCCTTTCAGCTCTCTTTTTGTTTCTCTTCCGAGGGAATTGCCTTTGTACTTGTGAGAACCGCTCTCTCTATATTTTTTTTTATCTCAATTCTCAGTTCTTCAGTTAATGCAAAGCCTGTGTAAGGACAGCCAAAAGTATGGGCATGCACTTCTCTTTATCATTTTCATTTTTAATTTTTTTGTTCTTGTTTATTATGATGGCTTCCACAGGGGATTCCTGTTTTTTCTTTTAATATTTGTAGAGGTTTTGATTAATTAATTGATCGGAAATGAAGTGTTAGGTAGGTGAAGAGGCTAGCTATTATAAGAAGAGGCGGTTCGATGATACTGATCTGTCTCTCTGTCTCTCTTTTCTGTTGCTTATTTGATAGTGAGAGAGATTGTAGATCAGTAGCAGTCTGAGGTTCAGTTTATATCATTATCACCATCATCAACAACATCAAAGCTAAAGCAAAGTTAACCCAAACAATCATGGCTTCACCAAACAGACACTGGCCCAGCATGTTCAAGTCCAAGCCCTGCAACAATATCCAGCACAACCAATGGCAACATCATCAACATGATCTCAACAACTCTCCCCTTATCTCATCTACTAATTGCCACAGATCACCTTACTCCTCTGCAGGTACCATTTTTTTTCTCTCTTTCTCTCTATCCGACACTCAAAGATTAACCTTAACCGAATAAGTTGTGTGTTTAATTCAAAGCTTATAAAACTTCAAACCCAAATTTCTCAGTTGTAAGTGTTTAGTTATAAAGCTTTTATTTTTTGAGATCTTGTTTATTTTTAGTTTCTTGATAAATGTTTTTTTTCTCTCTCTTAATATTAGTGGGAGTATGTGAAGAGAGAAGCCCGGAGCCAAAACCTAGATGGAATCCGAAGCCTGAACAAATTCGGATCCTGGAAGCCATATTCAACTCTGGAATGGTTAACCCTCCCCGTGATGAGATTCGAAAGATCCGAGGCCAACTCCAAGAATACGGTCAAGTTGGCGATGCCAATGTCTTCTATTGGTTCCAAAACCGGAAATCTCGTAGCAAACACAAGCAACGCCACCAAGTTAACAACTCGAGGTCGATTCCCGCCGCTGCCACTCCTCCTCCTCTTCCTCCTCCGGTTTCTTCATCAGCAGAGAATGTGGTGGCGGCACCGGTTAGCAACACGCCAGATGGACCGGTGGTTGGGGGGCAGTCTAATATGTTTTATGAACCTCTAATGCCTTTCGAACCATTCCTTTTTCCTGTTCAACAGGTTTCAAGTGGGACAAATGTTACATGCACTAGTACTGGTGCAGTTTTCGGGCAAGGGTTTGGGTTGTCTCATCATGAGATGATGAACAATGCTGGTTTGGTCAATGTGGCAGAGGATCCAACGGCTGTGAATTGTTCAGGGATTCTGATGAATGATGAGCAGCAGCATCAGATGATTATGAGTGAAAAGAAAATGGAGGAAGAAGAGAAACTGATGAAGGTGATGAGTTATTCTACTTTCTCCAGCAGTAGTTCTCCTTTGCTTGCCTCTTCTACTGCTTCTTCAGTTGTCACTGCTGCTGCTGTCACTGCTCCATCCTCTTTCAATCACATTTTAGGTAATCAATTATACAATTAACAGTAGTTTTATTCATCATTTAATTATTTTTTAAAATTATTATATAGTGAAACCTCTTTTCTTTTTTAATACTTTAATAAACTCAACTATTAAATAGATCTTGGATGTATGATGCTAAATTGGATTTTATAACAGAAAAACAAAAGTAACCATGAGGAAAATAACATAGTATTCCTAGTTATTTCAGTTTTCTTAAATTACAGAATTGTCTAAACATTGTAGAACCTTCTAAATCTTGGTTCATTTAGGATTATTTGAAAACAAAAACTTGTTTATGAACAAATTATTAAAATATTCTTTAAAAAGGGTAAGTAAATATTTAGCTTAGGTCATGTCATATCATTGTTTAAATTTATTCTTTTAATATTTTCAATGAAACTATTTCATTGCCAATTACTTCATGGAAGATAGTTTGGAGCTTGTTTGATTTTGGCTTATTGGAATTTTTTTTTTTTATGAAAAAGTAGGTTATTTAGTTTTTTTTAATTAATTTAAAAAATGAATGTTTGACAAATAAATGTAATATATGGGTTTTTAATAAAAACTCAAAAGAAACATATATATATATACCAATGCAACATATCAAACTAGGCTCTTGGAAGTAAACCTCGGTAAAAGAGAAAAAAGCAAAAACATTAATCTCAATTTATGTCTTATCAGATCTAGATAGTGGTTGTTTCTATCACTATGGAAATTTTGATGGGTTTGAATAGTTAATCTATGAATTACATATGATATTGTGCAGGGATGGAAAATGAATCTGGGCCACCAATGGTTAGATACACTGTGTTCATTAACGATGTGGCTTTTGAGGTAGCACTGGCACCTCTTAACGTGAGAGAGGCATTTGGAGACGATGCAGTTCTGTTCAACTCCTCGGGCCAGCCAGTTCTAACTGATGACTGGGGAGTCACGTTGCAGCCATTGCAACATGGATGTCTCTACTATCTTTTGCGCGCTTTAATAAGTTAATTAGGGTTATGTGTGTGTCCATCTCTTCTATGTGCTTTTTTTCTTTCTTTCTTTCTTGTTAATGGATCTTGATCATCTTATTTTCTCTTAAGCTTAAATGTTATCAACAATGGAACTTAAACTGGTTGTTACTTTTCATGTTCTATATTAATGTTATTTGTACCCACTATTTGGTTTGTTAAACATGTTTCTCATTTCCATCTTTGATATACATTATGGGCTTGTTTGATTTTTTTTTATTAGGGTTTTTCCACAAAGAAAACATTGTTTGATCATTTAAAAAAAAAACAATTTTTGAATGTTAATTAACTAATATTCTCTCTCTACATTTAATGATAAATTAATTTTAAAAAAGAGTAATTAGATGAATGTAGTGATGGTTGGTTTAGAAAACCAAAAAAAATCAGTCTATATGTAATTGTAAAAAGAAGACTAGCTAGCTAGTTGTCGCCCCTTATATGTTTCTCATGCCCAAATGTTGCTTTTTTAGGTCTTGGAGAAGAGACCATTTTCTACAAGCATCCCATTGTGGGTCAAGTTGATTTAAATTTCATTATTATTTGACAAGTTTTATATGATCTGCATTTTTCTATTCAAAGAAATGATAATGTGGGGAATATTTGATATTTTCCTATCTAGCCTCTTATAAGATGAACGAATGGGACAACTTTTGAAAAAGAAAATTTTGTATATAGCCATGGAAAATCATTCATTTGGTTCAATGATAATTTTGAAATGTTTATACAATAAATTATTACAGTGATTTTTTGAAATTCCTAACAATGAAAAATCAATGATTTATAACAAGACTAAAGAAGTTTTGCCATATGTTTAAAGTTAAAGGGAAATCAATAATTGAAAAAAAAAATTAGTGGATAGAGGGGATTTTGAATGAATAATACATTCTTAATTTGATATAGTGAATAATTAAGTTATTTGAAGCATCAGACAAGGTTTGTTTCATTTAGATATTTTCAAAAACATTCAGATATTAGTTCTTTAATTTGATTTAACTTCAGTAATAGTTAATTATTTGTTTCAATTTACTAATTATTTAAGAATATTGTTGAATATCATTAGGCTTATTCACAAAGTATTAGTAATTTAGGACTTGTTTGAGGAAAGGGTTTTTGGGTTTTATCTGAGTTTTATCTAAAAAAAACTCTTTTTGATAAAAAGTAGGAAAAAAATGGTTTTTAAAATTTTGAAAATTAATTTGCTCTTTAACTTTAGAGAATATGGTGTAGATGAAAGAATGATAATTTAGAGAGAGGGGATAAAATTAGAAGGTAATTTTGATATTTAAATAATAAAATTATTTAATTTGATAGTTAAAAAGATGTTTGGATTTTGGGATAAAAACTGAATTTTATCCTAAAACTCTTTCATGGGGTCTTAGTAATTCTAATTTATTTGTTTCTTTTGTAATATAAAGATATCATAATATTTATTTCGTTCAGTTTATTTAGTTCAAAACTAATATAGTAATTTATTTGATTTTTTTTTAATATTTGAGTTAATTATGAATTTCTTATTTAATAATTTAATATTTTATTTAATTAATAATATAAATAAAATATTTAAGATTAAATTCAAATAAACTCTAACTTTAATGTCGTATTTATGTAAAAATATTATCCAAAATTCAATTATTTTATCGTATATATATTTTTATTTTTAATTTACTAATTTATTAATTAAAATCTTAAAATATTTTTATTTTATTTTTATAAATTTTATATACACAAAAACATTATAATAATTTAACTAATTAATAACTCAATTTTTTTTATCAATCTTATTTTTTTTTTTTAATGTTGTTACTTAAAAACTCCCATATAACCAACATCAAACAATCTCTAAAAAAAAATAAAAAAAATTACAATTTGTCTGTAAAAAAGAAAAAGTTAAACCTATCAAATCAGAATGGGTTAAAATAAGAAATTTGATGGGACAAAACAACTGTCTCTCAGTGTGAATTGTTAATCATCAGTGAGTGACAAGAATATGATTTATTTTTGTAGTCTACCCTTGTCTTTTCCGGAGATAATTTAGGCAATTTTTTATTAAATTTTGATTTATTATATTTTTTAATTATATAATAAAATGTTTTTTATTTTTCAAATCTTTATTGGTTAAAATTTTGATTATAACTGAAACTGAAAAATTAAATTATTTGAAATAATAGTTAATTAATCAAATAATTCAATATCAAAACTAGCATAAGTAATTATTTTTGTATCTAACAATTTTATTTTGTAAGTTATAAAACAATAAATTATTTAAATAAAATATAACTTGTATAATCATTTTTTTATAATTTTAATGTGAATGTAAATTAATATAAATTACTTAAAATTAAATATAAGGATAAAACCAGTCATGTTAGACCTTAATGTGTTTCTTAACATATATACTCCTCTAATTAAATCATTCCTACACCCACCCACTTTAATGATTATTGTGTTCTCTCCTCTTAATAATATTATGGTGCACCAAAACTAACTTGTTTTTTTATTGTGCTAAGGCCCAGATTATGTCTAACTTGTATTCATATTTGTATCGAGACCTACTATTCATGATGATTTGTCAAACTTTATCAACTAAATATATATATGTATATTAAAAAATATATGATTTGTTGACACTTTTTAACATCAAAATCATCTATTTATTCATATTATTCTAAGTTTTTTTTAAAAAAAAATTCATACAAAAATTAAAAAGTTTAGAGATAAATCATAAATCTCAATTATATATATTTATTGATAAATCTTATAAATTTGAATTTTTTTTTTTAATAAGTTGTTACAATAATCTAACCTAAGAAATACTATTAAAAAACTATAATCAAACTGAGTACCTAAATATTTGATATCGATCTGTGGGTCGAGTTCATATATAAATAGTGAATCATATCTGGCCCATACCCAAGTCATATACATATATATATATATAAATAACATTTATTTTTTCCCTCTAACCCTCTTTTCTTTCCAATCTTGTTATATCTTTCTCATTTTTTTCTCACCATTTACCCCCAAAAACTCATTCTCAATCTCATAATTCTCAAACTTAATATACAATAAAATAAAATAGTAATTAATCTTTAACATAAAAATTCATTTTCAAACTCAAAAGAATATTATCAATATATTTCTTTATAAATCAACCTTTTAACATTTTTAATACTATCAATATATATATCAATTTTACAAATTAAATCATATTTTTTTTTCATTCAATTAGATAAAATTATAATAAAATTAATTATAAACTAGTTATTTATACACAAAAAAAAAATAAATTAAAATTATTAAATAAATACAAATTACATTATACAAGCATGAAAAATGAATCAAAACAAACATTATTAAAAACCAAATTAAAAATTATTAATTAAGCACAAATTATACTACATATATAGCAAAAAAAAATAAAAATAAATATATGATAAAAACAAAATAATTAAATAAATAAATTATATAAAATACACATATATTAATAGTTAGAGGACTAAATTTTAACTTATTTAATTTTTTAGTTTGGATGTGTTGGAATGAAAAACTCATTTTAAAGATGAGTTTGGTTGTGGGTTAGAGATGGTCTCATTATATAAAATTTTCACTATTACTCAATATTTTTATCCCAAAACTTTCTTAGATCTAAAAGTTTGTTATTAAGATTGCAAAGAATTTAAAGACATCATTTAGACTTTTGTGGTCTCCCCTATTTAGGAAGCTCAAATAATAATAAAAATCAGTGGAGCACAAGTTTCCTTTACCTATTTCTTAGTTCTTATTTTAAGTGGTCAAGTTGCATAACATATAAAGTTGACGAGATAAATGCTAAAATATTGGGTATTTATTATACCGCCGAAGATTGAGTACCCGGATTATCAGGAATGAAGATTGAATATGATGGGTTTAGCAATGGGTATTTTCATCCCAAAATTACACATATCACGTTTAAAAATAATTTTTTTTTTCTACTTCAATCTTTATAATATAATTGATGACAGATGATATATATATATATATATTATTTTTTTAAGTGTGTATTATTTTTAATGTAATTGATGACAATGATATATCATTTTAGATGAATATCAAATAATAAAATTTATCAAGAATTTAGAGTAAATACATAATTTCCATTTCAATTATATATATATATATATATATATATATATATATATATATATATATATATATATATACTTAATTAATGAATATCATAAATATTTATTTAATTTATTATAACTTACAATTATAATCTAAAAAATGAAAATAGGGGTTGAGATTGTTTAATATACTATATATATATTTATGTATATATATATATAAAGTTTAAATAAGTTTAGTGATGAAATGTATCATAGTATCATACACAAAGGGGATTTTTCTGGTTTTTTTTTTCTGAAAAAACCACGTTTAATTAATTTTCTTTTAAAATTATATTTTATGGATAAAAGTAAAAAAATATCCTATATTTTTTAGAGATAAATTAATTTTATATAAGTATTTTTTGTATTTAATATATATATATAAAAGTGATTAGAAGTTTAAAATGATAGATGAAAGGATAGTTGAGTTTTGGAATAAAATCTTGTAAAATTCAAAAAATTCATACATCGGCTAACCACGGTCCTTGTGTGTAGGCTTTTCATTTGGCTTTTTAATTTTGGTTGTTTTTTTTTTTTTTTGTTGGTTTTATTATTTTATATAAGTTTATAGCTTATGCGATCATAGGTTAGCGTATAAATATATATTTTTAAAATATTGTAAATCGTAAAATATTTCAAAAATGACCAAGCTAATTAGTGAAGATCTTAGGGGTGTTGTGGGATATATCGTTTAAAAAACTCTTTCCCACACGTAACTAAATGCCGAACTCGAATCTCTTAATTTCTTAATTTTTATAAATTAGGTGACGATTCTCTAGTCGTGAGAAATCAAAACTTGAAAAAAATTAAAGTAGGCCTATGACATACTTCCGATTAAACTCCCAATCTCTTCTACATTCAACGTGATGATAAATTATGGAGTTGTCTATAAAGACACATTTTTATAAATTTAAAATTTTCAAACCTTAAAATTAATTCCCTTCACATTTGACTTATAATCCACAAATAAAGTTTTCCTAAAAAATCAAAACTAAGCACATTATTGATCAACATTTAATGAGCCTAAGTCTAAATTGATTTTTAAGAACTCTACTAAAATGAAGTTTAGTAAATATTTGACACCTGAGAAAGATACCGCCCAACTATAAAGTGCATGAGAAGACGTTACAATAATACGTAGATGCGGTTTGACTGGTACAACCGCTCTATTGTCCACTTCTAATAAACTTGATTGACCCAATTCTGGATCATCTTTTGGAATCATATAATTGTCAAAAGTGAGTGACGGTTAATCGGAACTGTTCTATTAATTTTTTTCATTTCTTTTGATTTTATATAAAAAAAATAGTTCAAAAGAAATTATAAAAATAAATTTCAAATTCTAAGTTAAAGCTAGGTTCAATTTTTAGTTAAGAATAATGTCAACAAAAATAGACCTAAATATAAAGTGCAGAAAAAATAAAATATATAAAAGTTGAAACAAGCGCCGCTTTAGAAGCGTCAGTAGACTGGTTCAGCTGCAGAAGAGTAAGCGTCGCCCAGAAAGCGCAGAAAGCCTTGATGAAGCGCTGGAAGGCTGAAGAACAAGCGTCAGAAATTGAAGAATATCCGCTGCTACAGCAGCTAAGTCCGCTGCTCCATATTTTTGATTTATATCCTAACTAACTATTAGGTGATCCAAATGAATCCCAAATAAAAAAAAAAAAACTTTACCACAATGTTAATAACACATGTACAAACGAACATATAAAACAAAATCTTAGATCTACCATCCAAAAAAAATATAAAAAATTATGCAAATAAAAGAAGATTTTTTTTATTTTATTTTTAATGTTAGATTTGTGTTAATTCTTTAAATGAAGAATTCAATGGCCAATTTTTTTTGTTCGATTATATTACATATATAATATCTAAAAGATCATACACAAAGTAACAAAAAAAAATATCAAAGGATACATACTTTAAAGCATACGAATTTGTTTTTATACTTTTTTTTCTCTTTTTTTAAGGGTTTATTTTTTATTTTTTTTCTTCTTAATTTAACTACAGTATGTAAATTACATTATGTACAAATAACAAAAAGATAGAATCATAAACGCCTATCAAAACAGTAAATTAAAAAAAGAATTATACATGAAATGATTGTAAAAAGAAAATTTTAAATTAAAAAAGGTGTGCAAAGGGGCTTACAGCTGCTCCTTTATTTTTTCTAGAGGAATTTGTTGAGTCAAGAATTTGGCAGTTTAAGGGCACTTGAAGGTAATAAAAACTAGGTTAGTGGGAGACCTTTTGGAAAAAAAAAAGGCAAGCATGCATGGTATTATTACTCGTTTTTTTATGCTAGAAACCTATAAATAAAATTTGTAAAGATGCGGTTAAGAGATTCTTTATGGGTTATACATTCGGTAAATGATCTCTATTTCAAGAATTTGACTATTTTTAATGTGACATTTATATTTTCGTTCACAATAATAAGGCACAAGGAATTGATTTTGGATAGACATGTCCAAGTTTAAAGAATAATCTCCAATCATGCTTGGCTCAAATTGAGCTGGATTTTTAACTAAAGATAAATGTCTTCATCGGCACATTTGGGCTTCAAGTGGACGTGCATTTATTGAGTTGTTTGGTATGCGTAATCAATCTCTCATGAATTATGTAAGATATGTTAAGAAGTTGTAAAATTATAAACTAACATAGACACGATATATAAGTGAAATTTTAATATCATGCGTATAGATAAACTAAAATAATTGAATTAAATAAATTTATGGAAACAATATATATATATATATATATATATAATAAATAAAGTCATAAATGATTTGTCATAGTAGAATCTGAAACTTACTCATGATATATAAGTAAATTTCTAATTTTATCTTGTCTTTAGATAAGATTAAACAAACTTTTAGAAACAAGAAAAAAAAAAAGACAAAATGGTCTAAAAAATATGCATGAAATAACCTATATTCAGAATTTAATGGGAGAAGTTAGAATTTAGATTATATGATGTAAAATAATAAAAACTTATACGTCTTTGATATTCTCGTTTTGCAAATTACAAATCAGATTATGATATTTTATTGTCGATTTTTATTTTAATTTATATTTTTTTAAGTTCTTTTACTTTTTTATTTTAATATATTAATCCTTTTATAAAAAAAGAAATGATTGGAAAAGAAAATTTAAGAAAGATAATGATGTGACATAATTTAATTTGTTGAAAAAATGAAGTAATTTCTCTCTTCTCTTCTCTTCTCTTCTCTTCTCTTCTCTTCTCTTCTCTTCTCTTCTCTTCTCTTCTCTTCTCTCCTTCTCATATTTTTTTTTTCAACCAATGACTGATATCACGCCTCTACACGACAAATCTTTTACAATATTTTAAACCTTCATCAAAAATTATTTTATTTACTTTTTAATTAATTATATTTTAATATTTTGATTAATAAATTATGTTATATAATATTACCATTTAAATAAGTTAAAAAAAAAAAACTTATTTTTTCAAATTTATACCTAACAATAAATAATTCAAAGATTATTTCAATATATTATAACGAATAAGGAATAAGGCCTAAGTTTAAATGAACTGGGCCAACAATTATTTGGACCTGATTTTTAATATAATGGGCTAGAAATCCGGCTTTAGCCTAACTGACCCAATCCTTTATTTTTATTATTTTGATAATTCCTCTCTTCTAATGTACGCTAGAGTGACTCTAGACCATGGAAGGCTTAATTAAAAGTAGAGAATGAAAGCCGGTTTATATTTTATTACATATTTTTCTATTTTATTTAATTTGTAAGTCCAGTTGGTCCATGGTTCATTCCTTCAAGTCAAGATAAGAGGGTCGGATTTGCTGTATCACAACATGTATAATTTGTTGTGTCAATCTTCAATTTTATTCTGTCACAACTAATGAATCACAAAGTTTAATCTAAAAGATTACGATAAAAGTGTTTAATTTCGAGGGTGAAATTGAACTGTGATCGAGGGAGAAATCATTCTCTCCAAACTCTGTTCGGTGAAGAATGCCTAGAGCAAAAGAAATAGAATACTATAAATGGAATTGCTAATAACTTTAAATAATATTAAGAAGATCATATTCTTTCTTTGAGAAAATTAAACATAGAACTGAAGTTATGATCAAATACTAGGTGAGATTAAATCTTAAAATATCATAGCAACACTTCAAGCAAATTAAAATTACAAACCGGACATTGGGATTTTTTTGGAAATTGGATCAAAATTTAATTGTGCATGTAACCGCTCTGTTAAGCACATCGCGTAATCCTTCATATAGCCCAATTTTCGAATGTGTTTGTCTTCCTTTTTGCAGTTCAATTCCCAAAAGTTAGAATAGTATTTGGGCATCACTTGTTTCTTCAATGAAACAGTTAAAAATATGGTCATATTATTTGTAGTCAATGTTTCCCTAATTCAGGTAGTTCACATAATGATTCCAAAGAAATTAGTCACTTAACTAGTAAAATCTATTGAAAAAAATCTGCTGCAAAAGAGTTCAAGGGAGAATCTATATCTTCAAGCAAAGTTTTTTTTATACAAGGTTATTTCTTAAAAAATTGTTTGATAAACTTTTTAATTGTTTAGTGTTTTTAATAATTAATTTCATATCTAATTGATATGATGTCAATGTCAAATGAGTTATTAAATAATAATCTCATCCCATGAGTTTGTAGAGAATTTAAATGAATTAATTGGCTTGGAACAGTGATGGAAATTAGTATTTATATATGGGAAAATTTGAATCTAAATCCAATATCTGATTATATTAATATTATAAATAAATTATTCTTTTATTATAACTTTTCACCTTTCACTTTCACGTGATAAAAATCACAATAAATACCTTATTTATTTTGTTTTTATCAATAATACATTATTATTTTTTTAATATATTCAAAAATATTATTGCTTTCTGTTTTAATTTTTTTTTTTTCTAATAACAAAGTTTTATTTTTCTCCCCACATTTCTTTATTTTCAATATTTACTCTTTAACTTATTTTAAAGCTTCGTTTTAACATTTTATTCTTAGTATAAATATGTAAATAAGTAATTTTTTATTTTTTTTAACATTTCAATATTAATAATTTTAAAATTATTTATTATTAATAATTTTTTTTTTGTTTTTTAACCTCTATAATCTTATATGTATTTAATCAGGTAATAGGAATTCCGTCAGTAATCGAGTACCCGACGATGATAATGATAAAAATAGAGATACACATCGGATTCGGGGTCGGGGTCTCGGGTAGTAAATGAAAATTGGGTTCGGATACTTCACTACTCGACGGATAAAATATCCGTTGCTAGGGACGGATTTATGTCGGGGCTCGAGTAGACTGAAACCCATTTTTTTTACGGTAAAAATGTGACATTTAAGTAAAACTTACATTTATTCACTCGTTTTATCCAAAAAAAATTGTTATTTATTTAAGTCCACCCTAAATTTTTTTCAAACTCACTCTAACTTCCAAATCCTGGGTCCATCCCTGCCCGTTGCCATCCTAACTTGGAATTTAAGAAATTATGAATTCAAATTGTTAGGATTTGTATCTCCCAAATCCGACCTGTTTGAAAACAATCTGTAAAAACACAAGAAAGAAGAACACAAGAACACACAGATTTATAGTGGTTCACTCAAATTGAGCTACATCCACTTTAACCACCACCAGATCTACTATGAAGAAAAAGAAGGAATACAGAGTTTTTGCCTCACACTTTATCTCTCTAGAATTATGTCTTCACAATGTAAACCCTTAATAATCACATATTTATAGGGTAAACATTCAGGTAATAAACCTAAATAACTTTGGTCAGGCCCAAGCCCAAAACCAAAAAAAGAAAACCCAATAAACTCTAATTAACAATGTAGAGTTTATTATAAGTGTAGGCTCCATAACTCAACAATCTCCCACTTGGAGACTAACTTCATCATCTCTCGATCGGTAGTGGCTTTCCATTCGGTGTCTTAACGAAGAAGACCAACTGAAGTTGCACACAACTTCAGTTTCTCATTTGTCACAGCATTCGTCAACATATCAGCTGGATTCTCACTCCCGGGAATCTTCTCAAGAGCTAATACTCCATCTTCTAAAGTTGATCGGATGAAATGATAACGAACCTGTATATGCTTCGTCCTGCCATGATAAATAGGATTCTTTGCCAAATGAATGGCACTCTGACTGTCACATCGCAACACACTTCCCTCGTAGTCTTGACCCAATTCTCGCAAAAAGGGTTGTAACCACATCATTTCCTTAGCAACTTCTGTCACAGCAACATACTCTACCTCACAACTAGAAAGAGCAACAATCTTCTGTAATTTTGAAACCTAACTGATTGCAGTACCTCCCAGAGTATAAATGTACCATGTTGTGCTCTTCCTACTATCAACATCACCACCATTGTCAACATCAACATATCCTTCCAAACCCATATTAGACTTTCAAAAACACAAAGCGAGACCCGTACTTCCTCTTAAGTATCGTAGTATCCACTTTACTGCTTCCCAATGTTGTCTACCCGGGTTGCTCATGAATCTGCTCACAACTCCCACTACATGTGCTATGTCTGGTCTTGTGCAAACCATCGCATACATAATACAACTAATGGCAGAGACATACGGAACAGTGGCCCTGTAATTTTTCTCCTCCTCTGTTGAAGGCGACTGATCTTTAGATAGTCTGAAGTGACTAGCTAAGGGGGTAGTAACTGGTTTTGCATCATACAAGTTGAACCTGCTAAGAACTTTCTTCAAATATTATTCTTGTGAAAGCTTGAGAACTTCTTCATCCCTGAAAATTCTCATCCCAAGGATTTGTTTAGCAACACCCAAATCCTTCATTGCAAACTTTTCAGACAACTCTTTCTTGAGCTTATTAATCTCATACATGCTTGCTCCAGCAATCAACGTGTCATCAACGTAGAGAAGAAGAATAATGTACGATTTATCAAACCTCTTATTATAACAACAATGATCAGCTTCACACCTCAAAAAATTGTTACTTTTCATGAAGCTATCGAACTTCTTGTACCATTGCCTTGGAGCCTATTTCAGACCATACAGACTCCTCTGAAGCTTACACACAAGCTCATATTTTCCTTTGATTTCAAATCCTTCTGGTTGTCGCATATAAATCTCTTCATCTAAATCACCATGAAGAAAAGCAGTTTTGACATCCATTTGTTGAAGATGAAGGTCTTCTTTCACAACCAAACTCAAAATAGTTCTGATTGTCATCAATTTAACTACTGGAGAGAAGATTTCATTATAGTCAATACTTTCTTTCTGTTGAAATCCTTTCACAACCAACCTTGCCTTGTACCTCATGGTTTTATCATGTTCTTCTTTAATCCTGAAGATCCATTTGTTGTGAAGTGCTTTCTTTCCCTTTGGTAGCTCAGTGAGTTCCCAAGTTTGATTCAACATCAAAGAATCCATCTCATCTTTCATAGCAGACTCCTACTTAATCGATTCATCAGATTGTATTGCTTCCTCATAACATTCAGGTTCACCTCTATCTGTCAACAAGATATAGTTCAGAGATGGAGACCACCACTCAACTGGTTTTCGATTCCTTGATGATCTTCTCAACTGTATAACCAGTGTTTGCTGATTTACTTCTAGGGCCATGTTCTCAACGATTTCATCTTCAACAACACATTGTTCTTCTTCGACAACCGGTATATATTCAGCTAAAAATTCTCTCAAATCGACTGTACTAGTCTCTTCCAACTTGGAATCACCATCTGATGTCTTTCCAACACAATCTTTGTAGAGAACCTGTTCATTGAAGATAACATTTCTGCTACGAATGATCTTCCGATTTTGATTATCCCAGAAACGATAACCAAACTTTTTATTGCTCCAAGCTTCTTCAGGAATTCTGAATTCAAGAGGAATAGAGGGTCCCCTATTTATCAAATAGGCAGCAGTATTTATAACTTCTGCCTAGAGGGTTTTAGGCAGCCCTGCATGCAATCTCATGCTTCTAGCACGCTCGTTCAATATTCGATTCATTTGTTCAGATACTCCATTCTCTTGAGGCGTTCGGGGAACAGTCTTCACCATACTTATCCCATTCACAATATAATACTCTTTGAAATATGAATTGATATATTCACCTCCGTTGTCGGATCTCAAGCACTTAACTTTCTGATTTGTTTCATTTTCAACCAAAGCCTTCCATTTCTTGAAAATAGCAAATACTTCAGACTTGTGCTTCATAAAATATACCCATACATTTCTTGTCGAATCATCTATAAATGTCACGTAGTATTGTGATCCGCCAATAGAAGAAACAGGTGCAGGTCCCCACACATCAGTGTGTACCAACTCTAGTCTTTCTTTCTTGAGCTCCTTCAAAGTTTTTAAGAAACTCACCCGTTTCTGTTTTCCAAGAATGCAGTTTTCGCATAACTGATGTTCAACAGACTTCAGTTCTGGAATCTGTCCATTCTTCAAAAGAATTTTCATCCCTTTTTCACTCATATGGCCCAACCTGCAATGCCACAGCTCACTGTTTTTCGACTCATCAACTACAACAACAACTGATTCTCTGCAAGTTGAAGTCGTGTATAACGTTTGATAGAAAAATTAAGTAGATTAATTTTTGGAACCGGCCAGACAAACTAAACAGAAGTTAAACTTCATGTGCAGGTACTAAACAAACCGGAACCGGAAATCTGGTGTCAAGAACTAGTTGCTACAACTTCAAAGAAACCGGCTTCAAGTGATCAAGCCGAAGGATCACAGGAACCGGCATTTCTATCTCAAGCAACCGGTTAACGAAGAACAAAAGATTACACTCCAACCGGATCATAATGCACAAGACACAGAAACCGGAAAGTACAGATCAAGAGTCAGAAGATTCAAATCTCAAGAGTGACGTACTATGACGGAAGAAACGTGTCCCGAAAGAGTAAACGAAGATCGGATCCGATCAGAAGCATGGGAGGAAAGCAATGATGCCTTGGTGATCCGATGCTGACGACCGGAAGCGGATGTTCAACACGTGTATCAATCTGAAAACCGGCTATGTCATCATCTGTTCAGAGTCACCTGCATGAATGCCAGGTGTTGAGGAAGTTGAAGCGTGCAAGCAATCCTTCCTGCAAACAGGCGTGATGACGATCAACCAATCCAGAAGAGAGAGAAGAAAGTAGCCGTTAGCTATTTTCAGCTATAAAAGGAAGATGGATCGTCTTCATTAAATGTCAGTTCTACAAGTGACGGATTACGAAAACAAAGTATCAAAGCATTAAATTCTAGAGAGATAAAGTCTTAGATTCTAAAATCGGTTTGCCTAAAACCGGAAGTCATTTGTGTGATATTGTGTTGAGTTGTTGTATTACATCAAAGTGTGAGTTTGGTGTAACCGGCGAGTAGCGAAGTTGGGCTCGACCGGAAGTGTAACTTGTAACTCTAAAGAGTTAGTGAAGATCCTTCTCATAACTTGAGAAGAAGGGGTGACGTAGGAGGGTTTGCTCCGAACATCCATAAACAAATTCCCTTGTCGTGTGTTCTTTCATTTCGCCTTCATTTCCCGCTGTCTTACCTTAAACCGCAAATCAATCATACTTCCAAAACCGATCACTCACCTTTGTTAAACATTCTCCTCCTTAACATCATCTAAAAAGTCGCAAACGTTGCTTCAACCTGAAACAGACATTTCCGCCCTTGAACCCGGTTCAAGAGTCTGTGACAGGTTGTGCAGTGCTGAGAAAGGTTTTAGTCTCTAACCGGACTATCACCAAGTAGTGTGTGAGTTGTAAGCGGCCACCCTTTAACGAAACCGGAAAAACAACCCCGGTCCTCCAAGGGCGTCCCCGATCCTAACAAGTGGTATCAGAGCGAGGTTCTTAGCACTCAAGCAATCAAAAATGGTGGGAAGTATGACTCACAGCGACAAGCCGTCAATGCTAAACAGCGAAGCATTTAGCAGTTGGAAGAAGCAGATGTATCTACATCTGATAACATTAGATGATGAGATGAGCCGAGTCCTGAAAGAAGGACCGATCAAGATCAACAAGGAGGAAAGCCAGTGGACAAGTGAAGATCGGAGAAGAAGCAACCTGGACAACCATTGCATGAGGCACATCTATAAAGCCATAGATAACAACACTTTGAACAAAATATCAGAGTGCGAAAATGCAAAGGAAGCCTGGGAAACGATCATCCAGATCCACGAGGGAAACGAAAGAACCAAGGAAAATAAAATCTTGGTGGCTACGCAGAAGTATGAGAACATAAGGATGAAACCGGGAGAAAATATGAAAGAATTTAGCAACCGGTTCACCAGCGTAGTAAGCGAGCTTCAGACACTCGGAAAGAAGTATGACAACCGAGAAGTGATCATTAAAGCTTTAAGATCACTGCCAAGCACGTGGGACATCAAGACCATGGTGATGAGGGAGTCCAGCACCCTTGGGCAGATGAAGTTGCATGATGTGTTTGAGGACTTGAAAGCCTACGAATTCGAGATCAATTCTCGGATTGAAGATGAAACATCTACATCAACCGCAACAAGAGCTTTAGTCACATCGGTGGAACCGGCGGCTCCAGTATCAACCGCATCGGCTCCAGTCAAAAACACTGATCAAATAACCGACGATGTGATGGCGATGCTAGCTCAGAAATTTGGAAAATTCATGAAGAAGAGCCAACCACCATCTAATAATGATTTTAATTATAATTACGTAGATAAATCAAACAAAAGATGCTATAACTGTGATGGTTTTGGACATTTCAGGTCAGAGTGTAGAAAGCCAAGAAGAGATGATAGAAAACCGGAAGGAAATTATCAAGGGAATAATTATCAAGGCAACCGGTATCAGGGTAATAACTATCGAGGAAACAATTATCGAGGAAACAACAATAACCAACGGAACGATTACCGAAGAAATGATGATCAACATGCTAATGAAGGAAAGGAGATCCAAAAGGCTCTCATTGCATCAGACGGTGGAAGCGAATGGGCATATTCCGACAATGAAGATGGTGAAGAGAAAGTAACCTGCTTCATGGCAAACGACGAAGAGGTATTCGATTTCTCTTCTGATGAATTTACTAGAGAAGATCTAGTTTCTGCACTCAACCAAATGGTTGCTGAGTTCAGAAATATATCTGCGTATATGCCAACACATGTAGAATCTAAAACCGAACAAATAAATGATGAAAACGATAAAATGTATGAGATCAAAACACATAAACCGGATGAACTATTCTCGGATGATGAGGAGACAGTTCAACCAGGAATGGAAACCGATGAACGAGCGATGTACGTCACGGCTGCGTAGGAGAGATCACGCCAAGCAGTGAAACAAATGTGTAACTATAAACGACATCTGAAATGTAGACATGGTATCGGCTATGATCCAAGTAAACAAAATGAAACGAAACAATCTAACGGGATGAAACTAACGAAAAATAATCTTCCATTTATTAAATTTGTCAAAAGCTCACAAACCGAAAATGACCTAAAACCGGAAGAAACGCTTAAGTATGTAGGTCCTAA
Source organism: Impatiens glandulifera (assembly GCF_907164915.1). Taxonomy (NCBI): domain Eukaryota; kingdom Viridiplantae; phylum Streptophyta; class Magnoliopsida; order Ericales; family Balsaminaceae; genus Impatiens; species Impatiens glandulifera. The sequence continues at coordinate 51,722,345 of NC_061862.1, read as the reverse complement.
CGAATCTGAAAAATGGCTTCATCCTGAGAGAAGGAAAGCCAACCGGAAACAAAACAAAAATAAAAATAATAAAAACCGACATCAAAGAAGTCCATCACCACACAAGGCATTCTTGAGCAACGGCCAAGAAGTTAAGCCAAATATTATCAAAACCGCAACCGGGAAAGTGATCCGACTAATTCAAGTCTGGATCCCAAAGGGACTAATCAACCATGGACCCAACTAAATGTGGGTACCAAAAAGTTGTAAATAATTGTTTGTTGCAGGTTAGGAGGAGCAATCGGTTGAGGAATTCTGAATGGTACTTGGACAGCGGATGCTCAAGACATATAACTGGAAACAAGGAGCTACTAACCGATATCAAGTACGAAACCGGAGCACTCATCACATTCGGGGATAACTCAAAAGGTAAAACCGTGGGCAAGGGTAAGATTGTCCATGGTGAACTATCCATAAATAATGTGTTATTAGTAGAAAAACTAAGTTTTAATTTACTAAGCATAAGTCAAATGTGGGATGTGGGCTATAAGGTTGAATTTCATAAAAACTCATGTTTAGTCAAAAATCAAAATGATGACATCTTGTTAACCGGTAACCGGATAGGAAATATTTACAAAGTAAACTGGAAAACTGATTTCGAAAAACCTGTGTGTATGATAGCCGGAAATGATCCAAACTGGCTTTGGCATAAACGGTTAAACCACCTGAATTTCAAAACCATTAACTTTATTTGTTCCAAGGAACTGGTGCATGGTTTTCCAAATGTTAAATTTTCAAAAGATAAGGTATGTGCTGCATGTCAAATGGGAAAACAAGTGAAATCATCTTTTAAAAGTAAAGGAAATTATCAATCTGAAAGATGCTTAGAACTATTGCACATGGACTTGTTCGGTCCGGTTAGAGTAACTAGTTTAGGAGGCATGCATTATACTATGGTAGTTATTGATGATTACTCTAAATTTACTTGGGTTACTTTCCTAGCTTCTAAAAATCAAGCAACTTCAAACTTGATTAAACTGATTTTGAGGATACAAAACGAAAAATCTATTCGAGTAAACAAAATTAGAAGTGATAGAGGAACTGAGTTTATTAACAGTAATTTAACTACTTTTCTTGACGATTCCGGTATTAGGCACGAGTTGTCTAGTGCCAGAACTCCTCAACAAAACGGCCTGGCTGAGAGAAGAAACCGAACTCTCAAGGAAGCCGCAAGGTCAATGATAGCCGATTCGGGTATCGCTCAAAAGTTTTGGGCTGAAGCTATCAACACCGCCTGCTATACACAAAATCGATCTCTAGTGACTAAACGGTTTTCGAAAACCCCTTTTGAAATTTATTTTGATAAAATTCCAAATGTACGGTATTTTCGAATTTTCGGTAGTAAATGCTTTGTTCATAACAACGGCAAGAAGTACTTGACCGCTTTTGATGCTAAATCCGATGAGGGAATAATGTTGGGATATTCAGCTGTGAGTAAAGCCTACAGAGTATATAATACTAGGACTTTAACAGTTGAAGAAACCGCACACGTTGTTTTCGATGAATCGGTTGAGCGAAACACTGCATTACCCTTCGACCTTCACAATAGAATGGAAAATTTCAATATCTATTCTGATGATGAAGACGAGGCTCCGGTTTTTAGACGCTTTGTCAAGGACCAAGCGGTTGATGTTGAAATTCAACCTGATCAAGCTGCTTTACCGCAGAAAGTTGACGCTTCAGTTTCTACTGAAGAAATCGGTCGGTCTGACTCTGTTCAACCTACCGATCAGTCTAACCTTGATCAGACAGCCGAAAGCTTGGTAGACACATCTCAGATTAACCTCAGAAGGAACAAAAATCATCCTCTTGAACTAGTAATAGGTAACATATCCTCACCCGTCCGAACTAGGCAACAAAATTTGGATCACTATGGAAACTCTACTTTCATATCACAAATTGAGCCGAAAAAGGTGGATGAAGCACTGTCAGATCCAGATTGGATCTTGGCAATGCAAGAGGAATTAAACGAGTTTGAGAGAAATAAAGTCTGGTACCTAGTTCCTAAACCGAAAAATAAACCGGTTATAGGCACGCGATGGGTATTCAGAAATAAACTCAATGAAGACGGTTTAGTTACGAGGAACAAAGCCCGGTTAGTGGCTCAAGGCTATAAGCAGGAAGAAGGCATTGATTTTGAAGAATCATTCGCCCCTGTAGCCAGACTTGAGGCCATTAGAATATTTTTAGCATATGCAGCTTTCAAAAAGTTTAAAGTTTATCAAATGGATGTAAAAAGCGCTTTTCTAAATGGTAAAGTAAATGAAGAGGTGTATGTTAATCAACCTCCAGGTTTTAAAAATCCAGAACATGAAAATCACGTTTACCGGCTGAATAAGGCCCTTTACGGTTTGAAACAAGCTCCAAGAGCTTGGTACGATACCTTGACTCAATTTTTATTTGATCACAAATTTACAATAGGTTCAGTAGACAAAACCTTATTTAAATTTGAAAGAAAGGAGCAAATTTTACTTGTTCAAATTTATGTTGATGACATCATATTCGGGTCAACCAATCTAAAGCTATGTGACAAATTTTCGAAAATGATGACTGATAGATTTCAAATGAGTATGATGGGGGAAATGAGTTTCTTTCTAGGACTTCAGGTTAAGCAGATGGAAGCCGGAATTTTTATTAGCCAACCGAAGTATACAGCCGAACTACTGAAGAGATTTGGGATGGATACATGTGCTGAAGCGGCTACACCAATGAGTCCTTCCGTGAAGCTGGACAAAGATGATGATGGTCAAGCCGTTGACATCACAGCATATCGAGGAATGATCGGATCACTGTTATATCTCACGGCAAGCCGACCTGATATCCTGTTTGCGGTTGGAGTGTGCGGAAGGTTCCAAGCAAATCCAAAGCAATCTCATTATACGGCGGCTAAGAGAATCTTGAAATATCTGAAGGGAACTCAAGAAGTGGGACTCTGGTATCCAAAAGATTCGAGCTTCAATCTAATAAGTTACTCAGATGCCGATTACGCGGGTTGCAAAATCGACCGAAAGAGTACAAGTGGAACCTGTCAGTTTCTGGGTGACCGGCTAGTTACTTGGAGCAGCAAGAAACAAACGTCCGTTGCAACGTCAACCGCAGAGGCGGAGTACTTAGCGGCTGGAAGCTGCTGCGCACAACTCCTCTGGATTCAACAGCAACTCAGGGACTTCGGAATAGAAGCAAAGGAGTCTCCGATATTTTGTGACAACACCAGCGCCATAGCGATCACGTATAATCCGGTGTTGCACTCAAGAACGAAGCATATCGACATCCGACATCACTTCATCAGGGAGCATGTTCAGGAGAAACATATCCGGCTGGAATATGTGTCGACCGAACAACAAGTAGCGGACATTTTCACGAAACCGCTACAGGAAGCTAAGTTTTCACATTTTCGAAATATCTTGGGTCTTACTAATTTAAATCAATTGATATAATCAAAATGCATGCGTATATATACAAAACCGGGATATGTGTTCAGGGAGAAGCTAAAGCTTCTCAAATCATATTCAAATAGGCCATTAATAAAACCAAACATGCTAACCGGGAGGAAGTCTCTAGTTATACCCGATTATCTCATTATCTTCAAATCAAATGTATGTTTACTTAACGGTTGAAATAACCAGGTTGAAGTGGATAAAACAAGTCCAAAGTTGAACAACTGTTGATATTAATCAACTTTTCTTCATAAAACGGAAATATCCCACTAAAACCGGTCATGGAAAACCAATCAGTACGTATGCATTCTGATCTGATAAAATGAACTCTTCCGGTTAACATGAAATGACTGACCGAGTTTTCGTGCATGCTTTGAAAAATGAAGCCTGTGATTAATTAAAAACAAGTCTACCTCAATCAAGATGACGACATGTGTCCATCATCAAGAGAGGGAGACTTACATCTTGTCAATAGATATTATTCATCATTGCTATCTTAGTAATTATTAGATTTACCTTGGAAATAACCATTAGTTACTTCAACAAGTTAAGTCTATTTAATAGGCAATGACATCATCAGGCATGCTTAACTTCATTTAATACCAAGCCGAATCCACGGGCTATATAAACCATGCTTAATCCTTTGCAAAAATATCACAAGCTCACTACTCACAAGCATAACTCTTGAGATAAAATCATCTTTCTCTCTCACAAACAAACATGAACTCCAACCCTTTAGCCAAGAAGATCCTACTGGCAGACTTTGAATCAATCTATCAGTACGAGGATCATGAAGTCAGGGAAATGTTCTTAGCCATCGAAAGGAGTGGGCTAAGAAGTTTCCTTGAGAACAGGTTCATCATCGACTACCTAGTAGTCGAAGAACTGTTCGAAACCGTGAAAGAAGTGCACCGAGATATACTCGTTGCACAGGTTTACGGCCAAAAATTCCTTTTCAGCGAGACGGATTTCGCTGTCTACTGCGGTTTACCCAATGAAGGGGTAACCGATCTAACCTATTCTCCGGTGACAATGGAAGAAATGTGTCTCCGGTTCTCTGGATCTGACATCCCGGTTAAACCCTGGGGTGCTAAGAGTCAACTTTCTCACAAGTACCAGATTCTCTGCGAGATTCTGGGAAAATCTGTCTTGTGCAGAGAGAAAAGTTACTACTACACTCAAAGGATCTTCGAGATGATGATCGCTGTAACGGTTGGGACACCGGTCAACTGGTCCTGGATCATCTTCAGTAACCTGAAGAAGATGATTCTCTCCAACAGAACCGGATACGCTCCTCAGCTGAGCGGTTTCTGCGCAAGTCTGGAGATTCACACCGGAGCTTTCGTCACTCTGCATCCAAGGCACGTGCTCACCAAAGAACGAGTACAGGAGATGATCGACCGGTGGGAAGCGGTTAAAGCTAGAAGAATTCAAGCGGCTGAGGCTTCAACCGCTCAAGCAGCTGAATCGTCAAATGTCTGAACCTGTCTTTCCTCTTTTCTTTTTTCTTTTCTTACAAAACCGGTACTTTTGATGTACTACCGGTTTTTGTACTTCAGTTAATGAAACAGATTTCTTTCTCTTCCAAGTCAAAATCTACAATATTTAATGCGCCGTATCAAAATAAATCATTACCCTCTTGGAAATATAAACTTCAAAGCATGCCTGACTTGATTTGACAAGACTTGCTCATATTCTCTTGGAAAATCACAAAATAATTAATGCCTAAGCATAAACGGCTAGATTTTCAAATCCTTGCATTAAATGCTCTCATTCATTCCAGGCTATAAAAAGGGGCTCAACCTTCATTTTTCAAACCACGCCTTCAAGCATTTCTCTCTCTAAGAATTCAAAAGCTTAAAGAACTCTCCTAAGCCTTCTTCACTCTTCATCATCATGTCTGCTGAAATTAGAAACACCCTGATCATCGACTTTGAGGACATCAAGCATAGTTCCTACTATGAATGCATCTTTGAACACATCATAGCTTCTGGCCTGCAAGGCTTCCTCAAGGGTTCGGACCTCATCCTCGTGGATGAGGTGTGCGAATTCTTTAACAACGGTCACGTTCTGGATGATGGCAGCATTCGCACCATCATCGACGGCCAATTCTTCCAGTTTTCTGAGGAGGAATTCGCCACATTCTTTCACCTTCCAACGGAAGGTTTCTCTGATTTTCCGACGCCGCATCTACCGGCTAAGGAAATCTTCTTCAAGATCTTCTCTTCTTCCTACACTCCTGTTAAGGACTTCGGGAAGAAAGAAGACCTCGCTCCCCATTATCAAGTCTTTCAAGACTTGGTCCAACGGTCTATCATAGGCCGAATGCCCAACCAGAACTACAGCCGGGAGGCATTCGATATTATGATAGCCATCATCCGCGAAACCGACATCAACTGGTCGTCCTATCTTTTCAATAAGCTGAAACAGCTTATGACCGGTAAGAGGGGAAAGATCAGCTACGCCCCTCAGATCACCCGGTTCCTCATGTCCAAACGTCGCAACCTTGGAAAAGGTGTTCCGGTTGGATCGTTCAACACCATCACTATAGACATGATCTATAAGTGTATGTGTAGGATTAAGGAACGGTCTCCTCAAAACACGATCGACAAGTGGTATGAAAGGAGGCTGGAAGGAGGATGGTTCACTGAATAAACCTTTCATTTTATTCTCTTTTCCGGTTTCTGGTCATTTTGTTGTACGACCAGAACCGCTCCTTTGTCTTTCTTCTCATGCAGTAATGAAATATTTTAGTTTTTCGGTTTTTCATCTTCATTCTTTCATTCCGGTTTCTCAAACTCATACTCAAACTCAAAATTAACTTAACAATCTCCAGTTAACAAGCTGTCAATAGAAACCGGAACTTCAGGCACAAATGAAAATTTGAAAAACCTTAACCACCCATGGTTTTACCTCTCAAAAGTTACCGCCCATCGAATTTCCGTTTTTACCGCCGAAAGTTACGGCAGTAACTTTTGGAGGGAAAATTGGCGCCAAAAGACACCAAAGTGACGGTTCATCTTCAAAACTGCTTGGAACCGCCAGCTATATAAACTCAAATCAGTCCATTCAACACATGTGCTTTCTCTCTCTAAAAATTTCCAGAACTTCAAAAGATCTCCTCTCTCCGATCATCATCAATCGTCATCTTCCTCTCAAAACTACAATGGATCTAGGCAAGGCCCCTTTTCAATGGATGTTGCAGGTTGATTTTGCAGACATCGATGAGCACGCTGACGACAAGAACAAGGCTGTTCTTCAACTTCTTCGTGAATCTGGGTTGGAGAAGTTTCTCTCTGGTCCGTTCACCATCTACCCGGCGGCGGTGACGGAGTTCTTAGCGACGGCGACACTGTTGAAAAGAAAAGTATCGGCTACCGTCAACAAGAAGGCGGTTCTCATAACTGAAGAAATTTTTGCGGAGGCCCTCGGTCTGCCCAACACAGGTTCGGACCTAAAATTCGACCTAACCGACGCAGAATCAAACGCTGCCCGGTTGGTTGTATCCCTTTCAGGTCAGGATCTGGTGCTTCACTCCAGCCGGAAGATAAAGCTAAAACCGGAATACAGATGGCTAGTGACCGTCATTTCCAAATCGCTCCAAGGAAGGGGAGGTAATTTTGATAACCTCACAAAGCTTAAGCTGAGAATGCTATTAGCCATTGTCCGCAACGATAAGGTGGACTGGGGATACGTTTTATATGAAGAGTTTTGCCAAATGATAATCAAGAAAGACGGCCGGGTGCAGGCCTATGCTATGCAAATCGTTAAGATTCTTGAGTTTCTTAATGTGGAACTGGGTGAAGGCGTACCGCTTCCAATCTCCAACATTCTTGACTCGGAGTCAGTGGCAGAAAAACCGGAGAAGACGATTAAGCCAAAAACCTCAAAAACAAAATCATCTAAGGGAGCCAGCTCATCGGTTCCAGTTGAAGAAGAAACTAGACAAAGAAAACCGTCCAGAAAAGCGGTTGAGGCAGAAGCTCCACCAGAACCGAAAAGGAGGAAGAAAGTATCCGCAAAGAAAAGTGCAAAGAAACCGACGGACTCCGAGAAAACGCTTTCCTCGGACAATCCACCGGAAAGAACCGCAGATGTCTTCCAGCCCATCCCAATCAACACCGTTGTCCCAACTCCCATCCCATCCGATTCTCCAAAGCAAACCGAATCTTCGGGGAGCGAGGAGAATAAGTCAAAGTCTAAGGAGGAAGCAGAAGGAAACATTCAATCTGCAACCTCCAAGTCACCAAGCAAGCAAGCCGATGAAGTATCAGCCGAAGTGGGGTTGAATACTTCAGAAGCCATTCAGAATGTGGTCCAGGAGATCACAAGAGAAACCGAAGAAGACGACGTTTCTAGTCGTCGGAAGCCAGAAAATCAGGTTGAAATACCTGATCCAACAGAAATTCAACCGGTCGATGAGACGACCAAGACAACAGAAACTGCACCTCCGGCTCAGGAGGAAAACATTGAAGAACGGGAACCTTCCGGTTCCGCAGGAGGCAAGACAGCTCCAGAAGGTCCCTCTCGAGTAGACAAAGGCAAAGGGATTCTTGTTGAAGAAATAACTGAAACCGGAACGGGCACATTGCAGATCGACCCTCAGACTGAAGCCACAACCGAAGAAGAATATCCATACACCTTAGAGCAAGAAAATGAGTTGTTTGATGAATTTATTCAAGATATGAATAAAGGTGCAAGTGAAGCGCTGGCTCCATATATCCGGTGGGTGAAGCTCCGAAGCGAGACCAAATTATCCGACATGCTTCCAGGTTTCAGTGGAAACAGGCAGTGGGACGCACTCGTCCAACTAGAAGAAAGGGCACTCGAGTTAGCTAACACCCAATTGATCCAACCGGCGTTTTCTAAAGCTCCGGTAATTCTTGAAAATGTGCGGTTACAGGCAGTTGAGAATGCCTTTCAAGAGATCCAAGGAAAGACCCTAGAACCGATTGAAATGAAAATGGCAGAACGATTCCTTGAGGTACGAGAACGGCTTGTGCGAAGCTTCCAACGCCTTGACAAGAAATGGTGGGATACTTGCCAACGACAATTCAACAATCCTGAGCTATTTCAAAGTAAGCCTTTCTTTATAACTGGTGAATCATCCGGCGCCTCTGAAAATCTGGAACAAGAAAACGCTCAACCGGTAAAAGCCCTGGACATAGATCAGATCAAACAAGCAGTGGAAGAGACAGTTGACTTATGTCTTGGGAACTTTAAAGCTATAACCGAAGAAAGAATCTCAGCAGCTGAAGACAAAATGGTAAGCTCCCTACAAACCATGATGGATATAACAATGCAAACAACTGTGAAAGCCATGATTGCCGAATCCGTCAACGCCGCAACCGCTCCTCTTTTGGACATGCTGCAAGCAATGGCAATCCAGATTGGGGAAATGTCAAAGCCTCAAGGCGGCTCAACCCAAACTCAAATCGAAAAAGATGCTGAAACCGCACGGAAGCTGCAAGAAGAAGAGATTGAAAGAGAACGGCTACAGAAGGAACTTGAAGATAAGGATCATGAGCTTGCCCAACAATGCAATGAAGAGGAGCAGGCTAACGCTCAGGAACCGGTACAGGGTCAATCGTCTCATTCCATGAGCACAAGGAACAAGAACAAGAAGAAACGGAGTGCCATTAAAAACGTGATGAAGCGGGCAGAACTGAAGACAGCCGAACCGGTTGCGTTGAATGCGGAACCACTGGATGAGGAAGAAGAAGAAGATCTGGAGGAACTCAACAGACGGAAAAGAAGGACAACCGGAGAATCCACCGCAACTCCAAGCTGCAGACCTTTGACTGTTCCACCACGTCCACCGCCAAAACCAGTCTGCGCCAACTTCAATCTCAAGAAACAGGTCATCGGTCATTCAAGTGTATGGGCCGGTGTGCTGATCGATGCTGACAGACGTGCCAGAGAGCACAGAGCACGAATAGAAGAAGCAAAAAGACGTCTGGACAAAGAGCTGGAAAAGGAGCAAGACAAGGGGGGATCATCCAAGCCTTAAACTCTATTCCCATAATTATTTTGAACAATTATGTTTTTGCTGTGTTTCAGAACTTGGTTACTTTTGATAACTTTTATGTTTTTTTTAAACACACTTTCTACGTTTTTCAAACATACAACTTCATCTATTTCTATTCAAAACATACACTTATCAAAAATCAAACTCATGTTTTTCAAACACGTTTCTCTCAAAATTAAGTAAGTTAATTTTCTTAAAACCGGCCATACATTACAATTTTTGAATATTTATTCTAAATAATCAAAAAGGGAGAAATTGATAGAAAAATTAAGTAAGTTAATTTTCTTAAAACCGGCCATACATTACAATTTTTGAATATTTATTCTAAATAATCAAAAAGGGAGAAATTGATAGAAAAATTAAGTAGATTAATTTTTTGGAACCGGCCAGACAAACTAAACAGAAGTTAAACTTCATGTGCAGGTACTAAACAAACCGGAACCGGAAATCTGGTGTCAAGAACTAGTTGCTACAACTTCAAAGAAACCGGCTTCAAGTGATCAAGCCGAAGGATCACAGGAACCGGCATTTCTATCTCAAGCAACCGGTTAACGAAGAACAAAAGATTACACTCCAACCGGATCATAATGCACAAGACACAGAAACCGGAAAGTACAGATCAAGAGTCAGAAGATTCAAATCTCAAGAGTGACGTACTATGACGGAAGAAACGTGTCCCGAAAGAGTAAACGAAGATCGGATCCGATCAGAAGCATGGGAGGAAAGCAATGATGCCTTGGTGATCCGATGCTGACGACCGGAAGCGGATGTTCAACACGTGTATCAATCTGAAAACCGGCTATGTCATCATCTGTTCAGAGTCACCTGCATGAATGCCAGGTGTTGAGGAAGTTGAAGCGTGCAAGCAATCCTTCCTGCAAACAGGCGTGATGACGATCAACCAATCCAGAAGAGAGAGAAGAAAGTAGCCGTTAGCTATTTTCAGCTATAAAAGGAAGATGGATCGTCTTCATTAAATGCCAGTTCTACAAGTGACGGATTACGAAAACAAAGTATCAAAGCATTAAATTCTAGAGAGATAAAGTCTTAGATTCTAAAATCGGTTTGCCTAAAACCGGAAGTCATTTGTGTGATATTGTGTTGAGTTGTTGTATTACATCAAAGTGTGAGTTTGGTGTAACCGGCGAGTAGCGAAGTTGGGCTCGACCGGAAGTGTAAATTGTAACTCTAAAGAGTTAGTGAAGATCCTTCTCATAACCTGAGAAGAAGGGGTGACGTAGGAGGGTTTGCTCCGAACATCCATAAACAAATTCCCTTGTCGTGTGTTCTTTCATTTCGCCTTCATTTCCCGCTGTCTTACCTTAAACCGCAAATCAATCATACTTCCAAAACCGATCACTCACCTTTGTTAAACATTCTCCTCCTTAACATCATCTAAAAAGTCGCAAACGTTGCTTCAACCTGAAACAGAAATTTCCGCCCTTGAACCCGGTTCAAGAGTCTGTGACAGGTTGTGCAGTGCTGAGAAAGGTTTTAGTCTCTAACCGGACTATCACCAAGTAGTGTGTGAGTTGTAAGCGGCCACCCTTTAACGAAACCGGAAAAACAACCCCGGTCCTCCAAGGGCGTCCCCGATCCGACATGCTTCCAGGTTTCAGTGGAAACAGGCAGTGGGACGCACTCGTCCAACTAGAAGAAAGGGCACTCGAGTTAGCTAACACCCAATTGATCCAACCGGCGTTTTCTAAAGCTCCGGTAATTCTTGAAATGTGCGGTTACATGCAGTTGAGAATTCCTTTCAAGAGATCCAAGGAAAGACCCTAGAACCGATTGAAATGAAAATGGCAGAACGATTCCTTGAGGTACGAGAACGGCTTGTGCGAAGCTTCCAACGCCTTGACAAGAAATGGTGGGATACTTGCCAACGACAATTCAACAATCCTGAGCTATTTCAGAGTAAGCCTTTCTTTATAACTGGTGAATCATCCGGCGCCTCTGAAAATCTGGAACAAGAAAACGCTCAACCGGTAAAAGCCTTGGACATAGATCAGATCAAACAAGCAGTGGAAGAGACAGTTGACTTATGTCTTGGGAACTTTAAAGCTATAACCGAAGAAAGAATCTCAGCAGCTGAAGACAAAATGGTAAGCTCCCTACAAACCATGATGGATATAACAATGCAAACAACTGTGAAAGCCATGATTGCCGAATCCGTCAACGCCGCAACCGCTCCTCTTTTGGACATGCTGCAAGCAATGGCAATCCAGATTGGGGAAATGTCAAAGCCTCAAGGCGGCTCAACCCAAACTCAAATCGAAAAAGATGCTGAAACCGCACGGAAGCTGCAAGAAGAAGAGATTGAAAGAGAACGGCTACAGAAGGAACTTGAAGATAAGGATCATGAGCTTGCCCAACAATGCAATGAAGAGGAGCAGGCTAACGCTCAGGAACCGGTACAGGGTCAATCGTCTCATTCCATGAGCACAAGGAACAAGAACAAGAAGAAACGGAGTGCCATTAAAAACGTGATGAAGCGGGCAGAACTGAAGACAGCCGAACCGGTTGCGTTGAATGCGGAACCACTGGATGAGGAAGAAGAAGAAGATCTGGAGGAACTCAACAGACGGAAAAGAAGGACAACCGGAGAATCCACCGCAACTCCAAGCTGCAGACCTTTGACTGTTCCACCACGTCCACCGCCAAAACCAGTCTGCGCCAACTTCAATCTCAAGAAACAGGTCATCGGTCATTCAAGTGTATGGGCCGGTGTGCTGATCGATGCTGACAGACGTGCCAGAGAGCACAGAGCACGAATAGAAGAAGCAAAAAGACGTCTGGACAAAGAGCTGGAAAAGGAGCAAGACAAGGGGGGATCATCCAAGCCTTAAACTCTATTCCCATAATTATTTTGAACAATTATGTTTTTGCTGTGTTTCAGAACTTGGTTACTTTTGATAACTTTTATGTTTTTTTTTAAACACACTTTCTACGTTTTTCAAACATACAACTTCATCTATTTCTATTCAAAACATACACTTATCAAAAATCAAACTCATGTTTTTCAAACAGTTTCTCTCAAAATTAAGTAAGTTAATTTTCTTAAAACCGGCCATACATTACAATTTTTGAATATTTATTCTAAATAATCAAAAAGGGAGAAATTGATAGAAAAATTAAGTAGATTAATTTTTGGAACCGGCCAGACAAACTAAACAGAAGTTAAACTTCATGTGCAGGTACTAAACAAACCGGAACCGGAAATCTGGTGTCAAGAACTAGTTGCTACAACTTCAAAGAAACCGGCTTCAAGTGATCAAGCCGAAGGATCACAGGAACCGGCATTTCTATCTCAAGCAACCGGTTAACGAAGAACAAAAGATTACACTCCAACCGGATCATAATGCACAAGACACAGAAACCGGAAAGTACAGATCAAGAGTCAGAAGATTCAAATCTCAAGAGTGACGTACTATGACGGAAGAAACGTGTCCCGAAAGAGTAAACGAAGATCGGATCCGATCAGAAGCATGGGAGGAAAGCAATGATGCCTTGGTGATCCGATGCTGACGACCGGAAGCGGATGTTCAACACGTGTATCAATCTGAAAACCGGCTATGTCATCATCTGTTCAGAGTCACCTGCATGAATGCCAGGTGTTGAGGAAGTTGAAGCGTGCAAGCAATCCTTCCTGCAAACAGGCGTGATGACGATCAACCAATCCAGAAGAGAGAGAAGAAAGTAGCCGTTAGCTATTTTCAGCTATAAAAGGAAGATGGATCGTCTTCATTAAATGCCAGTTCTACAAGTGACGGATTACGAAAACAAAGTATCAAAGCATTAAATTCTAGAGAGATAAAGTCTTAGATTCTAAAATCGGTTTGCCTAAAACCGGAAGTCATTTGTGTGATATTGTGTTGAGTTGTTGTATTACATCAAAGTGTGAGTTTGGTGTAACCGGCGAGTAGCGAAGTTGGGCTCGACCGGAAGTGTAAATTGTAACTCTAAAGAGTTAGTGAAGATCCTTCTCATAACCTGAGAAGAAGGGGTGACGTAGGAGGGTTTGCTCCGAACATCCATAAACAAATTCCCTTGTCGTGTGTTCTTTCATTTCGCCTTCATTTCCCGCTGTCTTACCTTAAACCGCAAATCAATCATACTTCCAAAACCGATCACTCACCTTTGTTAAACATTCTCCTCCTTAACATCATCTAAAAAGTCGCAAACGTTGCTTCAACCTGAAACAGACATTTCCGCCCTTGAACCCGGTTCAAGAGTCTGTGACAGGTTGTGCAGTGCTGAGAAAGGTTTTAGTCTCTAACCGGACTATCACCAAGTAGTGTGCGAGTTGTAAGCGGCCACCCTTTAACGAAACCGGAAAAACAACCCCGGTCCTCCAAGGGCGTCCCCGATCCTAACAACGTTCCAGTTTTGTGACCTCGAACAACAACTATTGCTCATTTAGTCACCTTCCACACACCATTTCCACAACTGAAATTGTGACCTTTTTCATCAAGTTGTGTAACAAAGATCAAATTGCGTATTAAACCTGGAATGTGTCTCACCTTATTAATCTTCTAAATAGAACCATTTGCCATCTTCAATTTGATGTCCCCCATGCCAACAATATCTAGTGGCTCACCATCTGCGAGATAAACTTTCCCACAGTTTCCAGCCACATAATTCTCCATTAATTCTTTGTGGGCAGTGGTGTGGAAAGACGCTCCTGAGTCCAAAACCCATGAATCTATCGGGCTATCAACAGATAGAAGTAACGCATCAATGACAGATTCTGTAACAATGTTGGCTGCATCATTTTTATCATCACTATTTTTCTTCGGTGCTTTGTAGTTCCTCTTTAAATGACCCTGTTTACCACAATTCAAGCACTCAAATGTCCTCCCAGACTTGGACTGACTTCTCCTGCTCCTTGACATAGATCTGCTCTTACCTCGGTTGAAATTTCTATCATTATCTCTACCTCTGTTTTCTATATTTAGAGCAGAACCTTTGAATGTTTCACCAGAATCAATTTTACGAACCTCTTCAGCAAGAATACGATCTATAACTTCAACAAATTTTAGTTTAGCATTTCCAACTAAATTACTAATTGCTGCCCTCATAGGTTCCCAACTATTTGGTAGAGATGCTAACAAAATCAGGGCACTAACTTCATCCCCAAAATCAATCTCAACAGATAGCAATTGATTCACAATTGTATTGAATTCATTCAAATGAGTAGTGACAGAAGTACAATCAACCATTCTTAAGTAAAAGAGTCTTTTCATTAAGTGTACCTTGTTGTTAGCAGATGGTTTCTCATACATATCAGAAAGAGCTTTCATCAGACTCATGATGGTCTTCTCCTTTGTTACATTGTGAGCAACCGTTTTGGCTAGCGTCAATCGGACAACTCCTAAAACCTGTCTATCAAGGAGTTTCCATTCAGCTTCATCCATCTTCTCTAGTTTTTCACTCAAAGGAACATGAAGCTTCTTTCCATAGAGATAATCTTCAATCTGCATTCTCCAGAAGGCATAATCTGTCCCATCAAATCTTCCAATCTCATGTCCTATACTGTTCTCACTTGCCATTGTTTCCAATGCTCAGATCTAGCCCAGCTGCTCTGATACCAGTTGTTAGGATTTTTATCTGACCTGTTTGAAAACAATCTGTAAAAACACAAGAAAGAAGAACACAAGAACACACAGATTTATAGTGGTTCACTCAAATTGAGCTACATCCACTTCAGCCACCATCAGATTTACTATGAAGAAGAAGAAGGAATACAGAGTTTTTGACTCACACTTTATCTCTCTAGAATTCTGTCTTCACAATGTAAACCTTTAATAATCACATATTTATAGGGTAAACATTCAGGTAATAAACCTAAATAACTTTGGTCAGACCCAAACTCAAAACCAAAAAAAGAAAACCCAATAAACTATAATTAACAATGTAGAGTTTATTATAAGTGTAGGCTTCATAACTCAACACAAATAAGTGTCTTTAAAATGTTTATCTTAAATGTTAAAAGAACTAAATTAAAACCTCACAGAGACTTTTGTGGTTACTTTTTCTCCCAATCAAACGATGATCAATGTTGTCTTTTAAAGTTTACGCTACAATTGGATTCAATCTTTTTAACGTTTCTCGGATCTTGCTAATGATAGTAACATTAGTTAGCCTAATAGTTCTTCACAAATCAAGATTTTGAAGCATATTTTAAATCATTCTAACCACTCTTTGCGAATCTGGGCATTAATGCACACATGATGGTTATCTTTTTACTCTAACGACGATTGATTTTTATTATGGCCAAGGTTTGTAATCTTAGACCATGTCGATGTCGACGGATCATCTCGATTACTCTTTGCAAATTAGTGCATTTTTGCTCATGTTTAGTTAGCACTCTTCATATTTAACTAACTTGATTTCTCCCTATAAATATAAATAAAGACCACATATTTGGGGGAATTTGATGAAATGACTCTAATAATTGTCTTAACTGTGTAAATGATCAGCGCCTAATAAAAATGGTGTAAATTACCACTTCTTATTTTTCGGACAAAAATACCCATGTCGCGTAAAGCGACGCTGCGTCGCATAAAGCGACGCTGCGTCGCGTTACGCGACAAAACCCTAATTCGTCGAGTGTGTCGAAACGTGTCGTCGCGAGACAATATTTTTTGTCCAAAAAATATAAAGTGGTCATTTGCTCAATTTTTAAGGCAATTATTAAGGTCATTTCATCCCATTTCTCCATATTTTTATATCCTCTTAAGCACTCTTTACAATTAAAACCATCCTTATCCATGACCCAAAAATGGGTCATGATGCTGGTTATGGTTGATCTTGTCAATTTATCATGACCAAATGTTTGGTCATTCTATGACCATAACCAAAATCATGTCATTGAATCTTGGTTTTTATCAAGTTATGACAAAAATCACAACCAAAGTCATCCAATCAAATGCTGCCATTTGTCAGCATCTGATTGGTTGCCCAGATTTTCTTTATCTCTTATCTTTAAAATCCAATTTTAATATTATTTATAATTTTAAAAAAAATATATATATATCAAAATTCATAATTTTTCGAGATTTATAAATAGAGACCACTCTTGCTATAGTTCGGAGCACAAAAAAAATCACAATTTTCTCCATTTTTACTAATTATTCTCTTTTGTTTATTAATATTTTTTAATTTATGTTTAAGATTTTGTTGATCATGGGTAAGCACAATAACCAAAATCTTGGTCATAAAGCTCTTTTCATGATCATGATTATGATCATGACCAAAAAATGGGTCATAGATAAAGATGTTCTAAGACATTTATGAATGAATGATGGTTATCTTTTTAGGCTTTATATTTTACTTCAACCAGCTTTTTTACTCGATCAGATTGACTTTTGTCTTTCAATCAGAGTTTGCAATAGTAGGCGTCAAAATTTGATTATATTAAACATTAACAAGGTTTAGTGATATTATTGGTAATCTTGTTACGAATACACATATGATATAGATACACGTATGATATATCTATATTATAATAATACATCTAAAAATTAATTTAAGAGACACACTAAAAGATTAAATAAAGATAAGAAAAATTCTTCTTGTATTTTTCTAATGTCAGTGATGATCACAATTCTATTAATTGGTTTACCGTCTCCCGTTTGTATAAAAAACCACTTGTCTAAAAATGTTTAATAGAAATGGTTCCTAAGGTACAAGAAACCTACAACGGTTTAGCACATAAAACCCCTATACCGAATTCAAATGAAATTATTGAGTGAAGAACTTGAATAACGATTGCGATAGGTAAATTGAAATTAGAGAAAAAAATGTTTTTTTTACTCTGCCTTGTTCTTCTTCAACCTACAGTCTCTAGATTCAATTAAGGTTGAAAAAAGAAAGTCTATTAAGACTTAAACAAGTTTTCAAGAATTCAGTCACAAATTGAAGGAGTTTGACTTTTAGGAATCTTGAATTGATAAATTAGCTTATTTATGAGAAAGACAACACTTGGATTCACATATTTGTTGCTCTAAGTTGATTACTTTAGGAGGCAAGATGAATTGTCTAGAAAGTATAAAAGATTAGTTTTAAGAGAAATGTACCACAATTTTCCAATACCCAAGATCACTTATAGTGTCTTCTTTTTATGTGTTAGATGAAGAAATTGACATTGACTTCTGTGGTCATGTTGAAGCTACCATCATTGTCATGGATGATAAGGTTTTCTTAAAAGAGAAATAAAAAATAAAAGTCATTGTATTTAAAATAACCATTTCAGTAAAAACTAAAAAAAGACAATATAGAAGAAAGACATTAATAAATATAACGCTCAAGAAAAAACGACATTGGACAAGACACCCTTACTAAATTCTAAGATACTAGATAGTTCACAAAATGTCATCTCCATAAGAGAGACCAAAGGCACAAGTTCTTAAAGATGGAGCTTATGATCAACTTTGCATTATAACTTTTTTCACTTTCTGTTATGAGTTTTAGGTAAAAAAAACAAGAAATTATGAATTTTTGTCGGTGTTTGTCCAATAGTCATAGGATGTTTCTCTGTAACTATATTCTTTCAAAATTATATACATCTATCTATCTCTCTAATGAGAAATAGAGGGTAGCAAAATCCTTAAGAGTTGAGGGAAGAAAGCTTGAAGAAGTTCAGCTATGGCAGTTGAGTCAGGGGGGAGTCTAGAAGTTACACCCACATGGGCAGTGGCCACAGTTTGCTTCGTTTTGATCTCTCTTTCTCTACTCATCGAATACATATTTCACCTCCTCTCCAAAGTACCTATCTTCTTCTTTAGAATCCCAATTATATAGCTAAGCTAGCTAACCTCTTACCTGTTTTTTATTGAATTTTTTGAATCAGTTATTTCAAGCCAAGAGGAAAAAATCACTCCTTCGTGCTCTTGAACTGGTCAAATCAGGTGATTATTGTTTCTTTATTCTGTTAATTCAGACCTAATATATATATACACATTATCATATTCATAATCGATCATGTTTGAGCAGAGTTGATGTTACTGGGCTTCCTCTCTCTGTTGTTGACTGTAAGCCAGAAGCGAATTGCCAACATCTGCATAACGAAGAAGGTTGCTGAGTTTTTTCTCCCATGCAAAACTCTGGAGAATGATGAGAATGAGGAATCCAAATGTCTGGAACAGGTATTATTTTAGAACTTTGATTCTCACTAAGAACCCTGAATTAGAAAGGGGAATAAACTTGTTTTTTTTTTTTTTATCAATTTTGAATCAATATTGTTCAGGGGAAGTTATCTTTGATGTCAAGAGCTGGTGTGGAACAGCTCCAATACTTAATCTTTGTACTAGCTTTCTTCCATGTTTTCTTTTCAACTCTAATCCTTTTCCTTGGAATGTTTAAGGTAATATCTAATAATAATTAATGTAATAAGAACTGTTTTTTTCTCCATTTAAAGTTAAAACTTCTGTAATTTTCATGTCAGATGAAAAGATGGGAATCTTGGGAGGCAGAAACTTCAACTTTTCAATATCAGTTTTCAACTGGTAGGATTAATTAAACCTGCTTTCATGCAATGAATTGTGGTTCTACCTTATTTGAAAAATTACACTTTTGTTTCTTAATTTGGATCCGGATTTGAATGAGAACTTGCATACATATGTTTGGTATGATGATCACGAAATTTGGGCAGTTCATATATCTCAAAAACGCGTTTAAGCTCAATTAGACACCGACTCATGAAGTCAAAACAATAATTTAGATACATCTCCTTTGCAAACATTATTTCATTTGGATCACATAAAAATGAGTGATTTAGTCTTTGTGGGGTACTTGATGGGGATGCTATATATATGTTATTATAAACCACTAGTTGAGTAAAAATATAATAAAATTGTGGCAATGATTGAATCCCGTGGGATTGTATATGATAAGATGATTAAGATCTACTATTTATAATTCAAAAAGAATTGACCTCTATAATCTCCAATTAGTAATAGTAGTGTTTACTTTTAAATCTCAATTATTTTTTACTTTAATGAACTTGCTCCAGATCCTAGAAGGATTCGGATGATTCATCAAACATCGTTTGGGAAACGACATTTACAGTCTTGGTCCGAACATAGGCACCTTCGGTTGCCGGTAACTGTTATTAGAATTCTCTTCATGGATCATAATATGTAACTGTTTATTTAAATTATATGATTGTACTCCTACAAGTATTTATGTTTTCTTCATGATTTGCAGGCTTGTTTCTTGCGTCAATTCTTTAGCTCTGTATCCAGAATAGATTATGTTACCCTTCGACATGGATTCATAATGGTACTATGCCAACACTCATCGAAAATACTTGTTTGCCCAAAATAACGAGGAAGATTCTGATGGTTCATTGTGACTGTCTTGACTTTAGGCACATTTTGATGAAGGAAGTAGCTTTGATTTCCAAAAATACTTGAAAAGAGCTTTAGAGAAAGACTTTGGTGAAGTGGTGGGAGTGAGGTACTTTAACTATAACATTTAGTATGGTAGCTACAGAGGCGTTCGTGGTTCAGTTCGATTTTTTCAACTTAATGTGTAACCAAGTAAATACTTCGTTTTACAAAATGATACCATAATCAGATCTATATCATAATTGTTTGTTTTTTAAAGGTAAATATGTACTTTAGTGTCTAATCTTAGTTAAATAAGAAGTTTTCTATTTTAAATGTTATTGCAGATATTGGATGTGGATTTTCTATGCAATTTTTCTATTCTTAAATGCTCGTGGTAAGGCCTATTGAATACTTTATGGTTAAATAGAGATGAAGATAATGTCACAAAATACTAACTATTGCATTTTACTGCAGTATTTCACAACTACTATTGGCTACCCTTTATTCCACTTGTGGTAAGAATTGAAAATATAATGGCATCATTTGCCAATTGAACTATCATCAGATCCTAAATGAATGAATTTGAGGGTGCCTAGAAATGTTATATTGATATTTTTGACATGTATTTTAATTGGGGTTTTCCCAGATGTTGCTGGTTGTTGGCACAAAATTACAGAGCATCATAATTAAGATGTGTTTGGATACAAAAGATAGATCCATTGTGGTTGAAGGAGGTTTACTTGTCAAGCCATGTGACTGTTACTTCTGGTTTGGAAACCCTAAACTGGTTCTCCACCTCATTCACTTCATATTGTTCCAGGTAACTAAGCTTGATCACATCTATTCCTCCAACATGTTCCATTCATTATGTTTTTACCTTTTTGTCTATATGGGTGTTGCAGAATTCTTTTCAAATGGCATTCTTCACATATACTTGGGTAAGAATCGAAGAAGCTTTAGAACGAACAAGTGAAACAGTCTAGAAACGAAGTAAAAAAATATTATCTTCTTTGAAACAGTACACATTTGGGTTAAGAACTTGCTACCATGAAACAACAGAGGACATTGTCATCAAGATAGCATTTGGATTGCTTGTTCATATCCTCTGTGGCTATGTTACTCTGCCTCTCTATGCTTTAGTTACACAGGTAAATCAAAATCTTTTATTTTTAAAAATGGTTATTTTTGCAAAGTAAAAATGCATATTTTTTAACAGATGGGAACATCTATGAAACTTGCTGTTTTCACTGATGGGGTGGCAAAGGGTTTGGAAAGGTGGAGGAAAAATGCCAAGAAGAAAATAGCTAACCGCCCCAATATTCCGACTATGGATGCTTCGATAACTTCGCTTTACACTTCTGCATCTTTCGATACGATTGAATCCCGTAGTTCTTCCTCTTCGGAACTTGATAATAATTCATTGGCTGATGGGAGTGCGAGGTTTAGGGATGTCAAAACGAGATATGAAGAAGACATTGTTGATGAAGAACATGAGATAAAGAGGAATGCTAGGAAGTTGGGATCGTTCGATGATCAGAACATTGATTTCAACAAAAACCAATAATTTTTACATTCAAATGTTTTTCTTTCTTCTAATTACTATGATTGGTTTGCATATAGATTCAGTTAGTTTGGCTTAATGAAAGTTAAGGCTTGTATAATTATTATGAAGTGATTATGTAATTCAGTTGATCTTAATATGCATAGCTTGTATAGAATATTTATTATTATTGGATAGATTTTTAATAAATTTAAATTCAATCATATAGTCGATTATTCTTTATCAAAAAAATTCTATGTGCGACAAATTGAATCTATCATATATTGAATCTGTTTATTTTTTTAAATATATTCAATCATTTACATTTAATATCATTGTAAACTATTTTTAAAATAATTAATCAACAAAATATAAAATCATTAATAAAAACATAAATAAAATATATAAGTAATAAATAAATTATATTTGTTTGAAATAAAATTTTATACTAAATAAATGTCACAACAATATAATCAGAATAAACAATCAATTCTTTTTATAATAATTTACATATTTTATAATTTTGTTTGTCCATCGCAACAAGTATGAATTGATGAGACTGTATCTCAAATTAAAAAATCAAATAAAATGATATTGAATATTTGCGTTATACCGAAAATATTTAACCTGATATTTGAAGAAGGAAATGAATCTCCTCGTATTAGAGAAAAAAATAAATATATTAAGAGTTAAGTATCAAATTTGTTTAGAGAAAAAAATAATCTACTTAGATTTAAAAGAGAGGATAAATACATTAAGAGTGAGTCTCAAATCAGTTCGAAAAATAAAACGAATTTGTTAGGATGCGTTAATTTATTTCTGAAAAATGAATATTAGGACTTAATTATTTATAATTTAATTATTAATTGTTTACTTATATATAAATATTATATACATTTAATTTATAAATATTATTTCGGTAATATACCAATATACCGAAATTTTAAAGAAATATAAACAAAAAAATGGGGATTTGTGACGAAAAATTACCGATGCTCGAGTGCCGTTAGAATTTATTGACGGTTTTACTTACCTATATAATTTGAGACAAAATAAATAAATGTAAGAAAAAGTAATAAAAAAAGGAAAAAACGTAAGAAAAAATTGGGAAATTTAATGACTTTACTTTCTATCGCTTTTATAGACATTAAACACATGACACAAAATTCACATGAATTTTCCCAAGGTACTTTTTGATGTATTTTGCGATGAATTTTGATTTTGTCAAAATGGTTGACTCTAAAGAAAAAAAATAGTAGTTAATATATTCTGAGTATTGTGGAATTGGGCCTAGGGTTTTGTGACCCAATTTAGCGTGACTCAATGTTAGGTAAAAAAATAAGAAAGATAGGTGCGATTATTTATTAGATTCAAAATGCATGAAATCACATAATGATGAAGATGTCAATCAAATCGTATTATTATGGAAACGTCAACTAAATCGCCACAGTATCATATCATGGTGGAGATGTCAAAGATATCACATGATATATATATTGTAAATGAGAAAAGAGTATGAGACTAAAACCTAGAACAAATAGAGGGAGTTAGAGTTTGTAATCCCTATTATAACTCTATTGAATCGATTCTTCAAAAGCAAGACGTAGGACATTATTGGTCCGAACCTGGGTAAAATTCTTGTGTCGTTATTTCGTTATTTCTTATTTTTTACGTTGTTGTTATACATTCCACTATGGTTGCTATTATTCCGATTTCATTATTATGGTGATAATTTTCACCACAAACTGGTATTAGAGCCAAGTGGGCTAAGACGGTCGCGGTTTAATTTTTTCATGAGTTTTTTCTTAATTTCGTTCATTATTTTGAAGATTTGAGATGTGGTCGACTTTTAAGGTTGATATCGAGAAGTTCGATGGGATGAAGGACTTTGGGTCGTGAAAGATGAAGATGAGGACACACTTAGGCAACATGAGAGTTACTAAAGCACTCGAGGGTGAATCACAATTATCGGCCTCGATGGATGCGTAGAAAAAGATGGAGGTGTTGGAAAGGGCTTATAACACATTGATTCTTAGTCTTAGTGATAAGGTTCTGCGAGAGATTGCTAGTGTAACGACGACAATAGAGTTGTGGCTTCAGTTAGAGTCTTTCTATATGACTAAGACAATGTCGTCTCAGATCTACATCAAGTAGAGATTATTCAAGTTTAGAATGGCAGTGGGAAAGGACTTACAGACTCATATTGACAATTAAGTCAAGATTATCCTTGATTTGGAAAACATCGGGGAGAAATACAAAGATGATGATAAGGCGTTGATGCTTTTGATTTTTTTTATCGAAGTCATATGAGACGTTCATAGACATACTCAAGCATGGGAGGGAGGAGCTTACCCTCGATGATGTGATGAGTGTATTGAGATCAAAAGACCAAAAGAAGAAGAATGAAGTGAGTAATGTAAGTGGAGATGGACTCTTGGTTCGAGAGAGAACCAAGAGGAGAGACAATAAAAGCAAGAAGAAGAGATGTTCAAAGTCTCTTTGAAAGAAATCTACTAAGTGCTACAGTTGTGACAAGGAGGGGCACTTTAAGCGAGATTGTCTAGATTTGAATAACGACTAGAAGAAGAGCGGAGAAGTGGTGGTTGTTCAAGAGGTCGGGAATGGGTACGAAAGTGTGGACGTTCTTATTTTTTCCACTAATCAGTTCAACAAGCGTTGGATTATGGATTTTGGGTGTTCGTTCCATATGACACGTAACGAGAGTTGGTTCAAAACCTATGGGAAGACTTTGGTGGGCGAGATTTTGTTAGGTAATAACAAGTTTTGTAGGGTGATGGAGATCATGATAGTGAGTTTGAAGACTCATGATGGATTTTAGAGGGTATTGACGGACGTACGACATGTCCTGGATATTTAGAGAAATTTAATCTTTATCGGATCACTAGACCAACTAATTTTTGCATGGAATGGTGAGAAGAACGTATTGAGGGTCACAAAGGGTCACTAGTGATAATGAGAGGCGTGTAAGAGAAGAGTTTTTATGTATTTAAAGGAAACACATTGGTTGGTTATATAGAAGTAGTGGCGGAGCCTTGAGATGTATCGCCCACAAGTTTATGGCATAAGAGATTGGGGAACGTGAGTGACAGGGATTTGAAGGAGTTGAGTAAAAGAGTCTATTTTGGAAAGGAAAAACTTGATGATTTGGAGTTTTGCGAGAACTGCATATACGGTAAATCTACGAGGGTGAAGTTTGGGCGGTCAATTGAGGTGACTCGGGAGACACTTAGTTATGTTCACTTAGACTTATGGGGGCGACAAAGACTGCAACTCCAGGTAGAGGTCAGTACTTTATCACTTTCATTGATGATTTTTCGCGCAAGGTTTAGGTATACATCTTGAAGCACAAGGATAAAACATTTGCTAAGTTCAAGGAGTGGAAGAAGATGGTAGAGACTCAAACCGAGAAGAAGGTTAAAAAGCCCCGAACAAATAACGGTTTAGAGTACCTAGGCGATGAGTTCAATCAGTTTATCAAGGAAGAAATGATGGTTCTTCACAAAACCGACCAACAGACACCACAACAGAATGGCTTGACGGAGTAAATGAACATAACGCTACTTGAGCGTGTCCGATATATGTTGTTTAAGGTCGGTCTACCAATCAACTTTGGGTGAGGCAGTTAACACTACGGCTTATGTTATCAATCGTTGTCCATCAACGACATTGTAATGCAAGACGCCAAAAGAATTTTGGAACGACGCTCCTCCAAAACTCGACAACCTAAAGGTATTTGAGTGTGTGGCTTACATGCACCAGCATGATGGAAAGCTTGATTTAAGAGCGAAGAAGTGTATGTTTTTGATACCCTGAGGAAGTAAAGGGTTGAAAACTGTTTTATAATGATGAGGAGACAACCCAGTGCATCATTAGTCATGATGTGGTCTTTAGAGAAACTGAGTCCTATTATGGAGTAACACAGTTAGTCGAAACTGGCAAAGTCGCTAAAGAGAGGACCAAATTTGATGTAGAGTTCCTAGGAGGTATTACTAAAGAATCGGTAGACACGGGGTAGGCTAGTGAAGAGAATGAAATAGACGATAGGTAAAGGAGGAATGTACGGATCCAGAAGAGAACCTTAGCTCCTACCAGTTAGCACGAGATAGAGACTGTATGACAACCTGAGCTTTGGAAAGATTTGGCTACTCTAATTTGGCAGCCTTTGCATTCATTGTGGTTAATGAGGTACAAGATTCAAAGCCGAGATTATTTAAAGAAGCAATGGAGAGCAATGAGAGAACCGAATGGAAACGTGCTATGAAGGAAGAGATGACATCGCTTGACAAAAATAAAACGTGAGAATTGGTGGACAAACTCAAGAATTAACGAGTAGTTGGTTCAAAGTGGGTGTTCAAGTGAAAAGAAGATATAGAGGGTAGTAACAAGCTAAGGTTTAAGGCAAGATTGGTAGCTAAGGGCATCACACAACGCGAAGGGGTCAACTTTAACGAGATCTACTCCTCAACGGTGAAGCACATGTCCATTCGTGTTTTGTTCGCTCTAGTGAATTAGTTTGACTTGGAGATCAAGCAAATGGACGTGAATACGATATTTCTTCACGGGAACTTGGAGGAGAAGATCTTCATGACGCATCTCGATGGGTTTGTCAAACCCGGTGATGAAGGAAAGGTATGTCTCTATAAACGCTCACTTTATAGTCTTAAACAATCCCTAAGACAATGGTATTTGTGGTTTGATGAGTTCATGGTTCATAACGATTTCATGAGGAACAATTTCGATAGTTGTGTCTATGTCAAGTGGGTTGATGGTTGCGGGGTCTTTCTATTGTTATATGTGGATGATATATTGATCACATCAAGAAACAAGGAAGATGTTCGCAAGGTCAAGCGTTTGCTAGGGAGTGAGTTCCAGATGAAGGATATGGGACCGACAAAGAAAATTTTAGGGATGGTAATTGAGCGGGATCGGGAGAAAATTGAGTGGGATCGGGAGAAAGACTTTATGTTCGTGTCTCAAAGTGATTACCTCTAAAACGTGGTCGCCAAGTTTGGGATGTCTAACGCTAAGGCGATTCAAACGCCATTAGCTACTCATTTCAAGATCTCCTCAAAGATATCACCGAGTACCGAGGAGGAAAATGTGAGAATGAAAAACATCTCATATGTGAGTGTCGTTAAGAGCCTAATGTATAACATGGTATGTACACGACCCGATCTTGCTCATGCGGCCAGTCTTGTTAGTCGATCTATGGAGAACTCGAGGAAAGAACATTAGGAGGCGACGAAGTGTGTTCTCCGTTATGTTAGGGATCCTTAGATGTCGGTCTTTGTTTTAAACGGACGAGTGTAGATGATGATAAGTTGAGAGGATATTTTGAAGATCCCTAACGAGATTTGTTTTTACTCTATTTGGATGCTGAGTAAGTTTGAAGGCACAATTACAATCTGTAGTTTCCCTTTAAACAACGAAGGCCGAGTATATCAATGTGATAGAGGGCGTCAATGATGCACTTTGGTTGAAGGGTCTCGTGAGTGAATTTGGGGTGAAGCACGATAAAGTGGATTTGTTTTATGATAATTAAAGCGCCATGCACTTGTCCAAGAACTCGATGTTTCACGAACGCACAAAGCACATTGATATTCGATTTCACTAGCGAGTGGAGCGGTAGTTGTGGAGAAGGTTCATATAGATGAAAATCCCGTAGTATGACCACGAATGTGGTGATGGGAATCAAGTTTTAGAAATATTGCAACTTAATTTACGTCATAAAAGTTAGAACGTAATTAGAGAAGTATGAGGATCAATTCTAGGATGTTCTTGGTGATGAGGTTATTTCGTTTGATAATAGACAAAGGGGCAATGAGAGAATTTGTGGAATTGTGCTTAGGGTTTTGAGACCCAATTTGGTGTGCCTCAATGAGGTACAAAAAGGAGAAGGAATATATGTGTGATTATTTGTTGAATTTAAAATGGCATGAAATCACATAATGGTAAAGATGTTAATCAAATCGTATTATTATGAAAATGTCAACTAAATTGCCACAAGATCATATCATGGTAGAGATGTCAAACATATCACATAATTTTTACCCTAATTATGAATTCTAAAAGCATATATATATATATATATACATTGTAAACCGAGAAGATGATGTGAGAATAAAACCTAGAATAAATTGAGAAAGTTAGAGTTTGTAATCCTTATGACTCTATTGAATCGATTCTCCGAAAACAGGACGTAGAACATTGTTGGTCCGAACCTGGGTAAGATTCATGTGTCGTTATTTCGTTATTTCTTACTTTTACGCTATTGTTCTTCATTTCACTACTGTTTCTATTATTCCGTTTTCATTGTTAGGGTGATAGTCTTCACCCCAAGTATTATAACAAACCTTATATATATATATATTAGAATTAAGGATGATAATTTAAAACCGCATCGCGAAAACCTAACTGAATTGTCCCGTTTGGGACGGTTTCCCCCGAAACCGGACAAGGATGTGACGGAGATGGTATTTGTGTCCTCCGCCTCGATTTTACCTTGATTATGCCCCGAACACTATAAAACATAATTAAATATATTAAATCACTAATATATTTATTTATTCACTATATTTTATAAGAGGTGTAAGTTTATTTCTTTATAATAATATAACATTTCAATATATTACAATATATATTATATTAAAAAATCCATTTATACAATATTATTTTATAACTTTTTATTTTTTTTAAAATATTTTATTAACGGTGCCCCGTGGGGATTCCCCGAAACCGAACGGAACCGAACGGGGCGGGGTTAATATTAAAAAAATCCTATAATTAAAAAGGGGACGGGGATGGTAAATATATTCGACGCCCAAAACCTCCCCATTGCCATCCCTAATCATAATTGAGATATAAAAGTAACTGTTATCTTCAAGCACAATAAATGTCATTTATATAAACTAGCATGTAGCCCTGCATTTACACGGTTAATGATATAAAAATTGAGAAAAATATTACAATTAAAATGTGATAGCATTTTTTATTTACTCTCACATATATACAAATTAACCATAGCTCTCGACCCGACAATCCGGATATATATACTTTGAAAAATAAGCATCATTATATATATATATATTAGTTAAAAAGTTGAAATGACTCGCGTTCATCAAATTTGGTGTTAAATTTAAAATGTAAAGTCTTATTAACCTACTTGGTTAAAGGGTTATATTTGTTTCGTTATGTTACAAGTTCGAAACATACATATAGCATTTTTAATTTTATTTTAAACCGTTTTAAGTTTATGGATGGGTCGACCCACAATCCTTCCTAAGTATCCATTTACTTTCACATATATATCCAAATTAACCGCAACTCTCGACCCGACAATCCGAACGCTTTAAAAATTAAGCATCATTATATATATATATAGATTAGTTAGTTAAAAAGTTAAACTTATATTTTTAAAATGTCCTGCGTTCATCTAATTTGGTGTTGAATTTATAATATAAAATATCATTAGCCTAGTTGGTTAAAGATTGTACTTATTTTGTTAGGTTGCGAATTCGAAACATACATATAGCATTTTTAATTTTATTTTAAACCGTTTTAAGTTTATGGGCGAGTCAACCCACAATCCGCCCTAAATATCCATTTACTTTCACATATATATCCAAATTAACCACAACTCTCGACCCGGCAGTCCTGACACTTTAAAA
This sequence comes from Impatiens glandulifera, assembly GCF_907164915.1. Lineage (NCBI taxonomy): Eukaryota > Viridiplantae > Streptophyta > Magnoliopsida > Ericales > Balsaminaceae > Impatiens > Impatiens glandulifera. The sequence goes on along the minus strand of NC_061862.1, from coordinate 51,693,279 downwards.
ATTAAGCATCATTATTTATATATAGTAATCTCAAAAAATTGCGTAATTGTTGAATGATTTCTATTAAAATTTTAATTTTTGCAAATCTATATTATTTAATATCTGTTATATTTTATTATTTGTAAATTAATGTTATATTTGTATCTCTTTATTTTATTTAATGTCAGAATTAATTATTTGTTATTTAAATAACTGATTATATGATTATTTAAACATTGTTGGTATAAAATTAAGAAAAGTTGAATTTTTGGTTAGAAAATTAAAAAAAAGGTATTAGGTTACAATTTACTCTAATCAATTTACAATCAAACTTTCCCAATGTCAAAATAACTGTAAAAGGAGTAACTAAAAATTAAGTCATTAAATATTGATTGAGCATCCAAACTTATCCCAAACGTATATCTTTATACCCATCTTATTCAAATCAAAAACATAATGGTCATGATATTAACTATGTCCTATATTCGGGAGTTGAGAAAAATATAAACTATTTATTTGGGTAATACTCCTTTGTAATACAAATTTGGAGGAGGTATAATGCAAACATGAACATCATCAACTTTCTAAGAACATAGGAAGAAATCTAAGAGTGGATGAAGAATAAGCAAAATGAAGATTCTTCTATGTAAATATGCTGAAATAATACTTTGGAGCAGTAATCTACAATATCTAGAAAGAAAGAAATTTAAGAACTCATAATAGAAGAAGTAAAATTGCTGAAGATATTTGGGGAGATATAACTTAGATGAAAATTCACTCATTCAATTCTGGAGAGAAATCGAAAAAAATAAAGAGAATAGAAAGTTCTTCCAGATATGAGATATTTCGTTTGAGAAAGTCACAAGTATAATCAAAGTAAAAACGCTATAGACGTTAATTGATTGTTGTTGATGTCTGTAATTCAGTTTTTGTTTCACTGTCAAATCTAGAAATTTTCTAGATCTAATCTTAAACTTTTGTATTTTTTTCCTCTTTTCAGTTTTTTTTACTGAAATGACATTAAGTTCTCCCCCAAAAAAAAACATATTGGTCGAACATAAGGATAAATATAAAGTTTTGATGATTAAATTGATATATTATGATAGGATATAGACTCTTTTAAAACAAATTAATACCATTCAAAATATTAGTGGTGTCATTAATAGTTAAAAATTACACATATTTTTGGTATATGAAAAATACTCTATTAAAAAATATCGATGATATATATATGTTTTCAGTATACCAAAAGATCGGTATCAGGAACGATTGGCACGAACGACACGATTTGCGGGGTATCAAGGTCGTAGTTCTCTTATTGAGTTCATGTTGTTAGTTGCTCAGTGTCGTTTGTCAAACGTGCGCACGATCAACACAATCGGCACAATCGACACAATCGACACAAACAACACGGTATCGACTCTAATTGCTAGGTCGATCATTCATCTACAAAGCTTGGTTGAAAGGTTAGGGTTTTTGGTTTACCCTGTTTTGTATAGCTAAGGTTTCTGGTGTACCCTATTCTGTAATTGCTCTTCTTTATTGTTTTGTTGCCTTGTTCTGTTTTTCATTAAAATGGAAAGAAAAAAAGCAATAAGTATAAGGAAGTCAAAGAATTTTTGATGGGAGGTTTAAGGGAGGTAGTTGAAAAGAAAATTGATAGAATTACTAAAGAAATAATCCATGAAAAATAGGAATGTAGTAAAGGTAAGGAACCAATTGCTGTTAAAAATTCTAAAGAAAATGCTCTAGGAAATAGGGGAAGAAAGAAGGAATTTGGAAGGTTGGTTATAATGAAAGAGCCAACCTGTTTCGTCTTAAAAACCATATTACCAAAATCCTAATGCATGCTAAGAAGGGAGAAATCACAATCAGTGAGGAGAAAACTCAGTAAATAACAGTCCAACTCACTATTCATTATCTCTAGGACTGAAATTTACTAAAGAAAACAGAATACGAGGAAATAGTTAAATAGTTAGTTGATGCAATGAAGGAGTTGATGAGGGCTCCCAAAACAAAGACCTACACTATCATGAGTAATTCAACATGGAAAGTCAACAAGGTATGGAAGAATAAAGTAGAAAAGAAATCTGAAGATCATGCCTATAAATGAAAAATCTACTTGGGGATATCCAAACAAATGTAGAGGTACTCAACTCTCCTTTTGAATTTAAACTGTCTTCTAAAGTAGAGGAGAAATGTATTGAAGACTAGGAGTTTGTGGTGGTTGGAAACTTCATTAGGAAAAACAGAGTATCATTCCCAACTACCAAAGAGGCTCTAATTAAATAGTGGGGGAGAATACACTATACCAAAACATACTTTCAGCGACCCTTATATGCCAACTCATATTAAGCGTGGGTAAAAATTAAAAGAAAAAAACTTTTGCCAACCTTTATATCTATACCACCACCTTTATTTTTTTTATATACCAACTTTGTAACTTTGTTAAAACCTTATAATTTAAATATTCTAAATTTTAATAATTTTTATGTTTTATTTTTAAACTTTGTAAATATTTTTTTTTAATTTTTGAATTTTTTTTAAATTAAATTTGACTTAAAATTTTGTTAACATTAAAATTTAATTAATTTTTTTATATAACATAATTTTTAAACTTTTTATAGTATTATTAATATATGTCTTTTATTTAATTATTATTTAAATTTAATTAAATTAAAAGTAAAATAAGCGTGGTAAAAACTTGCGCCCACCCTGCTTCTGGCGACGCAAGAATAAGTGTCGGTAATGTTTTTGGCGACGCTTTTAAAGGTTGGCAGAAGTCTTTTTAAGCGTCGCCGAAAGTTATTTTTGTTGTAGTGAAAGGGGCTTGAAAAAGTTTCTGCAAACATACATGACATCTACTTCTTACAATTCAAAAAGGGCTCAAATCTGAAAGAAATCTTGGAGAATGGGAATACTTAATAGGATCAAATTGCATGAAACTGGAAAAGTGGTCAGAAGAGATGAATCTATAGAGCAGACCAAAGAAAACTGCCCAGATTTGATTCAAGCTCTAGAACATTCCAGCCCACATGTACAATGCTAAATCGATTAGTCACTTTGTAGGTACAATTGAGAAACCATTATATATGGACCCAATAGTTGAAGGAGGAGAGCACTTGTCCTTTGCTAAAATTAGCATTGAAGTGCATTCTAGGAGTGTCCAGCCAATGAAAATGATAGTTGTTGACAGAAAAGAAAAGCGCAATGTCATGAAGATCTCTTATGAATGGAAACCAAGAAGGTGTGCTTTCTGTAACACTTTTCTGCACAATAAATGTGATCAAGCTAAAGAAGAAGAGCAGAAAAGTTAGGAAACAGAAAAGAAAAAGAAGGAAACAGGGGAGGCTAAACTCAAAGATCAAACATTTGTAGAAGAAAGCAAGAAGAATTCTGATAAAAAGGGAAGCAGCGAAAGAAAGAAAGTAAAGAGAATTAAGGTGATGAGGAAAAAGAATTTCTATAATGCAAAGTATTAGGCCTAAAATGGAAGATAAACCTCAAGTTGTTGTTGAGGAAACTCAAGATGAAAACACCCAGAATTTTAAAGCTGAAACAGAGAATTTTAAAGCCGATAAAGAAGATTTCAAAACCAATGTGGAGTCTGAAGCTGAAGCTGAAGATAAGGAAGACAAGAATACAGCAATTCAAGTTGAAGATAGCAAAGGTAAAAGTCATGAAATTCTTAGAAACAATTCTTTCTATCAAATTAGAATGGGCTCGTACAAAGAGAGAATTCAAAATGAGAAACAATAATACTCATCATCATCTTCAATATAATCTCCTTTTATCGTTAGAGGAAGAGGAATAGGAAGGGGAAGAAGGCTGTGATTTTGTGTAGGCAATTCCAAAGTTCTAGTAAACCTATTGACGGAGTTGGATACGAAAAGTAGAAGGTGATTCCGAAGTTTCAATAAGAAGACGGTGGATGCCTATTATGTCTACTATAGTTTTATAGTTTTGAAATTTGTATATCTTCCTGTTGGATCTCCAAGATCAATTCCAAATGGATCATAATTAACTTTAGAAAGAGATATAATGTGGTTGACATTCTCCCACGTCAACTAATGAATCTCAAATATAAAATTAAGATTCAAATATAAATTAACAGGAATTCTATCTAGCAAGCAGATCTCTTAGAAGAAGATCAAATTTAAGAACATAATTCTGATTATTATTCTTTCAATTATTAATGTTTTCATCTCTCAAGGCTAAATTCAAGTTTCTAGCATCATGGGAGCATTACCATTATTGATTCGTCGCACAAAATATTTATCAAACACATTATGTGCATAAAGTAGAGGAAGAAATGAATAGTAAACACAAAGCGAATGGAAATCAATTTAGTATAAAATTTGACTTCACACAATAGTATGAAAATAAAGCCAATTGCAATGACACCACAAAAAATGAATGAAATTCCTAAAACATTGATGTTTACACAATTGAACAATATGTTTTGCATAAGCCATGAAAGTTGAATGTGAAATTCAGCAGGGAGAGAGATAGAGAATAAGAAGTACGTACTACAATGCATATAGAAGGATGGAGTAGGGCATGATTCGTCATCGACAACACGTGAAAGATCGAGACTGGTGAGAGATGATGGTAGTAGTAATGTGAATGCTGAAAATTCAGTAGAAACTCTAACTATTATATTCGTGTTTATCGTTGTTGTATTGCAGAATCTTCTTCTTCATGGATCTAGAAAAAAAAATATTGATCCATCTTCAATTTGTTGTCATGTAATGCAAAATTCAGATAATATAATATATATATAATATATATATATATATATAATGATGCTTAATTTTCAAAGTGTCCAGATTGCTGAGTCGAGAGTTGTGGTTAATTTGGATATATATGTGAGAGTAAATGAATATTTGGGGGTTGACCTGTCCATAAACTTAAAACGGTTTAAAATAAAATTAAAAATTATATATGTATGTTTCGAACTCGCAACCTAACAAAACAAGTACAACTTTTTAACTAACTAGGCTAATAACACTTTATATTTTAAATTCAACACCAAATTAGATGAACGCGAGACATTTTAACAATATAAGTTCAACTTTTTAACTAACTAATATATATATATATATATAATGATGCTTAATTTTTAAAGTGTCCGGATTACCGGGTCGAGATCTGTGGTTAATTTGGATATATATGTGAGAGTAAATGGATACTTGAGTAGGATTGTGGGTTGACCCATCCTATATATATATATATATATATATATATATATATATATATAATGATGATTAATTTTTAAAGTGTCCGGATTGTCGAGTCGAGAGTTGTGGTTAATTTGGATATATATATATATATATATATATATATATATATATATATATATATATATATATATATATATATATATATATATATATATGTGTGTGTGAGAGTAAATAGATATGTGGGTCGGATTGTGAGTTGACCCGCCCATAAACTTAAAATTGTTTACAATAAAATTAAAAATGTTATATGTATGTTTCGAACTCGCAACCTAACAATACAAATTCAACCTTTTAACCAACTAGGCTAATAATATTTTATATTTTAAATTCAACACCAAATTAGATGAACGCGAGACATTTTAACAATATAAGTTCAACTTTTTAACTAACTAATCTTTCTCCATTATATACATATATAATGATGTTTAACTTTTAAAGTGTCCGTATTGCCGGGTTGAGAGTTGTGGTTAATTTGGATATATATGTGAGAGTAATTGGATACTTGGGTTGAATTGTGGTTTGACCCGCACATAAATTTAAACGGTTTAAAATAAAATTAAAAATTATATATGTATGTTTCGAATTAAAAATGTTATTCATTTTTTTCGCGATTTTTATATTATTATTCGTGCAAATGCAACCCTCAAAGTTATGGAGTAAGACATCGATTTTTCAATAAGATCAATTTTTTGGATTGGATGATGGACCCCCCTGAAAAACATTGGCGCGCGTATTTCAGATTTGAGGTCGGTGTAAGGATGTAATGAAAAACAGGGTTCATCACTTTTTTTATCTTAATCTCTATCGAGATGCTAGTTTATGTAAAAATCCTTAAAAATAATTTAAATACTCAAGATCAACCCAGCCTTTAATGGTATATATAGTTTATTGATAAATTATTAATAGAGTTAAATTATTTATAGAGTTGAATAATCCTTACTTTCACCTCCATTTAAGACGTTTTAAGTTGGAATCGAACTCGTGATATTTGGTCTTTTAGTAACCATTTTTCTTACGGCTATTTTAGTAGGTTGTAGCTGAATTTAATTTGTGTTTGAACTAAAAATAATATCATTAAATTTTTTTTAATTTATTTTGATAAATTATATAATAAATATTTAATTTAGATAAAATAAACTTATAAATGATTATTTAATTATATATTTACATAAATTTGTTAATATTTTTCTTAAATTTAGATATCTTCAATTTAAAAATGTTCCTAAATTCCACTAGTGGAATTATACTATTAACGACGAAAAAAGTCGTCTTTAAAAGCCCTATTATCTACGTTAATACTTATTAAGGTCGGCGACCAAAACCGTCGTCCGTCGACTTTAAAGATTTGGACGTTAAAAGTTTTTTGATTTTTAACCACGACGATCTTCCTTAAAGTCGACATTTTTGATACTATTATAAATGTCTGCGTTAGGGAAGGAGAGCCGACGTTGATAAAGAATGATATTAACGTCAACTTTAGGAGCGTTAACATTGATATTGTTCTTGATCAACGTCGACTTTACCCTAAAACCGACGTTGATATCATTCTTTATCAACGTCGACTTTACCCTAAAGCCGACATTGATAATGTTTGCTCTTGGATTGTTTGAACCTTTGTGGTTCTATTATTAACGTCAGCATTCCCCAACACTAGCGTTAATATTGTTTTTTTATCAACGTCAGCACTCCCCTAATGCTAAAGTTGATAATGCTTTCTCTCGGGTTTTTGAATTTTATAAAACCTGTTTCATAAATAAAAAAAAGACCATTCATAAATAAAAAACAATTCCAATTTTCAAAAATCTCAAATCATCTCAAATCGTATTAGTACAAAAATCTCAAATTTACGTAAATAAGTATTGATCGGGGGAGAACCCCAATTTGATATTGGTTAGAAAGAAATCAGTAGTTTCACTTATTTGGAAATCTCAAATTCCTTAAGAAAGAAACGAGAGAGGATCATGTTATTCTTTACAAAGAGATTGATGATCATTGAGAAAAAATTTTAAGGAGATTGCTTCAAATCAATAGATTCGAACGACGAAGTCGTTCGATTTTTAAGTTGGGTTGTTCCCGGTTCGCTCGTCGTTACTAAGGGAATCCTTGTTAGTTTCTTTTCCTTTGCTTATTGATATGCTTAAACTCATCGGGTAATCCCGCCTGACTTGGGGTCGCAGTCGATGCACCATAAAAGAAGCATTTTTCCAGCTAATTGACAATGAGTTCTTAGATGATCCCGATTAGTTGGAAGAAAATCATTAGTTTAGAAGGAGAATGTCAAATTCCTTAAGGAGAAGCAGGCAAGAGCGTCCTATTTATTATGGAAAGAATATCAGCGACGACATTTGTTGGTGGGATGTTGATACAACTATTATGTATGACGATAGCATACTGTCGTGGCTAATAATATATAATATTAGCCAAGACATTATACTACCGTCATCTCTAATAATTTTGGAATATCAGCCTAGACGATAGAATAACGTCGTGGCTGATATTATTGATTATTAGCTACAGAATTATGTTATTACCGTGGCTAATAATATTTTTAAAAATGGTAGGGAAAGGGCAGGAAATCCGACTTCTAGCCACGACGTTCATGACGAAAGTTGTGGCTGATAATAATGGCAGGAGTGGCGGGAAAGCCAGAACATTAGGCACGACAAAGACAACGGAAGACGTGGCTGGTAATTTGTATCAACGTCGGTGTTACATCGTCGACACTAATAAATATTATTAACCACATCGGAATGATCGCCGACACTAATAAATATTATTCATCACGGCGTATGTTCGCCGTCGTTAATGTTTGTCGTTAAAAATCTTGTTTCTACTATTGTTCACCCCTTATAGTAGTGTTTATAAGTTGCCTTGGATTTTATATAAGTTTAAAACATTATATTTACAGACCATGTAAACAAGTAGTTTTATTTTATTTTTAATTTTAGAAACCAACCTCTCAAAGTTATATTCAGGTGTGAGGGGAATCGATTTTTAGATAAATTTTAATTTGATTCTCATACGAAAGGTTATACTCAATCAATACTTACATCTGGCCCTATAATCGTGCGGATCACATGTTCTCTAATTTGAATTTGGTCAATGTAATAGTTGGACGTTCGGAATCGATTTCAATGTTTAACCCCTATTCATATCATATCTTAACTTAAGAGTTTTAGGCCTTATTCGGATTGAGTTGATTTTAATAAATTAGGGAGTGAAAAAATAATGATTGGTGCAGGACTACAAACGATTTAAGCCGAGTTAAAGTCAGAGTTCGAGTTCGACTCGACTTAGTATTAATAGCCCGACTCAAAAAGTTTGAACTAAAATTAGATTTTCAAACTCGAACTCGAAGCTGGTAGTCGAGCTTAAATTAGATTCATAACAACAATTATCAAAGAGAATACTCCACTTTTGGCACGAATGAGATGGTGGAGTAACTTAAGTTTACTGATTCTCGAAAGAAATAATATGAAGCGACAAAAGAAAGAAAAGTATTTGTGAATAAATGAGAGAAATGGTGAAGATGGAAGAATGGTTGTGAATAAGTGATATAGTGAAAAGGGAAGAATGTGTAGGAATTTATGATATTATTATCTATATATATATATATAATGATGCTTAATTTTGAAAGTGTCCGTATTGTCGGGTCGAGAGCTGTGGTTAATTTGGATATATATGTGAGAGTAAATGGATACTTGGGTCGGATTGTGGGTTGACCCGCCCATAAACTTAAAACGGTTAAAAATAAAATTAAAATTGCTATAGGTATGGTTTGAACTCACAACAAGTACAACTCTTTAACCAACTAGGCTAATAACATTTTATATTTTAAATTTAACATCAAATTTGATGAACGCGGAACGTTGTAACAATATAAGTTTAAATTTTTAAATAACTAATCTATATATATATAATGATGTTAATTTTGAAAATGTCCGGATTGCCGGGTCGAGAGCTGTGGTTAATTTGGATATATATGTGAGAGTAAATGGATACTTGGGTTGGAATGTGGGTTGACCCAACACCAAATTTTGATGAACGCGAAACGTTGAAACAATATATTTTTATCCGTATGCATCGCACGGGGATCTTCCTAGTTAGAATAATAATGATGATGGATTATGAAATTAGAGTTTTTATTTTGACTTTTAAGACAATGTGATATAATTATGTGGGTTTGAGATATGAACTTTTAAAAGAGAGTGAACAAAATATTTGTTTTAAATTTTAATATTAAAATAAATAAATAAAACTTGACAAATCATCTAACAAATATTATATGAGTCCGAGCTCGGTTCCAATATTAAATGAGTAAGTTCGAGCTCGGCTCGAACTTGGTCAAAGTCAATCTCAAGTTGAGTTTTGACCGAACAGTTCACGAGTGAGTTGACTCATTTGCAGCACTAAATTGATGAAGATTTTGAGAAAGTAAAAATATTTTTAATGAAAATTTTAAAATATATTAATATATAATAATAAAATAATAAATAATAATTTAAAATTAAAAAAAAAATATTTTAATATTTTAGTTAATAAATTAAATAATGTTTTATAAAAACATAATAAAAAATAATATTTAATTGATTTAAATTATTTAAATAACTCAAATTGAATAATTAAACTCAATATATTTATATTTATACTTATACTTAAAAAAAATATATATATATATATTATAATCCATCAATCCTATTACGTGGCGGACAATGACTGGTTATCAAGAATTTAGGACAACCTAGCGGCTAAGGACACCAGCGAACAGCATTATCCAAATATTTATTTTTTTCTTATGCCTGGTTTTTGGGTTTTTTAAAAAACTCATCCCAAATCAAATTTTCAATCAATCACTTCTCAACAATCACATCACTCATTTCATTAACCAAAATACTAAAATACCCTTTATTTTAAATTATTATTTTTTATTTTATTCATATATATCAATACCCTTTAAGTCTTTTTACCAAAAATAATCATCACCTCCTCAAAATCATCACCAATCATTATATTTTTTCCTCTCTAGGTTTTTTCAAAAACCTCAATCCGAACAAGACCTTAGAGAAAATCATCCAAATCCTTAAGCTTACGTCAAGTATGATTTAGCAATCGTCTGCAAGTTTTGGCCTTGTTTGTTTTTTCTGTTTTATATTCAACGTCTTTTTTTATTAACAAAATTAAATTTGTTTTTTTATATGATAAAATAAATTACATTCAACAATTAGTCTTAACAAATATCTCTTGTTTTAAATTTATTTATAATAGTCAATAAAATATATTACATAAAAGAACATTGACTTATTTTTTAATGACTTTTATTAGAAGTTGTTTGGTTCAAAGTGCATTTATCCCTTGTTCAAATTATGTTATTTGAACAACTAATGCATTATTATAAAATAATTTGGTTGTTTTCGATTTAAAAAAAAAGTTGGTTATTTGAATTTGAAGTAGGGATCGACCTTCTAGTGGGTGCCACTCCTACCGAGCTGCTGTGAGCACGAATCGAAACTCAACAACGTCACCAGCAGGTCGCGATCGGTTCACTAGTGGAGGAAGATCCTTATCGGGATGCGTGCGCAGTAGCTACTGGGACAGAGGATGGTCGGTATTGCAAAAGCCTTGATTGTTGTTGTGGGTGTTTTTGGAATTCTTCCGAAATGCTAGCTTTACAACAATTTGGAAAGTTTGTTCTTGTGTCCCAACATGCTATATTAAGAAAACATTGTCCATGTACACAAAGATAATTGTGATGGTGTTGTTGAAAGACAATATTTTTCTTGAAGAACCATTTAATAAAATAAAGAGATGGGGTCAAATATTTTGAGACATAATTAATCATTTGAAGATCGAGATGATTTTCAAGTGTAAGTTTTTTCGAGTTTCATGGTAAGCTCTCCTATAAATTTACTTGTTTTATTGATAGAAATATGTTAGACTATTTTTTCATTAAAAAATTGAATGGAGGAGGATATCATTGTCGGTGTCAACAAGTTGTTATCTTGATGGATGGCACACTTGATTTCACTCTTTGGATATGAGATCACCATCCGTCTAGACGACATGGATATCACGTGTAATCTAACAAAAGTTTCTCCCACACATCTTGTTGTTGAGGAACATGGTGAGACGTCGACTTAATTGTCTCTCGAGAGCTAATTCAATAAAAAAAAAAATTATCTTCATTGTGTAGTGAAAGTTGTGGTTCGTCGTGTCATTGAGAATCAGGTTGTACAGAAAAGATATAATGTCCTTAAAATTGACCTTTAAATAAGAGGTTTGATCACCATTTTGTAGATAACCTAGTCCTAACAACATCTATAGTTGATTTTGGGCATGTTCGGAGGATGAGTATCCATATGCTCAAATAATAAATTAAGAGTGGGTATTTATGATGCAAAATGTCGATCAACCTACAATTTTAAGAAACATGATTACAAGGTGGAACCCAAATTCATAGACAAATTTGGTTGATGAACAAATTTAAATTAACAAAATAAATGAGAAAAATATTGAAAAAGATATGTAAACAACATTGACCTCATTCTTATGCTTCACATAAATTTTGAGGCAAAGTGTGGTGGTTGGGTTAACTTTTATGAATAATTTTTTTTCCTATTTTATATATATTTTTATGAATTTGTGAGTTATAATTTTATTAATTTACAACAAATTTTATGGTAATTTATTTGTATTTTTTTAAAATTACAAGCTACTTTAGTATTTAATAGTTAAATTTCAAAAGAATTTAATTATTTATATTAAATTGAAATAAACTAAATTCTGGGACGTATATTATTTGAATTAGAATAAAAATAATAATAATTTGTGATAGTTTTTTAGTAAAATAATTTGAAAAGCATTGATATAAATAAATAAAATAAAAATAATAATTTAAAATAAATAATATTTTATTATTTTAATTAATGAAATAAGTGATATAATAGATAAAAAGAAAATTAAAATGATGTTAAAGTGGATATTTAAATAAATTAAATCGAACAAGCCCTAATATGACTGATTACGTCATTGGCGCCGAACAACTGTCCACGTCACTTTAGTGGATATGACATACGTCCTTGCGTCATTATGTCTTGGTCGGTCTTTTAGTACACGTCTGCTTAGTGTTTAGATCTCGAAATATCTCATTAAGCTTTGTTTTGAATATTTAATTGATTATTTTAAAATTAATTTGTTTTGATAAAAAAAATAATAATTGTTCTATGAGTAACATGATTAAAATTATTTCGTATTTAATACTTTAAATTTTTGTAAAAATGTGATATTTAGTTAATTATTTGAAGAATTATATGAAATAGTAAATTATTTAAGAAAATTTCTAAACAGAATCAACAAACAAGATCTTTGATGGTTTTGAGGTAATTTTTATCCTCAATTCACAAAATTCCTCATCTTAATTCATCCATCTAGGAAGTGTGACAATATATATATATATATATATATATAATAAAGAGATGACAAGCATTGAATAAATGGTAATATTAGATATAAAAACAATAAATTCTAAAACTGTATCAATTTGTAATTAACATCTTGTTTTTTTCGCATTGAATTTTCAAAATTGGGTTTTATAACGTAGATTGTGATTTCAATTTTTTTTTCTTTTAAATAACATGATTTTCAAAATTTTGTTAAAGTTAAAAAAAAATGAGGGTTGCCTAAATATTTCAAACGCCGATTATATTTATTAAAAAATAATATCACTAATTTAACTACCGAATTTCGACGAATAGAGAGTTTTGACTATCAACTTTCTAAAATTCGGTAGTCAAAACTTTCGTTTCGTTGAAATTCAATATTTAAATTAGTGATATTTTTAATACAAAATAAGAAGACCTAATTTAATAATTTAATTTTTTAAATATAAAATACAAATAATAATTTTCTAACTCATTAATATATTTCAAATTTTAAAGACCATTTACAATTTTTTGGTTTATATAAAAAAAAAGGTAAAATTAGAAAGAACTTGAACAAAACAAAAAATAGAACCAAACATGTTTAAATAAGATTAATCAAAACAGTCATTATTATATTATTTTAATTTTTGACTATTAAATACAAATAAATAAATATTCTTTCCCAACCAGCTAATTAAATACGATTTAAAGGATTCAATAGGCCCACAAATTATAACACTTTCAAAATTCTTCCTATAAACCAGATCTCTTTTTTTGGCCCTTCATCAATTCAATCTCTCTCTTTCACCCACGAATCTCAATGCACAAAACAATTGCATTTAACAGACCATGGCTGCCGGCGAGTTCTTCTCCGGGAGGATCACAGCCACCGCCTCCCGCCGACAACACCGCTGACGACAACAAACCGTCGGGAATTATCAAGAGAAACGCCAAAAAAATGGTGTCGGAAAATGCCGTTATAGTTTTCGGACAAAAAGGGTGTTTCATGTGCCATGTGGTTAGGTTGTTACTTCTCGGACATGGTGTGAATCCGTTAATTGTGGAAGTCGAGGAGGCGGAAGAGGCGGCGGTTATTGGCGAACTTTCCGACAGTAGTGGTCTGGTTCAATTTCCGGCGGTTTTTTTAGGAGGGAGGTTATTTGGTGGTTTAGAGAGATTGGTAGCAACTCATCTTTCCGGCGAATTGGTTCCTCTTTTGAGACAAGCTGGAGCCCTTTGGCTATGAGTTTGAGAAGATAACAAGATTTGATTTTTGAATTCAATTCAGAATATCTATCTATTTTCTATGTCTTTGTTGATTTCTTTGATGAATGATTTGATAATATCAAATATATTGTTGGTGAAGTTTTTTTTTTTTTTTTTTATCATATATATGACATAATTGAAAATTTACATTACTTGACTATATAAAATGTAAAATTATTCAAAAGGAGTGGAAAATTGGAATGACAATTTGTACAACCTTTTTTTTTTTTCACTTAAAATTGGGGAACTTACAAATATGAATAGTTCAAAATTTCTTACTTTATAAAATGTTGGAAGTATTGAATATTCAGAGATTTTGATTAATTCAACTGAATAATAAACAAGAAAATTAAATCTGAATTTGATCAAGAAATTACTTCACTACTAACTGAAATTTGACTTTTCAAGGATTCTAGTATAATTTCATTGTCATTCTTTTAAACCTTTGAATTAGAGTCTTTCATAGTAAAAAATGTATACTTCATTTATTCTAGAAAAAAAAATATATAATTAAAATGAAAGATTGTGTCTTAAAATGCAGTAAAAGTTGATTCAAACACTCTTAATTACAATAAATAAATAAAAAAATGTAAGAAAAGAAAATAATTTTTTTATAAAATCCAGTTATTATAATTGTCAAATTTATAGTTTAAAAACATTGGTTAGAGAATTTCTAACGAACACACAAATTCTATTATGCGTGCTTTTTTTCTCCAAACGGAACTCATTGTACAAATACGTTTGGATGCCTCTCTCACCTCCCAAAAATGCATATTTGCATTACACTATTCATTCCCTAATTTGATATTTTTTTTAAAATGGCCCTTAATCTATTTTTTAAATTTTTTTTATATACTCTAAACATTTATAATACAAATTGATCATTCAACAATTTTTTTTTTTACTTTAAAGATAAAATGTTATAATATTTTTTAAATGTATAATTAAATCATTAAATTATATTATATTAGAAATTATATCTAATTTATTTTATATTTTATATTTTTACATTACGAATAAACATAATTTATTTTTATTTTTATTAATAATGTTTGTTTTAATATATTAAATTTTTTTATTTAAATATATTATTTAATTATTTTGTTACGTATGAATTATTTATATATAATTAATTTTATTAAATGAATAAGAAAAGATTATGGTTAAATATATAAAATAGAAGGCCCATTAGTAGATGGACCCCCTAACCCGATAGTAGAAGCCCGGTCGGAGTGTGAAAATTTAGATAAACTTGAAGGACCATTTATTTGATATCCATTAGAATTCTGGGAGCTCAATCTATTGACAGTTTCATTTTCTGCACTATAATCATTCGGAGAGGAGACCGAACGTCGCGGTCTTTCATTTTCTGCACTATAATCATTCGGAGAGGAGACCGAACGTCGCGGTCGTTGGAAGTGGGATGGTTTTGAAATCCCTCTCGATCCAAATGCAAGATTAGCAGTTGGAGAGTTAGAGTGGAGTGATTCAAGACGAATCTCATGTGTAAGAAGCATTCCTTGGAGGTCTTCAATGGCGATGGGGTCAGTGCGAGTGGTTACCGCTACAGTGAGAGATTCGTATTCAGGATCGAGTCCTCCCAAAGCATAAATGATGAAATCTTGTTGAGATATGTTTTGCCCAGCACCAGCGAGACTATCGATGATTGATTTTATTTTCTGTAAATATTCGGCCATCGGGAGTGAGCCATTCTTTACCGTCTGAAGTTGAAGACGAAGCTGCATTAGACGAGCTTGAGATTGAGAGGCGAATGTGCGTTCTAAAGCAGACTAGAGGGCTTTAGATGTAGTGTATGATTCACCAACCACTTAGGCTAGGATGGATTCTGAAAGGGTGGAAAGAAGCCATGAAAGGATTCTCTGATCTTGCTCCTCCCAGATGGTAAAAGCAGGATTTGGAGTGAGGACACTAGATCCGTCAACAGCATCGACTTAGAGAAAAGCTTCAGGGGCAGAATTAGTTCCAGTAACAAATGGATAGAGACCATAACCTTTAAGGTTAGGTAAGATTTGAGATTTCCAAATAAGAAAGTTTTTGTGATCGAGTTTAATAGATGTGAGATTGTGAAAGAGATGAGTGGTCGAAGCGGAAGAAGAGGTCATGGATACAGATGTTTGTTAAAACCGAATAATGGCTCTGATACCAAGTTAGAAAAGATAAGTAAGCAAGAAACTTGCTGATTAAGAATGTATTTCTGTGTGTTATTATAATTACAAGATTATAAATTTATACAAAAATAAGGGAAACTAAAAGGTTAGAATGTGTAAAGGTTTTAAATACACTTAGTAGATGGAATATGAAAATCAAGAAACTAAGTGGGTTACTCTTTAATGGTATAGTCTTTAATACTCCCCCTCCAAAAATATGCATATTTGCATTGACATTATTCATTCCCTATTTTGACCATTTTTTCAAAATGACCCTTAATTTGTTTTTTTTTAATTTTTTTTATATAAACTCTAAATATTTATAATACAAATTGATCCTTCAATAATTTTTTTTTTACATTTTAAGATAAAATGTTATAATATTTTTTAAATGTATAATTAAATCATTAAATTATATTATATTAGAAATTTTATCTAATGTATTTTATATTTTATAGTTTTACATTACGAATAAACATAGTTTTTTTTTAAAAATTTTATTAATAATGTTTGTTTTAATATATTAGGTTTGTTTATTTAAATATATTATTTAATTATTTTATTGCGTATAAATTATTGATATATAATTAATTTTATTAAATGAATAAGAAAAAACTGTAGTTAAATATATAAAGTTAATAAATAGGTAGATAATATTAATAAAGTTAAAAAGTTAGTGTGAGAAATAAATATTCTTAAAATATTTTTTTTAGTTTGAAAATTAGTTTTTGAGTTAGAGAAGAATTACTATTTGACGTTTACTGCATTTTGGGTTAGAGAATATACTTGTGGGTTGAATTAATATAATATGATATAAATTATACTTTTTAGAGTTTTTAAATGTACTTTTAAACTCATTTAAATATTATAGAAATCATAATGAGATTGAGTGAACCTAACTGAATAAAAATAAATTTTTATTATTTTTTATTTTATTATATATATTTTAGATTATATTGAGTAAATATAATAATTTTACAATGTTATTAATAAAAAACAATTAACCTAGTTAATGTAATGTTAATACATCACTATTCTTTTCTTTTTTTTACTTTTTTCTTTCCTGGTATTTATATTATTAAATTAGTCAACAAAAGAAAAGAAAAAACCGACAAGGATAGAGAAAACTATGGGTTACAGACATCCCTTCCCCACCCAAAAAAAAAAGTTATAATAATACAACTACTCATCAATAGATTGTTATTTCTAGTTACAGTTTGATTTAGTTCATGTTTTGACGTTAAATTTCTTTTAAATGCTTAATTCAAATAAAAAAGGTTAACCACATGCCCATATATTCAATTTTAAGCTTTGTTAATGTAATATTAATCATAAATAAATAGTATGCCTAAATAAGAAGTTTAATTATAAAAGCATCTTATACAATTGAAGTATTTTATATCATATTCAATTTTTGGGTGTTTCGGGTTTAGGGTTTTAGGTTTCGTGTATTGGCGATGGTTCTCATTCTATCCTCCCGGAATCCGCTGGGTCTCTTGTTTTTATCCCTTTTATTGATCCGGATTCTGGAGTCAAGTTTCAGCTATATCAAGTTGAACCAATCAGGTGTGTGATATTGAGTTTATAGATAACCATTATCTTCTCTAGTCAAAGATATAAAAATTTCCTTGTTGATGTTAAAACACAAATTCTTGACCGAAACTAATTCTACTTATACAAGAATTAAAGACCATTTAAAAAAGAAATAACTTGTACCAGAACTAGAAATTCCAAATGGAAGAGAATATTGAATAAAAACAAGATCTTGGTGGTTTCCACATCTTTTCCTAAGGGAAAGTGAGAAGCTGATGAGGTGAAGAAGACTAAAACATATTTTTTTAAAGCATTCTTGTAGACTTAACTTTTATTAGCTTGACAATTAAGCATTTCTTTTTAAAGGTTGATGAATCTTTAAAATGATTAGTTTAATTACAACAATTAAATATGTTTAAAGGAAAAACAAAACAAAACTTAAATGTGAGAAAACAAATGAGTAGACGAACAAAAGAAGACAAAACACAAACAAACCTAAAACCACACTAGCTTTTTAAAAATATATGTCTTGGCTAAAGTAATAAATATGATAATATAAATAAATGAGATAGGGAGATTAGTATTTTTAAAAGTTTTACAATTCCTTCTATAGTTTGAGTTTCAATAGTTAATATTTTTTAAGAAGATTTTCGTTCTTATAAACTATTGAGTTTTTATTACTAGATTCATTCATCCCTTATTATAGTTTTATCATTGTCAACTAATCATTATCAAACAAACACTGCATAGACTATTAAAAAAATAAATCTTCAATTCCTATGTAACCAACATATACTTTATCAAAAATCATCCTCTTCATTATAAGCATTTCACCATATATATATATATTAGATATCTGTCAAAGTGAGGAAGGAAGTGTCGAAGTAAGATTTGACACAAACCTAAAGTTATGTCCAATATAAAGACATAGCTCTATCAAATCATATATCTCACCATTAGATTATAAGGTTGAGTATCCCTCTAGGGCATCCACCTCTCAAATAAGGGAATCAACGTTTTCAGAAGATTCAACTCCAATTACAGAAAGATTATATATCAACAGACAAAATATTGTTAGGGAAAATAACACTCAAACTCTAAATGAACCTGAACCGACAATGTCGGAAATGAACTTTTCTATTTAAATGATTATTACACCCAAAATAGATTTCAATACTGGCTCTACAGCCAGAAAAATAATTTCAAATGAATTCAAAAATCCGGGATATACCCAATTCAGAAAATGGTTTTTTGAAAGTTTTCACACCAACGAAATAAAACAATTCGAAAAAGAATTTTATGAGTTCTGTACTGAGAAAAATGCTTTAATTCCTTTTACCTCTTGGTTCATAAGCACCTATGTTAAAAGTTATATTTCGGTAATTGAAAGAACTTTCAAATTAGAATCAGGAAAAACCTATCTAGGTACATATCCACCCCAACAACCTTTCCATATTGAAAAGGGAGAAAAAATATTAAATTTCGCGCCATACAAAAATTTAATTGAAAATGATACGCTCCCAATAACATGCAAACATATCAATAATATGTTTGAACAACAAAACTACACAAGTCTGTTCCTAAATATTCTAGGAGAACAGTTACAATCCATGGAAAATAAGATTGAAAAATTAATAAAATCCTTAAATGAAATCAAACCAGGAACGTAAAAAATAATTCCAAAAGAAAAAGAAGCTTTACCAACTTTCCAACCACCTCCAATCATATCTGATTTCAAACTAAGGCCAATGCAAGAGTTTGAAAAAATTCTTGAAGAAAAATTTAGCAAGCTAAGCATTAAAACCTTAGACAAGGAAAATAGAGATCATATTAATAAAATAGATAAATGGGCTGATAAACCTATACAAAGTAAATTTTACTACAATAGACCAACACCAATGGATGTTTTACATGAAGAATACACAGACACAATTGATATTAGTTATTCAGGAAACAAAATCTATGAATGGAATATTGATGGATATTCAAACAAACAAATTTATAATACAGTACATAGGATGCTAATGTACTCAACAGTTTGTAAAAATAGTAAAAATAGTGATAAAACTATAGCAACAATGATTGTTGCCGGATTCACTGGACAATTAAAGGGCTGGTGGGATAATTATTTTTCCCAAGAAAATAGAGATTCTATTCTTAACACTGTAAAACAAGAAAACAATAGCCTAACTGAACATGCAGTTTATACATTAGCAATTAACATCATTGAACACTTCACGGGAAGGTTCAGTGATAATAGTGATACAATTAGAACATTATTACAAAACCTAAGGTGCAAGACACTCTCGGATTTTAGATGGTACAAAGATACCTTTCTAAGTAGAGTAATGGAACTACCAGAATGTAATAATGTACATTGGAAATCCAAATTTATAGATGGCCTCCCTAGCTTATTTGCTGAAAGGGTTAGAAGAAATCTCAAAAAGAGTCATTCAATGATACCATATGAAAATTATACATATGGTGTATTAATAGATACCTGTATACAGGAAGGACTAGCCTTATGTAATGAAATAAGGTTAAACCAACAAATTAAAAGACAGAGTCAAAATGAAAAACAACAATTAGGTCAATTTTGCCAACAATTTGGAATAGATAGTCCTACATCTAGAAAAGAGAAAAGGGTGAAATATAATAAATTTCATAAATATAGAAAACCATTCCGAAAGTACTCGGACATAAAAAATGAGAGGAGGGAAGAAAAGGTTAAAAACAAGTCAAAAAATTTCAAAAATAGTAAGAAATGCTACAACTGTGGAAAATTAGGACACACCTCAAAATTCTGTTGGGCAAAGAAAAAAATTAATAATCTTGAAATCCCAGAAGACACAAAAAGATTAATAATACAAACTTTACAAAACTCAGAATCTGAAGAATCTGGTTCAGATTCAATACCTAGTGATTCTGAAATAGATGACCTATATAATGAAAATACTTCGGAATCAAGCTCGGAAGACTCTGAATGTGAGCCTTGCCGATCAGGATTAAGTTGTCCTAAAAAGGAAACAAATAACCTAGATCAAAATATTGACAAATCAGAATTATATAGAATCATATCTCAATTTTCAGATATGAAAGTTAATGTTTTAACATCAAATCATGCTTTTGAATTACTAAAAGCCATCAAAGATCCAGAATTAAGAATGCAGATCATAGATCAGTTTAATTCTGAAGAAGGAACTTCATCCTCTAAAGATGAAGAGCCCGAAGAAAAGAGATTCAATTATAATAATCATAATAAATCTTACACTATGAGTGAAGTAATGAATCAACTCAGACACAAGATTCAAAATAAAGAAGAGAATACAACACTCACAAATCTTTACAAAGAAATTAATAATTTAAAGGAAGAAATTAAGATATTAAAAAAGAAGAATATTATACAAGAGTCTAGAATAACTAAGCTTGAGGATAACCATAACGAAAAAAATCACTATAATGACAACAAAGTAGAAATTGAAGAAAATATCTTCTCAGAAAATTTTTTATCCACAATAGAAATGGTTAAATCCCAAAAATGGCACATAAAAATATCTCTCCTAATAGATAATCATTATACAAGATCATTTACTGCTCTTGTTGATAGCGGAGCAGATTTAAATGTTATTCAGGAAGGACTAATCCCTACTAGGTATTTTCATAAAACAAGTCATACCCTGTGGCATGCAGGGGGAGATAAACTCCAAATCCAATATAAACTTCCAAAAGCTTATATATGTACTGATAATAAATGCATTCCTCAGAGCTTTATACTTGCTAAAGATATATCAAATCAGGTCATACTTGGAACCCCATTTTTAAACACAATCTACCCTATTAAGATGATTAATAATAAAGGTATTACAGGAACCTTCCAGAAACATGATATTTTTCTAGAATTTATTGTAGAACCGCTTACTAAAATGTTACATAGTATATATGATAATATCAAAGCAAAACAAGATCAAATATATTTTCTAAAGCAAGAAATAAGTCTAATAACAATAGATGAACAACTAGAAAATCCTAAATTACAAGAAAAAATAGCTCTGCTAAAAGACCAACTTTCAATAGATATTTGTAATGAACATCCTAATGCATTTTGGGATAGAAAGAAACATATAGTTTCACTACCATATGAGGAAGCTTTTAATGAAAAGAATATTCCTACAAAGGCAAGACCTTGCCAAATGAATTCAGAATATCTAGAATTATGCAAAAAAGAGATAGATACACTTCTACAGAAGGGATTAATAAGTCCATCACAATCACCTTGGTCCTGTACGGCTTTCTACGTAAATAAACATTCAGAAGTCGAAAGAGGCGTGCCAAGGTTAGTAATAAACTATAAACCCTTAAACAAAGTATTAAAATGGATTAGGCACCCAATTCCTAATAAGAAGGATCTGTTAGATAGACTGTATGATAGTTTAATATTTTCAAAGTTTGACTTAAAATCAGGATATTGGCAAATCCAGATTGAAAAATCTGACAGGTATAAAACAGCATTCAATGTCCCTATAGGACATTATGAATGGAATGTAATGCCATTTGGATTAAAAAATGCTCCATCCGAATTTCAAAAAATTATGAATAATATCTTTAATCCTTATAGCACATTTATAATTGTCTACATTGATGACATATTAGTTTATTCAAAATCAATTGAAACTCATTTCAAACATTTAAATATGTTCAAAACAATAATAACTCAAAATGGACTAGTAATTTCTAAACCAAAAATGGATCTTTTCAAAACAAAAATAAGGTTTTTAGGTCATATCATTGAAAAGGGAAATATTACTCCCATTAATAGAAACATAGAATTTGCGGAAAAGTTCCCTAATGTGATCACTGATAAAACACAATTACAAAGATTTTTAGGCAGCTTAAATTATGTGGCTCCATACTATAAAAATCTAACAGAAGATACATCAATCTTATATGAAAGACTGAAGAAGAACCCTAAACCATGGTCAAACCATCATACAGAGGCTATTAAGAGAATTAAAAATAAAGTAAAGGTACTCCCTTGTTTAATGATAAGTAACCCGAATTGGGAAAAGGTAATTGAGACTGATGCATCTGACATAGGATTTGGAGGAATTCTAACTCAATTAGATCCAGAAACAAAACAGGTCTATCTTGTCAGATTCCATTCAGGGAAATGGAACAACTCTCAAAAGAATTATGCAACAGTCGCAAAAGAAATTCTGGCGATAGTCAAATGTGTTTTAAAATTCCAAGATGATTTATATAATCAAAAATTTATTATACGAACAGATTGCAACGCAGCTAAATTCATGTTCCAGAAAGATTTTAAACATGATGTGTCAAAACAAATGTTCGCCAGATGGCAAGCTCATTTAGCCCCATTTGATTTTGAAATATCATACAAAAAAGGGATAGATAATAATCTCCCTGATTTCTTAACCCGTGAATTTTTAAATTTACAGGAATGAGCGGAAGGGGTTATGATTCTTTCTCTAATAGAGGAAGAGGATCCTCCTCTATCAGAGGAAGAGGTCGGGGCAGAGCACCAGAGATCATATCTCAGTATGGTAAACAAAAACTGATAGCAATGGATCTATCCCAAAGTTCGGACAGTCAAAAAGACAATCCAACGTACGCCAGAATACTGGGAGATGAAGAATCAGAATCCAATAATATTGGATTTATAAGAAATGAATATAAGGAAATTATATTTCTCTTAGAAGAGAAGGACGTCAAATGGAGGAATGAGCCATGGACAATAATGCAGAGGTATTTGGATAATACATCCACTCCGTCAAGGACTTACAAGTCTCGGATATTTTACGAGCAAATACTTATTCAAAGTGGGTCATGTGAAATATCACATTTCTCTGGGGCAAACAAAGAAATTTATAATTTCAGCAAAATAATAATAAAAAAGACAATTTCGTTGGAAGATTGGGGAATATCCCCAATGAAAGAAAGAGAATTATCGTTTAATAAAACGACAACAATCAAATTTAATTATTGGGATTATTGTGATGCCTTTACGAAGGCACTATATTATGAGAATAATAAATATAAACATTCCTGGTTCATCAAGGTATGTGCAAATGTCTATAGAGGTGATATTCCCCACTGGTTCATAGACTGGTTTTACCGTTTTGGTCCCTGCCCAAAGATTTTACCAGAAGAAATCAAGGTCCTATTCGATAAATGGAGCAATATATCTCCCCAGCTTCTGCAAAAACAAGAAGCTAATTTATATATTGACGGAATAGCTTCATGTTTCTTTTTTACTGAATTTTCCATTCCATGGATCTGGAGATGGATTCCTGAATTTGGTTATACCAAAACAGGCATTCCCTGTCTGTTTAGGTCATCATTTTATAAATTTTGGGATAAGATGATGAGAGTAGATCAGGAAACAAAAGAGCGATTCGGGAAGGAGACAATGGACCTCCTACACCAGCAAATAAGTATGTATGAAGAAAAACGACAAGTAGCGGAAGCACCGTCCCCGTTTGATTATATCTCCAAAAAATTTCGAATGAGGTCAGAGAACTTATCAAAAAGTCAGATGATATCTGCATATATTGAAGAAATGAAGAAAGACTTTATGTCTAAATTTGAAGATGATAATAAATCAAACAAATCAGACTCAACTATGGCATCCGATTATCTTCAAGACGCTCAAAGTGATGTCGCCATTGAAGACATTTTCGAAGCAATCAAAGATACCTTGGTTGAAAAAATTTCAAAAAAAGACGTTGGATCATCATCATCCAGCCAGTTCAAAATTTAAAGAGAAACAAGATCCGAAAGATGCGGAAAAAACTTATCCCGGGAATCCTGGGAGGTACTGTTTGCGGCAGAAGAAGACAAGATCCGTAATTTGCGGGAAGAAACTTATCCCGGGAATCCTGGGAATCACTGTTCAAGTTTTTAACTTTTATTTAAATGTTTTACTATAAATAGTTGTTTATGTTGGGTTGTAAGGGGAGGCGAAAACGACCCCTGAAATCTGTATTGTACTCTCTCTCTCTCTATTGTACTCTCTAGCACCATCATCCAGTTGTAATAAATTTGAAGCATCATCAATAAAAGTTTGGAGGACAGTGTGTTTAACCTTCATTCCCGGGTACGTTCCAAATATAAATTTGAAGCATCATCAATAAAAGTTTGGAGGACAGTGTGTTTAACCTTCATTCCCGGGTACGTTCCAAATCTTACTACATATTTAATTATTTGCTTTCGGATCTTGTTTCTCTTTAAATTTTGAACTGGCTGGATGATGATGATCCAACGTCTTTTTTTGAAATTTTTTCAACCAAGGTATCTTTGATTGCTTCGAAAATGTCTTCAATGGCGACATCACTTTGAGCGTCTTGAAGATAATCGGATGCCATAGTTGAGTCTGATTTGTTTGATTTATTATCATCTTCAAATTTAGACATAAAGTCTTTCTTCATTTCTTCAATATATGCAGATATCATCTGACTTTTTGATAAGTTCTCTGACCTCATTCGAAATTTTTTGGAGATATAATCAAACGGGGACGGTGCTTCCGCTACTTGTCGTTTTTCTTCATACATACTTATTTGCTGGTGTAGGAGGTCCATTGTCTCCTTCCCGAATCGCTCTTTTGTTTCCTGATCTACTCTCATCATCTTATCCCAAAATTTATAAAATGATGACCTAAACAGACAGGGAATGCCTGTTTTGGTATAACCAAATTCAGGAATCCATCTCCAGATCCATGGAATGGAAAATTCAGTAAAAAAGAAACATGAAGCTATTCCGTCAATATATAAATTAGCTTCTTGTTTTTGCAGAAGCTGGGGAGATATATTGCTCCATTTATCGAATAGGACCTTGATTTCTTCTGGTAAAATCTTTGGGCAGGGACCAAAACGGTAAAACCAGTCTATGAACCAGTGGGGAATATCACCTCTATAGACATTTGCACATACCTTGATGAACCAGGAATGTTTATATTTATTATTCTCATAATATAGTGCCTTAGTAAAGGCATCACAATAATCCCAATAATTAAATTTGATTGTTGTCGTTTTATTAAACGATAATTCTCTTTCTTTCATTGGGGATATTCCCCAATCTTCCAACGAAATTGTCTTTTTTATTATTATTTTGCTGAAATTATAAATTTCTTTGTTTGCCCCAGAGAAATGTGATATTTCACATGACCCACTTTGAATAAGTATTTGCTCGTAAAATATCCGAGACTTGTAAGTCCTTGACGGAGTGGATGTATTATCCAAATACCTCTGCATTATTGTCCATGGCTCATTCCTCCATTTGACGTCCTTCTCTTCTAAGAGAAATATAATTTCCTTATATTCATTTCTTATAAATCCAATATTATTGGATTCTGATTCTTCATCTCCCAGTATTCTGGCGTACGTTGGATTGTCTTTTTGACTGTCCGAACTTTGGGATAGATCCATTGCTATCAGTTTTTGTTTACCATACTGAGATATGATCTCTGGTGCTCTGCCCCGACCTCTTCCTCTGATAGAGGAGGATCCTCTTCCTCTATTAGAGAAAGAATCATAACCCCTTCCGCTCATTCCTGTAAATTTAAAAATTCACGGGTTAAGAAATCAGGGAGATTATTATCTATCCCTTTTTTGTATGATATTTCAAAATCAAATGGGGCTAAATGAGCTTGCCATCTGGCGAACATTTGTTTTGACACATCATGTTTAAAATCTTTCTGGAACATGAATTTAGCTGCGTTGCAATCTGTTCGTATAATAAATTTTTGATTATATAAATCATCTTGGAATTTTAAAACACATTTGACTATCGCCAGAATTTCTTTTGCGACTGTTGCATAATTCTTTTGAGAGTTGTTCCATTTCCCTGAATGGAATCTGACAAGATAGACCTGTTTTGTTTCTGGATCTAATTGAGTTAGAATTCCTCCAAATCCTATGTCAGATGCATCAGTCTCAATTACCTTTTCCCAATTCGGGTTACTTATCATTAAACAAGGGAGTACCTTTACTTTATTTTTAATTCTCTTAATAGCCTCTGTATGATGGTTTGACCATGGTTTAGGGTTCTTCTTCAGTCTTTCATATAAGATTGATGTATCTTCTGTTAGATTTTTATAGTATGGAGCCACATAATTTAAGCTGCCTAAAAATCTTTGTAATTGTGTTTTATCAGTGATCACATTAGGGAACTTTTCCGCAAATTCTATGTTTCTATTAATGGGAGTAATATTTCCCTTTTCAATGATATGACCTAAAAACCTTATTTTTGTTTTGAAAAGATCCATTTTTGGTTTAGAAATTACTAGTCCATTTTGAGTTATTATTGTTTTGAACATATTTAAATGTTTGAAATGAGTTTCAATTGATTTTGAATAAACTAATATGTCATCAATGTAGACAATTATAAATGTGCTATAAGGATTAAAGATATTATTCATAATTTTTTGAAATTCGGATGGAGCATTTTTTAATCCAAATGGCATTACATTCCATTCATAATGTCCTATAGGGACATTGAATGCTGTTTTATACCTGTCAGATTTTTCAATCTGGATTTGCCAATATCCTGATTTTAAGTCAAACTTTGAAAATATTAAACTATCATACAGTCTATCTAACAGATCCTTCTTATTAGGAATTGGGTGCCTAATCCATTTTAATACTTTGTTTAAGGGTTTATAGTTTATTACTAACCTTGGCACGCCTCTTTCGACTTCTGAATGTTTATTTACGTAGAAAGCCGTACAGGACCAAGGTGATTGTGATGGACTTATTAATCCCTTCTGTAGAAGTGTATCTATCTCTTTTTTGCATAATTCTAGATATTCTGAATTCATTTGGCAAGGTCTTGCCTTTGTAGGAATATTCTTTTCATTAAAAGCTTCCTCATATGGTAGTGAAACTATATGTTTCTTTCTATCCCAAAATGCATTAGGATGTTCATTACAAATATCTATTGAAAGTTGGTCTTTTAGCAGAGCTATTTTTTCTTGTAATTTAGGATTTTCTAGTTGTTCATCTATTGTTATTAGACTTATTTCTTGCTTTAGAAAATATATTTGATCTTGTTTTGCTTTGATATTATCATATATACTATGTAACATTTTAGTAAGCGGTTCTACAATAAATTCTAGAAAAATATCATGTTTCTGGAAGGTTCCTGTAATACCTTTATTATTAATCATCTTAATAGGGTAGATTGTGTTTAAAAATGGGGTTCCAAGTATGACCTGATTTGATATATCTTTAGCAAGTATAAAGCTCTGAGGAATGCATTTATTATCAGTACATATATAAGCTTTTGGAAGTTTATATTGGATTTGGAGTTTATCTCCCCCTGCATGCCACAGGGTATGACTTGTTTTATGAAAATACCTAGTAGGGATTAGTCCTTCCTGAATAACATTTAAATCTGCTCCGCTATCAACAAGAGCAGTAAATGATCTTGTATAATGATTATCTATTAGGAGAGATATTTTTATGTGCCATTTTTGGGATTTAACCATTTCTATTGTGGATAAAAAATTTTCTGAGAAGATATTTTCTTCAATTTCTACTTTGTTGTCATTATAGTGATTTTTTTCGTTATGGTTATCCTCAAGCTTAGTTATTCTAGACTCTTGTATAATATTCTTCTTTTTTAATATCTTAATTTCTTCCTTTAAATTATTAATTTCTTTGTAAAGATTTGTGAGTGTTGTATTCTCTTCTTTATTTTGAATCTTGTGTCTGAGTTGATTCATTACTTCACTCATAGTGTAAGATTTATTATGATTATTATAATTGAATCTCTTTTCTTCGGGCTCTTCATCTTTAGAGGATGAAGTTCCTTCTTCAGAATTAAACTGATCTATGATCTGCATTCTTAATTCTGGATCTTTGATGGCTTTTAGTAATTCAAAAGCATGATTTGATGTTAAAACATTAACTTTCATATCTGAAAATTGAGATATGATTCTATATAATTCTGATTTGTCAATATTTTGATCTAGGTTATTTGTTTCCTTTTTAGGACAACTTAATCCTGATCGGCAAGGCTCACATTCAGAGTCTTCCGAGCTTGATTCCGAAGTATTTTCATTATATAGGTCATCTATTTCAGAATCACTAGGTATTGAATCTGAACCAGATTCTTCAGATTCTGAGTTTTGTAAAGTTTGTATTATTAATCTTTTTGTGTCTTCTGGGATTTCAAGATTATTAATTTTTTTCTTTGCCCAACAGAATTTTGAGGTGTGTCCTAATTTTCCACAGTTGTAGCATTTCTTACTATTTTTGAAATTTTTTGACTTGTTTTTAACCTTTTCTTCCCTCCTCTCATTTTTTATGTCCGAGTACTTTCGGAATGGTTTTCTATATTTATGAAATTTATTATATTTCACCCTTTTCTCTTTTCTAGATGTAGGACTATCTATTCCAAATTGTTGGCAAAATTGACCTAATTGTTGTTTTTCATTTTGACTCTGTCTTTTAATTTGTTGGTTTAACCTTATTTCATTACATAAGGCTAGTCCTTCCTGTATACAGGTATCTATTAATACACCATATGTATAATTTTCATATGGTATCATTGAATGACTCTTTTTGAGATTTCTTCTAACCCTTTCAGCAAATAAGCTAGGGAGGCCATCTATAAATTTGGATTTCCAATGTACATTATTACATTCTGGTAGTTCCATTACTCTACTTAGAAAGGTATCTTTGTACCATCTAAAATCCGAGAGTGTCTTGCACCTTAGGTTTTGTAATAATGTTCTAATTGTATCACTATTATCACTGAACCTTCCCGTGAAGTGTTCAATGATGTTAATTGCTAATGTATAAACTGCATGTTCAGTTAGGCTATTGTTTTCTTGTTTTACAGTGTTAAGAATAGAATCTCTATTTTCTTGGGAAAAATAATTATCCCACCAGCCCTTTAATTGTCCAGTGAATCCGGCAACAATCATTGTTGCTATAGTTTTATCACTATTTTTACTATTTTTACAAACTGTTGAGTACATTAGCATCCTATGTACTGTATTATAAATTTGTTTATTTGAATATCCATCAATATTCCATTCATAGATTTTGTTTCCTGAATAACTAATATCAATTGTGTCTGTGTATTCTTCATGTAAAACATCCATTGGTGTTGGTCTATTGTAGTAAAATTTACTTTGTATAGGTTTATCAGCCCATTTATCTATTTTATTAATATGATCTCTATTTTCCTTGTCTAAGGTTTTAATGCTTAGCTTGCTAAATTTTTCTTCAAGAATTTTTTCAAACTCTTGCATTGGCCTTAGTTTGAAATCAGATATGATTGGAGGTGGTTGGAAAGTTGGTAAAGCTTCTTTTTCTTTTGGAATTATTTTTTACGTTCCTGGTTTGATTTCATTTAAGGATTTTATTAATTTTTCAATCTTATTTTCCATGGATTGTAACTGTTCTCCTAGAATATTTAGGAACAGACTTGTGTAGTTTTGTTGTTCAAACATATTATTGATATGTTTGCATGTTATTGGGAGCGTATCATTTTCAATTAAATTTTTGTATGGCGCGAAATTTAATATTTTTTCTCCCTTTTCAATATGGAAAGGTTGTTGGGGTGGATATGTACCTAGATAGGTTTTTCCTGATTCTAATTTGAAAGTTCTTTCAATTACCGAAATATAACTTTTAACATAGGTGCTTATGAACCAAGAGGTAAAAGGAATTAAAGCATTTTTCTCAGTACAGAACTCATAAAATTCTTTTTCGAATTGTTTTATTTCGTTGGTGTGAAAACTTTCAAAAAACCATTTTCTGAATTGGGTATATCCCGGATTTTTGAATTCATTTGAAATTATTTTTCTGGCTGTAGAGCCAGTATTGAAATCTATTTTGGGTGTAATAATCATTTAAATAGAAAAGTTCATTTCCGACATTGTCGGTTCAGGTTCATTTAGAGTTTGAGTGTTATTTTCCCTAACAATATATATATACTCCATCTTAAAAGAAATTTCTATTAAGCACTTTTATTATTTTAGAACTTTTATCAATTGAGCATTTTTAGTAAGAAATATAAAGTTTATTTATTTTGATAATAGAAATGAGATGTATTTTTAAAACCATACCCCTGTCATATGGTCAAGAGCGTGATGTTTAGAAATTGTGACAAAACTTGTGCCATTTAACTTTACTGTCGTGTCATATTTTCAAGAATGGCTTAGGCCATCTCCAACAACCGGACGCCAAACGCAAATTCTGCTCTAACCGGACGCCAAACGCAATCCCATAACGGGAATTCACACTCTCTCCAAATAAACCCATATATGCAATATCACTATTCATTTATACCATTTTTTGTCATTTTTAAAAAATGACCCTCAGACTTATTTTTTTTTAATAACTTTTAATTTCTATTCATATAAATTAATTCTTAAACTAATATTTTTTATTTTTAAGATAGAAAATTATAATATTGTTTAAATGAATAATTAAATTATTAAATTTATTATACTTGAAATTTTATCTAATTTATTTTATAATTTATTTTATATTTTTACGTTATATTTGATAACTTAAATTTTATAAATTATAAATTATACAAATAAACATAGAAAATATTTAATATGTTTGTTTTAATATAATATGTTTGTTTATTTAAATGTATTATTGGATTATTTTATTGTTTATGAATTATTGATATATATATTTAATTTAATTTTAATATTATTAAATGAATGGAAAAAGATTGAGGTTAAATATGTAAAATTGATAAATATATAGATAATATTAATAAGGTTAAAAAGTTAGTGTAAGAAAGGGATATTCTAAGAATATTATTTTGGATTTGAAAATGGGTTTTTGGGTTTGAGATGAATTACTGTTTAATGTGACGTTTACTGCATCTTGGGTTTGAGAATGAGTTTTTGAGTTGGAGATAGTCTTATGGCTCTTCCTTAGCTCTACGGCAGTTTTAAAAAAAGATGACATTACTATGTAAACAAGTTTTCAACTTTTAAAGAAGTAGATAATAACTCTATTAGATTTGACAAAAGCTATAAACTATTTTTATTATAGATTTTAAATTCTTTTAGTATAGAAGGTTAATTTGCCTGGCATGGGAATTTCACCATATTGTTAGTGAATTATTTAGTTCAGGTGCCCCCATTTCAGTGTTTTTGCTTTGATTATTTAACAGTGTTGATTAGTGGACTAGTTTTGTGTCATCTAAATTGCGACTAGCTGACAAGAAATGGACAATTTTAGCGGGGAAGAAATACAAAAGTCTAAGTCAAATTATGTTTATGTCTCCTTATAGCATTCCAATTTTGATTATTTAACCCTCTATTGGAGCTGATCAATTTATCATTCTTTTTGGATAATACAATTTTTTGTTGTTAATTTTTGAGTTTACATAACCCTTTAGGTGTAATGGTTTGGGATGTTGAGGGCAATGATAGGTTGAGTTAACATTTTTTCTAAGGAAATAATCATATTCTAAATGAAGAAAATGATTAAATTAACGAATTATTTAAAATTAAATTCAAACAAACCTAACAAAATAATATTAATGAGATAATTCAAAACTTAAATTGGGCATAGAAAATTAACATTAGACACAACAAAATCATATCGGGCTCCATTAGACCATTATCACAAATGGATTAAAATTTGAAGCTTAAAAGTGTTATTTCGTGTTAATTATCCAGCTATACCTTGTAATTAACAACCCAAACTAATTTACATCTTAATACACAATAAGAATGTATCAAACTTACAATATTATAAAAAAAAAATTATAACTTTCTTGTAGAATATAAATTTTTATTTTTGGGCTGAATAGATAATATATAGTGTGGGTGGGGTGGGAGGCCATTGGTGAATTAGATCAAGTTCAATCCAGGTAAGGTAAGAATAAAGATACGATATTAAGTTTCAAATGTCCCCAAAATAAATTTAGGGGTGTAGGTAACCATGTAATTGAAATTAATCTAATTCCAATTTAGAGATTGGATAGAGAATTTAAAATTAAGAATTTGAATTACAATTAGAATATTTAAAATTTCATTAGAATTCAAACTAATATAATTTTATAATTCTCAATTCCACTATTTTTTTAACTAAGAATTATAATTTCAATATTTATTTTTTCTATATTTTCAAACAAAATATATTTATTATTTACAACAAATTTAACATGTTAACATATAATTTTTTATTTTAATTTAGAAAATTAAAATATCAAACCAACATTTTTTTCTAATTTAATAAGTAAACATTTTGAACTTTTGAATTTAAAAAGTTAACCTTAAATTTAGTAAGTTAAATGTCGAACTGATATTTGTTTGTCTTAATGAGAATCGAACCCTAAACAAAACTTTTACACTTAAGTCATCCTAATAGTTTGTGTCAAACCAATATTTGAATAATATAGATTTTTTTTAAATGGTCCATGTATATTGAAATGATAAGAATCGTTTTAGCACATAACGACAAAGTTTGACATAAAATAAAAAAAATAATAGAATACAACCACGATACCCAATAGGCTATCGAACTCGTATGTCCTCAAAAAAACGATTTACTCCACGACCGATTACACCGGTTTTTCGAAATAAAACTAAAAAAATGTCGTAATAATAACATTATGAATGATATGCATCGGACAACTAAAATTATTAAAGGTTTGACTATTTCTCTCCAATTAGATAGTCCACTAGAAAACAATTTGGATGGTAACCCAAATATGTAGGCTTTCTATATGAGCCAAATTAATCCAAATTTTTTAGCAACTAACCAAAGACTCGGACATCACTTAGTGAATCCTAATAGTACTCCACAAAAAACTTCAGATACTAGTTTATCCTCAAAAATAAAAAAGTAGGTGAGTTGTCGACTCAACATTCTCATGACTCGGACATCACTTAGTGAATCCTAATAATACTCCACAAAAAACTTCAGATATTAGTTTATCCTCAAAAATAAATAAAAAAGTAGGTGAGTTGTCGACTCAACATTCTCATGACACATACGACAACGACTTACCATAATACAACATTTTTTCATGCACATATAATCGTAAGAATTCCAACGTGAATAATATTTCATTTAAAAAACGAGATATTGTATGGAGTTTTTTACTCTCAAATTTTCTCCCAACAAAAATCATATGAAATCATCTTAGCAAACAAATTATAGTAATTGTACCACATGAAAACTATACATGTCTTGTCAATGCATAACGTCTTGTTCAGACGAGAATATTTGTTTGCGTCCTACCAAAAGTAAAACTCTATTTTGGGAAGAACTCTCTTTAATGTTTAATCTCTTTTATATTTAATTCGGTTAGCGAAATCACTAAACCAGTGATTTACATATTATTAACTGTAACATTTCAACATATAGCAATGGAAGCAAGTTAATGATACGTTACAACTAGACTTTTAATACTACACCAAATGTCGTCCCAAAATTTGATCGAAGATCCATCCCTACAATGAATCTAGACTACTCGTGATATTTTTTTTCAAAAAGAATAAATTCTCCTCCAAATGCTACACGCTACTTGATAATTATACATTTTGGTGAACCAAACAGATCAATCTTGACATACTTACATCTGATCATCGATACCTAAAGACTATTCGGCTTTGTTGCAAATCTACTACATAATTTCGATAAAAAAACTTATTAAACAAAATAAGGTCTAGAATAAACAAACCTCCTTAATCTTTATAATATTTAACCTTATCCCAATTAACTATTTGAAAAAAGGATGAATTAGAAAATTCCGTAGAATTTTACACATTATTCTCTTCATTTTTACCGCCACACTCTTGGGGAGAATGAATAAAGATATCATATATGCGAACATAGATGAAAATACACTCTTAATGATGATTAATTGATTCCCTTTTGAGACTATTTTATTTTCCATCTAGATAACTTACATTATATTTTAGTGACGATCGAGTCATAAGAGACATTGAATCGTAAACTAACACACAATGACATATCAAGATAGGTTGACAAAATATCACAAATTCAAAATCCCAAAATATCTGACAACCTCATCCTTATTATATTCGAACCAAAATCTGAGAAAAAGATGTCTAAATTATTAAGTTTAACTCGAAGACCGGACCATGCACCGAATAACCATAAAATATCTCGAAGAAGCTTAAAATTTTTGTAGGAGGCTTGAACTAAACATAGAGTTTCATTAGCAAAAAATAAATGTAATATAGAAAAATTATACATTCTTGTCTTACAACTTACTCCATGGATGAGTCTCAAGTCTTTTGTGAATGTCATTATTTTTTATAGGGCTTCCATAACAATGACGAACAAAAAGGAGAGAGTGTATCATTCTATTGATCCCCTGGGAGCTCTCGAAAAATCCTTGAGAACTCTTATTTACAATGACAAAAAACTTAACTGCCAAGAAACAAAATCTAATCTAGCAAATTCATTTCACACATATTTCCATTATGTCCATGACATTGAACTAAAACCCCCAAATGACGTGATCATAAGTTTTTTCGATGTCTAGCTTGACAAAAACACATTTGTCATCTCCTGAATTAGCTGAGTCAATGCACTAATTGACTATTAATATTGCATCATAGATTTGATGACCTTTAATGAACGATATCTAATTACTAGATATGACCGTCTCTAACACCCTTCTCAATCCATTGACCAAACATTTTGAGACAATCTCATAAAAAAGATGAAACAAAACTAATTGGCCTAAGTTCTTTACGTCAATAGTCACTAGAGTTTTATAAATGAGACGTATCAAAGTAGAGTTTCAACTCTTGTCAAATGATGAGAAACTATAAAAAATTATCATTTGGTTCCATAATTCCAGTCTTATGGAAAGATCATCCATCAGGGACGGACCCAGGATTTTGAACTAGGGTGGGCTTGAAAAAAATTTAGGGTGGGCTTAAAATAATAACGAGAAAATTTTGAAAAAAATAAGTATATAAAAGTAAAGTTTTACCATTTTTTTAATAATTAAATAAAAACAATGAATTATATTAAATTTTTTTTAAGAAATTAAGGGTAATGTCATATTTTTACCGTAAAAAAAATAAAAAATGAGAGAGAAAGCCCCTACATAGATTCAGGCCCGGCCCGGAGGGGTAGGCAGCCTAGTGTCACGGGCAGAAACTCGGTCACCGAATATTCTCTCGTCCCGCGCGGCACTAGGCTAGATTGCCACAATCCTAGCTAGTCAGCCTCTTAAAATATACAAAAAGATGGAACAATTTGAGAGAGAAAGAGCTTGGAGAATATCTTGTTTATTGCTTACAAGAGTGAGGTATTACAAGTGTTGAGTTGTGGAGTCCTATGACCTAGACTTGTTTATATACAAGTGGGAAGATCATTCTAGATCTTCCTTGTCCTAGACATTTCTAGACTCTTCTATTATTAAACTAACCCTAAGAATTCCTAGAGGTTTCTAGAGAATTCTACTAGCACCTATACATGAGAACTCCTAGAGACTTCTAGAGAGTTCTCCACCTTACATACAAAAAGGAACTTCCTAGAGAATTCTAGAAAGTTCCATGACCCTATTTACAAAAGAGGAACTCCTAGAGAATTCTAGAGAGTTCCATAACATCATTCACAAAAGGGGAACTCCTAGAGAAATCTAGAGAGTTCCATGACTGACCAAAATCCAGGAACTCCTAGAGGATTCTAGATAGTTCCATACGTGACCACAACAATCCAGAATATTCTAGAAAATGCACCTTGTGGGCTTGCCATGTGCACCCTATACCAATGGGCCGTGACATTCTCCCCCACCTAAGTCGTGGCCGACCTCGACACGACCTTAGAACGATGCATGGTGATCTTCTTCCCGGCGTCCCCTAAGTGCTCCTCCTTCCCTTTGCACGTCACGGCATCAGGTGCACTTATGGCTGCCAGCTCCAACCGATATGAGACATTCCCCACACGTCTCTCGATCGAAAACGGTCCCTCGAATCTGCGCACAAGCCCCTTGAGCACAGACCGCAGAGTCTTCAACTGTTGCGAGGGCAACTTCCCCTTTCCACCGTCCCCTTTCTCGACTGCACGCCCTGCATCCTTACCCATGGACTTGACGCGAGTGAAGGCGGACTGACTTTGGCCCACGTTGTCTGTGGCCAAACTTTGTAGATCTGATGGTTTCGTGCCTTTATCTTTGAGCCTCTCGAAGACCTTGCACCTCCTTTGGACTTCCTTGGGTACTTGTCCTTTCCCCTTAGAACCGTCCCCATCATCCACCTTAGCAAAAGTGGTAAAAGCCCCTTTTCCACATTTGCGACCTCGGCTGAATCGCATTGCCGAGAACATGCCTATTCCCTCGGATTCTCTCCTTGTTGGGATCACACTAGACTTCCCGTGATCCACAATGATTAAGGAATTGGAATAAGGCATTATGCAAGCGCGTACCTGATCGCACCATTGTAATCCCAACACTACTTCGTAGTCTTCCATTGGGACCAAGGTAAACGAGACTGTCCCATACCAATCTCCGATCCTGGTGTGCACTTTCCTAGCCTCCCCGGCCACCGGCTTGGCTACATCGAAGGACTTCACCGTCCCTCTTGTTGGGCTGATCCGCAGACCCAACGCCTTGGCTACTCCTTCTCGCATTAAGTTGTGTGTAGCCCCTGTATCCACTAGTGCCTTAATGCGTCTTCCCCCGATCCAAGCCTCCACGAACAAAGAGCCACTCTTAGTTCCCTTGACCGGCTTCGCAACACTAGTCTTCACAGCGTTGAGCAGTCTCAAGGATCCCACCCGAGTCCCTTCCTCCTCCTCGGAAGACTCGTGTCCTTTCACCGCTGCAACCTTTTCCCCCTTGAACGGGCACATAAACTTTATGTGATTATGGGCACCACAAATTTGACACACTCTTGGCTTACCCGAGTCGTCGGTTTTCCCCACAGAGTTGTTATGTGCATGCCCCTTCTTAGGTGGGCGGTCTCCCCCACCTTTCTCCTGGTCACGTGGGCGGTCTCCCCCACGATTTTCCTCCTCGTCCCTGAGGATCTTCGGCCTATCCACAGACACTTTGAGCTCTAACAGTCTTTCTGCAACCGCGATTGCCTCGGAGACGTCCCGCACCTTGGCCCTTTGTAGCTCCAACTGCGCCCAAGTCTTAAGGCCATTCACAAACGCGAACAGGGCCTCCTGTTCCGTTAGACTAGGTAACTCGAGCATCAACTCCTGGAACTCCTTCACATACTCCTTGATGCTCCTGTTGTGCACAAGTTGATTCAACCTTTTCCTAGCCTCGAACTCGGCGTTCTCTGGGAAGAATTGGCGCTTGAACTCGGTCTTGAAGTCCTCCCACGTCTCCATTCGCAACGTACCTCGTTCAATATCTACTTCTCGCCTCCTCCACCACAGTAGTGTCATCTCTTGCAAGAAGAAAGGTGTTGTCTCCAACTTGCCACGATCATCTAGTATGTTTGATGCCCGAAAGTACCTCTCCATGTTCCAAAGAAAGTCCTCCACTTCCCTTGCACTCCTCGAGCCTTTGAATGGAGTTGGCTTAGGAACATCCATTCGTTGAGGTGCCGCACCTCTATGTTCCCCTCCATTCCTCCCAATCCGCATTTCCATAGCGTCGAACCTCCCCATTATCTCCCTTCGGAGAGCGTCGATCCTCGCATGGACTTCTCCCCGGATTGTCTCGAGCACTTCATGGAGGATATCATTAACCTCCCCTCGAACCGATCCCAGCACTTCGTCACGAATGCTCCGGTTCATATTGTTAATGACCCCCATCACCTCGTTCTCCAACTTTTCACCAGCCTCATCCAACTCCGCCACTTTG
This sequence comes from Impatiens glandulifera, assembly GCF_907164915.1. Classification (NCBI taxonomy): domain Eukaryota; kingdom Viridiplantae; phylum Streptophyta; class Magnoliopsida; order Ericales; family Balsaminaceae; genus Impatiens; species Impatiens glandulifera. The sequence goes on along the minus strand of NC_061862.1, from coordinate 51,654,867 downwards.
TTGGCCACCGTGCTGAACTCCTCGAGAGCTTCTTGATGCTTGCTCATGCTTTCCTCAAGCCGGGTCACCCGCGCTTCCATGGAAGCATTCCTCTCAACGGACTTGTCCCTCTTGGACCTCTTGTCCTTCTGTTTGCCGGTCGAAACCTTCGTGACTTTGGAACTTGAATCCATCTCTTCTTTCAAATGCGGAAGCACAAACGTGGGTGCGATAACACTTTCGCTCTGATACCACTTGTCACGGGCAGAAACTCGGTCACCGAATATTCTCTCGTCCCGCGCGGCACTAGGCTAGATTGCCACAATCCTAGCTAGTCAGCCTCTTAAAATATACAAAAAGATGGAACAATTTGAGAGAGAAAGAGCTTGGAGAATATCTTGTTTATTGCTTACAAGAGTGAGGTATTACAAGTGTTGAGTTGTGGAGTCCTATGACCTAGACTTGTTTATATACAAGTGGGAAGATCATTCTAGATCTTCCTTGTCCTAGACATTTCTAGACTCTTCTATTATTAAACTAACCCTAAGAATTCCTAGAGGTTTCTAGAGAATTCTACTAGCACCTATACATGAGAACTCCTAGAGACTTCTAGAGAGTTCTCCACCTTACATACAAAAAGGAACTTCCTAGAGAATTCTAGAAAGTTCCATGACCCTATTTACAAAAGAGAAACTCCTAGAGAATTCTAGAGAGTTCCATAACATCATTCACAAAAGGGGAACTCCTAGAGAAATCTAGAGAGTTCCATGACTGACCAAAATCCAGGAACTCCTAGAGGATTCTAGATAGTTCCATATGTGACCACAACAATCCAGAATATTCTAGAAAATGCACCTTGTGGGCTTGCCATGTGCACCCCATACCAATGGGCCGTGACATTCTCCCCCACCTAAGTCGTGGCCGACCTCGACACGACCTTAGAACGATGCATGGTGATCTTCTTCCCGGCGTCCCCTAAGTGCTCCTCCTTCCTTTTGCACGTCACGGCATCAGGTGCACTTATGGCTGCCAGCTCCAACCGATATGAGACATTCCCCACACGTCTCTCGATCGAAAACGGTCCCTAGAATCTGCGCACAAGCCCCTTGAGCACAGACCGCAGAGTCTTCAACTGTTGCGAGGGCAACTTCCCCTTTCCACCGTCCCCTTTCTCGACTGCACGCCCTGCATCCTTACCCATGGACTTGACGCGAGTGAAGGCGGACTGACTTTGGCCCACGTTGTCTGTGGCCAAACTTTGTAGATCTGATGGTTTCGTGCCTTTATCTTTGAGCCTCTCGAAGACCTTGCACCTCCTTTGGACTTCCTTGGGTACTTGTCCTTTCCCCTTAGAACCGTCCCCATCATCCACCTTAGCAAAAGTGGTAAAAGCCCCTTTTCCACATTTGCGACCTCGGCTGAATCGCATTGCCGAGAACATGCCTATTCCCTCGGATTCTCTCCTTGTTGGGATCACACTAGACTTCCCGTGATCCACAATGATTAAGGAATTGGAATAAGGCATTATGCAAGCGCGTACCTGATCGCACCATTGTAATCCCAACACTACTTCGTAGTCTTCCATTGGGACCAAGGTAAACGAGACTGTCCCATACCAATCTCCGATCCTGGTGTGCACTTTCCTAGCCTCCCCGGCCACCGGCTTGGCTACATCGAAGGACTTCACCGTCCCTCTTGTTGGGCTGATCCGCAGACCCAACGCCTTGGCTACTCCTTCTCGCATTAAGTTGTGTGTAGCCCCTGTATCCACTAGTGCCTTAATGCGTCTTCCCCCGATCCAAGCCTCCACGAACAAAGAGCCACTCTTAGTTCCCTTGACCGGCTTCGCAACACTAGTCTTCACAGCGTTGAGCAGTCTCAAGGATCCCACCCGAGTCCCTTCCTCCTCCTCGGAAGACTCGTGTCCTTTCACCGCTGCAACCTTTTCCCCCTTGAACGGGCACATAAACTTTATGTGATTATGGGCACCACAAATTTGACACACTCTTGGCTTACCCGAGTCGTCGGTTTTCCCCACAGAGTTGTTATGTGCATGCCCCTTCTTAGGTGGGCGGTCTCCCCCACCTTTCTCCTGGTCACGTGGGCGGTCTCCCCCACGATTTTCCTCCTCGTCCCTGAGGATCTTCGGCCTATCCACAGACACTTTGAGCTCTAACAGTCTTTCTGCAACCGCGATTGCCTCGGAGACGTCCCGCACCTTGGCCCTTTGTAGCTCCAACTGCGCCCAAGTCTTAAGGCCATTCACAAACGCGAACAGGGCCTCCTGTTCCGTTAGACTAGGTAACTCGAGCATCAACTCCTGGAACTCCTTCACATACTCCTTGATGCTCCTGTTGTGCACAAGTTGATTCAACCTTTTCCTAGCCTCGAACTCGGCGTTCTCTGGGAAGAATTGGCGCTTGAACTCGGTCTTGAAGTCCTCCCACGTCTCCATTCGCAACGTACCTCGTTCAATATCTACTTCTCGCCTCCTCCACCACAGTAGTGTCATCTCTTGCAAGAAGAAAGGTGTTGTCTCCAACTTGCCACGATCATCTAGTATGTTTGATGCCCGAAAGTACCTCTCCATGTTCCAAAGAAAGTCCTCCACTTCCCTTGCACTCCTCGAGCCTTTGAATGGAGTTGGCTTAGGAACATCCATTCGTTGAGGTGCCGCACCTCTATGTTCCCATCCATTCCTCCCAATCCGCATTTCCATAGCGTCGAACCTCCCCATTATCTCCCTTCGGAGAGCGTCGATCCTCGCATGGACTTCTCCCCGGATTGTCTCGAGCACTTCATGGAGGATATCATTAACCTCCCCTCGAACCGATCCCAGCACTTCGTCACGAATGCTCCGGTTCATATTGTTAATGACCCCCATCACCTCGTTCTCCAACTTTTCACCAGCCTCATCCAACTCCGCCACTTTGTTGGCCACCGTGCTGAACTCCTCGAGAGCTTCTTGATGCTTGCTCATGCTTTCCTCAAGCCGGGTCACCCGCGCTTCCATGGCAGCATTCCTCTCAACGGACTTGTCCCTCTTGGACCTCTTGTCCTTCTGTTCGCCGGTCGAAACCTTCGTGACTTTGGAACTTGAATCCATCTCTTCTTTCAAATGCGGAAGCACAAACGTGGGTGCGATAACACTTTCGCTCTGATACCACTTGTCACGGGCAGAAACTCGGTCACCGAATATTCTCTCGTCCCGCGCGGCACTAGGCTAGATTGCCACAATCCTAGCTAGTCAGCCTCTTAAAATATACAAAAAGATGGAACAATTTGAGAGAGAAAGAGCTTGGAGAATATCTTATTTATTGCTTACAAGAGTGAGGTATTACAAGTGTTGAGTTGTGGAGTCCTATGACCTAGACTTGTTTATATACAAGTGGGAAGATCATTCTAGATCTTCCTTGTCCTAGACACTTCTAGACTCTTCTATTATTAAACTAACCCTAAGAATTCCTAGAGGTTTCTAGAGAATTCTACTAGCACCTATACATGAGAACTCCTAGAGACTTCTAGAGAGTTCTCCACCTTACATACAAAAAGGAACTTCCTAGAGAATTCTAGAAAGTTCCATGACCCTATTTACAAAAGAGGAACTCCTAGAGAATTCTAGAGAGTTCCATAACATCATTCACAAAAGGGGAACTCCTAGAGAAATCTAGAGAGTTCCATGACTGACCAAAATCCAGGAACTCCTAGAGGATTCTAGATAGTTCCATACGTGACCACAACAATCCAGAATATTCTAGAAAATGCACCTTGTGGGCTTGCCATGTGCACCCCATACCAATGGGCCGTGACACTAGGCCACGACCTAGGGCCTAGTACCAAAAAGGGGCCCATTTTTTTTATATATGCTAGGTATTAGTAATGATTTTTAGTTTCTTATTCTTTAATTTTTTTTATTATGTTAGATGTTTTGGCTAATGGCTCTATAGCTCAAATAGAGAAACAAACTAACACTATCAGAATAAAAAATTGAAAACCCTATTGTTTGTCTCTCTCAGTCTCTGTATCCTACATCGACAACGAAACCGACAACGAAACTCACAACGAAACTCACAACAAAACCGACAACGAAACCGACAACAAAATAATTTCGACGGTGGCTCTGTTTCACTGGGTTAAGCCTTGAGGTAAGGTTTAACCATTAAAAGTGAAAATTCAACATTAGGGTTTGATTGTTATTTATTTTTATGCTTTGTTTTGAGATTGTGTATTTGTGTGGTTAAGCCGTAAAGATCTTTGAAAATAGTTTATTTGTTTGATGGCGCCGAAAAAATATTTATCTAGATATGAAAAACGAAAAATGAGAGAATTAGAAGAACAATTTGTTAAATCTCAAAGTGGTGCGCTTGACAAGTTTGTTAAAAGAACAAAAGCTTCTGGAAATTTAGACTCCACTGAAGCGATAAATGCTGAAGAAATTAATATAGTTAATGTAGATGATAATGTGGAGGAAATAAATATCATTCCCAAAAACGATAGTCAAACGAACAACCATTCTATCTCTATCGTGGATAAACCCCTAGTAGATATATATGATCCTATAAATTGGGATAATCTTGATAATAAAACAAGAGATTTATTGGTTGAAAAGGGTCCTAGACGAGAATTAAATCTTGAGTTTCCTTATGATCATATTTCTAGGCGCTTTTCTTATTTTCACTATTCTCAAAAGTTAAGTAATGGAGAAGAAAGAGATAGGAAATGGTTGGTTTATTCAAAATCAGTGGATAATGTGTTTTGCTTTTGTTGTAAGTTATTTAAATTAAATCACAATAGCAGCTCACTTGCAAATGAAGGATGCAGGGATTGGAAAAATATTAGTAGGATTCTTGAAGAGCATGAGCGCAGCGCTGAACATTACAAAAATATGAAAACCTGGTGGGACTTGAAGAAAAGGTTAGAACAAGATGAAACTATTGATAAAGAATTGCAACTTGAGATCAAGAAAGAAAGGGACCGGTGGAGGCAAGTACTAGTAAAAATATGTGCTATTGTTAAATGTCTTGCAAAAAATAATTTGGCATTTCGTGGTTCAAATGAAAAACTTAATCAAAGTTCTAACGGTAATTTTCTAGGATTAGTTGAGATGATTGCAAGAAGAAGTCACTTTCGTTGACAATTTATGTTGCATCTTTGTAGATATTGGAAGGTTATTGAAGATCAACGGTGAAACACAAGTAAAGTTTATGCGTAGGGCCCCAATTTCGTGCTTTCGCCTAAGGCCTAAAAAATCTCAGGAACGGCACTGCATAGATTCGTCCCTGCATGCCATCAAAAATAGCCAAAGTAAACTCGTCGCATCCTAGCACTTCATCAATTTTGCACCCCTTAATGACCTCCTCCATCGAAAAATGAGCCTCCAATATATGTTTTTGCGTTGTACTAATTGAATCAAAAGTAACATTATTCAATTTAGGTATAATCTTAAATGGCTCTTGACCCCCTAATTGCATACGTGGTATAAAGTCCTCATTATTCAACCATTTGTTTTTGAATCTAAATGGTCGTAATGTTCTCACAATCACTCGATGTTCCATTAAGATCAGTTGGTGATCTGAACAACTCCATGGAAGGACCTTTTGAAATATATTAGAAACCCCTCGAAAGTTGATTCACTAATTAGAAATTTGTCGATACGCAAATGAACTCGACCCTCATTGTCATTACATTTCCTAAAACTGAGTTGTCCGCCTTCCAAAGACAAGTCAATAAGTGCAAGATCTTAAATTGTCTCTAAGAACTCGCGCATTAGACTATTAGGCATATTGACTCATTTTCTTTGAAACCGAGATCTAACTTTATTTATGTTTCCCGCAAAAATAATTGGTAAGCTCCAAAGACTAGCCACGTTCTTCATCTCATTTTAAAAAGCTCAGTAAATTGTGAAAAATCGGCCTATAGACCGCCGAAAATACCCAACAAAAATTTTCCTCTAGATTACTTAACTAAACGTTAACTTTTAGTTAACTTAGACCTAAACTAACATCTATTTTCTCATACATGTCTTCTCTCTATGCCACAAGATAATATATATTTAAATTGTTTTTATTATATTATATTTCAAACATAAGAATTGAAATTGAATTATAATCTTATAGTTTTTTCAATTTAATTTAAATGTAAATTCCAATTTCACTTATACTTTTTTTTTTTTATCGTGTGGTAATGCGCTAACTTTATTTGGAACAAATTCTGTTAAAAAAAATGTTTGTAATAATTAGTTTTTGGTTGTATGCTAGTGGAAGTATTGATGAATTACCAACCTAACTTGTAGGTTTGTAGGTAGCTAGGGTTAGTTGCATCTACCGGGAATAGTTAATTAGGAACTTATTAGAAACTAATTATTAATTAAATGAGGTGATATAAAATTGAGATGACAAGCAGTTTCCAAAATTCGACATATCTCTTTGAAGGGTTTACTAAATATTAGCCATACATTAATATGACAATGACCATTTCCCTTTATAGAGCTAGCTTGTCACCCACCAACCCATCAAACCCTAGCTAAACATCTCACAACCATGCCAACATAAGCTCTGTGACAATAATTAATATAGGTCTATTATTGGAGGGGCTCCAAATGCTAGATTTGTAACTAGGCTTCAGACTGTTTCGATAATAACATAGATAATTAATATCTAGATGTCACATAAACAAACTTAATTGAATTAAAGAATAATATTTTTATATAAGATAACAAAATTAATTAAGCATAACAATATTTATTACAATTTATTTTATTATTTTCGTTTAAATTAAATAAGAACAGTACTACATGCATAAAAAAAACATAATATTATTAATAAAATTATATTAGTTAGGCATAAACTCTTTTCACATCTATACAAACAGGGTTTTAATTTCTTGTTAAATTTCTCATATTTGTACAGCTGAAATTCGAACTATTCTCCCCCCACATATAATTACTCCAAATTTGCAATCATATATATTATACCATTCTCATATTTATAACTCCTATTATTTTTATATTGTTATAGAAAGATTTTAACAATTAATTTATATTTGTTTGTTGAAATGAGAAATTTATTACCATTTTTAGCATTCTCGAGCTATTCATTTTTTCATTAATGTGTGAGGGTTAGTTGTTGAGCGAGTGTTAGCTGCTTAGAGCATTTCCATTAGCTATTAAAGATTTGTTTGTGCTAATTGTAAGTTCAATTATGCCGATAATTTAATTGTTAATTATTTGAAATTCAAAGTTTCTATTTCCTTTTGAATTGTATTTATTAGCTATTTATTCTTTGAAATTGATATAGGTATTGGTAATAGCTTTTGCACACATGATTTAGGAACTTATCATTGAATTAACGTGCTGTATTAGTTTGTGAATCGAGAATACCCAATTTGACATTTTCGAATTGAACTTTGGGTTTGTTGTTCTCGAGTCTTTGCTCAAGAATAGAGAACTCAAAGAGCTTAGAAATGAGTTAGGGATTGACTTGGGTTCAATCCTAGGTCATTCCCAATGATTTGAACCAGTTATGAATTTTATCTTTAAAACATCTGATTTCTCACTTACAATTTAACTTAGGTGTTGTTAATTGGATTTGGCTGGATATTGTAAATTGGTATGAGTCTAGGAAACGATTTAGTAAATAAAAAACAAATTTAGGTATCCTTTACCTATTTGTCGTTTTTTCTCCGACACTCGTTGCACTTTCTTATGGGGGGGGTCCGTTGACACCTACCTTAGTTGAATGACGACCCTCGAGTGTTGTCAAAGTACTCCTTGCGTCGCAAAGAGTTCCATTGCTTGCTCGGTTTCGTAATTGGAGGACTAAAGATTAAGATTTGGAAGGGGCATTCGTTATTGTTATTGTTATTGTTGTCTTTAGTTCGTCTAGAGGAAGAAGAATGAACCATAAACCCGCTCATACATTTCGAACTATACCCACGCACACGGCCCTTTCTTGCGCCCGCGTTCAAGGCCCGCGCTCATGGCCCTCTCATGTACCCGTGACCCGTTTCCGAGATCAAAACCGCGACCCTTGACCCACAAACCAACTCGGGACCCGACCCAAGGCCTTTAAGCCCTGTTTGTTTTCAGCTTATATTGGAAAACTCTAAATTATTGGATCTCAATATAATAAATATAATCAATTTAATATATTGGAGATCTCTAAACTAGTGTATCTTAATATAATAAATATAATGAATTTAATATATTGGAGATCCCTAAATAAGTGATTCTTAATATGATAATCTTGTATATATATTTTATATTCTTAGAATGAGAAAGACAACATATTGTATTCCTTTATGGTATTAGAGTCTAGAGTTTTTTTTTTCTTTTCTCTCTTCCGCTGCGCCCTAACCTAAAGGTTCATTTTCTCTTTTACGTTCATCTTTTGTTCCTCTTCTCTTTAATCACTTTTTTTCGATGACGAGTAACAAACAAGGATTTTACCCAGCCCTTGTCGTTTTCAACATCAAGAATCACGTATTTATTGTTCTTGAGTTGGAAAACGTTCAATACACGACATGGGAGGAGTTGTTCAAGATCGATGCCCATTATCATCGGGTCCTCCATCACATCATCTCGTCGGTCTCTATTCTACCGCCGTCCTTGACAGATGAATAGAAAGATATGTGACTAACTCTCGATGTCACTGTCCTTCAGTGGATCTGTACCACAATTTCACAAGATCTCCTTCACACGATCTTGAAACCAGACCCTACATCCAAGCAAGTTTTGACACGACTACGTGGAATTTTTCAAGATAACTGTCATTCTCATGCGGTTTCCCTCGAGCAAGAATTTTTCACCACTATCATGGAAGATTTTCTTGGGGTCTTGACTTATTGTCAACGTCTCAAAGTCCTAGCCGATCAATTAAAGGGCGTCGGTAGCCCGGTCTCGAACGACCGCCTTGTATTGTAGTTGGTCACGTGCCTAGCGGAGGCGTACAATGGGGTGGCAAGGTTACTCCAGTAGAATGATCATTTGCCTCAGTTCTATCAAGCATGCTCCATGTTGATGTTGGAGGAATTTGGAAGAATTTGGCTTTGCGAAGCGGGAGGCCTCTAGTTCAGTACTGGCGTAAAGTGCAGCTCGTGTCTCCGACACACCTGGGACGAATGGGTCATAACGTATGTCATCATGTAGATCTCGAAAGAAACCAAAGAAGAAGGGCTCTCGTAATGGGGATCCATCGGGGCATTACCAGTACCAAGTCCAAACTCAGCCTCCTTCTCCCTGGTCGCAATAATGGGCTGGTCATTTAGGCCCACCATCATTGTCTTAGAAGTGGCCATGGGCTTCTCCTCCATTCCCGTATCCAACGGCTCAATGTAAGAGACTTCATTCCATCTCTCGTTTGTCGATGTCACAACAGTAGTCAGGTCTTTGTGCCCCCGCATCCACAATCATACATGGCTCACAGTCTCCACCAACTCCGAAGGACATTGAAGCGGTCATATATACCCTTGGTATTATGTCTCCTGATCCGACATGGCACATGGACACTAGTACGACGTCCCACGTGACATCTCAACAAGGTATTATCTCGTCTTATTTTAATTCAAGCATTAAACATGATATTCTTGTAAGTAATGGTAATACGATTCTGATTTCAAGTATTGGGCATACCACTATTTCTTCTTCGAATCTTAAACTTACCTTGAATAATGTTCTCCATGCTCATACTCTTGTTAAAAGTTTAGTTTATGTTCGTAAATTCAATACGGATAGTTCTGTGTTTGTTGAGTTTGATCCTTTTGGGTTTTATGTTAAGGATTTTCGGATGAGGACGCGTCTAATGAGATGTGATAGTCGGGGAGATCTATACTCGGTCACAATTGGGAGATATGTGTCGTCTTCTATTTTGTTGCTTTGTCGCCATCCTTGTGGTATAGTCTCATAGGTCATCCTATAAACTCTAGTTTTGAATCTCTTAGATTAAATAAATTAATTCACTATAATAAACAATATTTTCTCATATTTGTCCTTCGTGTTCATTGGGAAAACATGTTCGTTTACCGTTTAAAGCTTCTACTTCGACTTCTTTATTACCATTTGACATTATTCATAGTGATGTATGGACGTCTCCTGTTTTAAGTTCTATGGTTTATAAATATTATGTTTTGTTTATCGATATTTTTTTGTCTTTTTTGTGGACTTTCCCATTATCTCATAAATCCCAAGTGTTTAGTGCTTTCTTACAATTTCAGACATTTGTCAGAACCCAATTTAAAAGAGATATAAAATCTTTTCAATGTGATAATGGGAGGGAATTCGATAATCATTCGTTTAGGGAATTTGTGCCCACGCATGGGATAACTTTTCGTTTTTCATGTCCTCACACTTCGTCTCAGAATAGCAAGGCTGATAGACAATTTCGAACTATCAATAATATGATTTGTACACTATTCACCCATGCCAAGATACCCACCTTATTTTGGCATCATCCTCTCGAAATGGCCACATACCTCCTAAATATTTTTCCGCATAAACACATGAAATATGTTACTCCGTTACAAACGTTTGTACCGCAAAGATCCAACGTATGACCATTTACGCATGTTTGGGTGTTTGTGTTACCCTCTATTTCCATCCACAATGATTCATAAACTTCCTTCACGTTCTACCCCATGTGTCTTTATTGGATACCCATTGAATCATCGGGATTATAAGTGTTTAATGCTTTAATTGCTAATAAGACGTGGGAGTTGGTTCCCCGTCCAAGTGATGTTAATATTATTCGTTCTTTATGGATCATTACTCATAAAGACCGTGTGATAGTTCTTTTGAGAGGCATAAAGCTCGTCTTATAGGTGATGGAAAAACTCAACAGGTTGGCGTTGATTGTGGGGAGACTTTTAGTCTTGTTGTCAAACCGACCACTATTCGGTTAGTACTCAATCTTTCCCTATCGAAGAAATGGTCAATACACCAACTTGATGTAAATAATGATTTTCTCCATGGCACTCTTGAAGATGTTGTATACATGCATCAACCTTTTGGGTTCAAAGACTCCTCATTTCCTCATTATGTCTGTCGTTTGAAGAAATCATTATATGGTTTGAAGCAGGCGCCACGAGTTTGGAACAAACGCTTTACAGATTTTGTGTCCACGCTTGGTTTTTCCTGGACTATTTCAGATCACTCATTATTTGTGTTTCTCCAGGGTGAGCACATGTCATACTTGTTATTGTATGTTGATGATATAATATTGATGGCATCCTTTGACTCTCTCCGCTGATTCTTCATCTCTAGCTTGAGTGTGGAATTTTCTATGAAAGTTTTGGGTCCCTTGTATTATATTTTGGGCATTTCGGTAAGGCCTCATACAAATGGTATGTTCCTCTCTCAACGAAATATGTGTATGATTATAGACCGTGCATGTATGTCATCTTGTAAGTCGTCAACTACGCCAATTGATACCACACAAAAATTTGGGGCTTTAGTCTCTTCTCTTGTGTCAGATTCTTCTTTGTATCGTAGTCTAATTGGTGCTCTACAATATTTGACGTTTTCTCGTTCTAATATTAAGTATGCGGTGCAACATATTTGTCTCTTCATTCATGATCTCCGAGAGGTACAAATGGCGGCTCTAAAGAGAAATATTTGGTATATTTAGGGAACTCTTGATTTTGGACTTCATTTGTCTACATCCTTTGTTACATCTCTCTTGGCTTACACTGATACTGACTAGGGTGGGTGTCCGGTCACACGTCGTTCGACATCTGGCTACTATGTCTTATTATGAGATAATCTAATCACTTGGTTAGCTAAGCGCCAAACCACTTTGTCTCGTTCTAGTGCTGAGGCTGAGTACTAGACAATTGCGAATGTGGTTTCAGAAACTTGTTGGCTACGAAATTTACTCATAGAACTTCATTGTTTGGTTCCCACCGCTACTCTTGTTTACTATGATAATATGAGTACGATCTACCTCTCTAGTAATCTCGTTCAACACCAACGGACCAAACACATTGAGATGGACATTCACTTTGTTCGTGAGAAGGTCTCACGTGGTCAAGTTTGAGTTCTTCATGTCCCATCTCGCTTTCAACTTGCGGATATCTTCACGAAGGGGCTTATGAGAGTTTTTTTTGAAGAATTTCGATCCAATCTCAGCATACATCGTCCACCTGTTTCGATTGCAGGGTGTAATAAATGTAATCAATTTAATATATTGGAGATCCCTAAATTAGTGTATCTCAATATGATAATCTTGTATATATATTTTATATCCTTGGAATGAGAAAGACAACGTATTGTATTCCTTTACATATGTTTGTTGTTTTAAACGGTTAAAATTTGCAAGAATAATGGATTAAAAAGTGTAAAATTGTTTCTAAAAATGACCATAATATTTAAAATATAGACCGTCTATTTTGACGGGCACGTGAGACATAGCATTTTGACCATTTCTCACATGTAATCAAGCACTGAACTCCTATTAATTTCTTTTTCGGGGTGTTATTGTTTAACACGCCAAAACACTTAGTTTTTCTAATTATGTGAGAAAAATTATGTGACAACTCTTAAGTTCAAAAACTGGTATTTTCAAAGTCCCAATCTATATATATATATATATATATTTATATATAATATTGCTTGATTTTTAAAGTGTTCGGATTGTCGGATCGAGAGTTGTGGTTAATTTGGATATATATGTGAGAGTAAATAGATACTTGAGTCGGATTGTGGGTTGACCCGTCCATAAACTTAAAATGGTTAAAAATGCTATAGGTATGGTTCAAACTTGCAACCAAACAAAACAAGTACAACCATTTAATTAACTAGGCTAATAACACTCTATATTATAAATTCAACACCAAATTTGATGAACGCGGGACATTTTAACAATATAAGTTCAACTTTTTAACTAACTAACATATATATATAATGATGCTTAATTTTTAAAGTATCTGAATTTTCTGAGTCGATAGATGTGGTTAATTTGGATATATATATGAGAGTAAATGGATATTTGGGTCAGATTGTGGGTTGACCCGCCCATAAACTTAAGATGGTTAAAAATAAGATAAAAAATGCTATAGGTATGGTTCGAACTTGTAACATAACAAAACAAGTATAACTTTTTAACCAACTAGGCTAATAAAACTTTATATTTTAAATTCAAACCAAATTTGATGAACGCATGACATTTTAACAATATAAGTTCAACTTTTTAACTAACTAATCTATATATATATAATGATGCTTAATTTGTAAAGTGTCTGGATTGTCGGGTCGAGAGTTGTGGTTAATTTGGATATATATGTGAGAGTAAATGGATACTTGGGTCGGATTGTGGGTTGACCCGCTCATAAACTTAAAACGGTTAAAAATGCTATAAATATGGTTCGAACTTGCAACCTAACAAAAGAAGTACAACTTTTTAACCAACTAAGCTAATAACACTTTATAAAATAAATTCAACACCAAATTTGATGAACACAAAATATTTTAACAATATAAGTTCAACTTTTTAACTAACTAATCTATATATATAATGATGTTTAATTTTTAAAGTGTTCGGATTGTCGGGTCGAGAGTTGTGGTTAATTTGGATATATATGTGAAAGTAAATTAATACTTGGGTCGGATTGTGGGTTGACCTACTCATAAACTTAAAACGGTTAAAAATGCTATAGGTATTGTTCGAATTTGCAACCTAACAAAACAAGTACAACCCTTTAACCAACTAGGCTAATAACACTTTATATTGGGGCCGCAAATGAGTAAAGCTACTCGTGAGCCGCTCGATCAAAGCTCGGCTTGAGCTTGACTTTGACCGAGCTCGAGCCGGCTCGTTTAAAATTCGAGTCGAGCTCGAGCTCATATAATGCTTGCTCGATGGCTTGTCGAGCTTTTTCGAGCCTAAGTATATAATATATATAATTTTTTTATTTAATATTAAAACACAAATAATATTTTTTGTCCCTCTCTTTCTATTCAAAGCCCATATGAAGGCCCACAATCTATAAGTAAAACTCTAATTTCTAACATATCTACGTCTAACCTAATATTCTTCATCTAATCGTTTCTTATTTCATTCTCATCTAACATAATCTTCTTCATCTAATCGCATGTTCTTTCGGTCTTCCTTCATTTTCTCTTCCATCTTCACCATTTTCATTCTTCCTTTATTTTCTTTTTCATCTTCACCATTTCCACAGTTTTTTTCGCTCACTCTTCACCGTTCTTTCACTCTTCATCTTTTCTTCATTCATTCTTCACCATTTCTTTAGCTCTTAATCTATTATTCTTTAGTCTTCACATATTTTTCACTCTTCATCTATTCATTTTCTTCTTTTTTTTGTCTTCACAATCTCATTCAGAAGAGGCTAATAGGTAATTAAATTTATTTTCACTTTTATGATAACTATTATTTTTGTTTTTTATTTAACTTTGATTTTTACTTTGATTTTTTTTACCTTAAGGAAATCCAGCAACAAAGGAAGGAAAAAACTATTTTATTGGTGAACTTAGTGGTAAGGTAAGTATTTTATTTCATCTTTTTTTTTCATGTATTAAAAGAAATTTATGCTTATATATCTTTTTTTCATGTATTAGGATAAATTAGACTTCGATTATTCTATACATAGGTTGGATGAATATATAGAATAACACTGATTGACTGGTTATAAAAAAAAACGGAAATAAAAAAAATAATAAATTATATATAATAAAAGTATATTGTATATAATATTGAAAGAGATAAAAAGGGTTAATATATTATATATAATAAAAATAATATTAAGATATAATAATTAGTTTAGTATAAAAAGAAATAAAATTTGTTAATATTTTATTTATAATAAAAGTATATTATAAAAGAGATAAAGAAAAAGTTAATATATTATATATAATAAAAATAAATATTATAGATATAATAATTAGTATATTATAATATATAATTATTTATGGATAAAAATAGTTAATTTATTATATATATAAAAAATGTTTATTATATATAATATTGAAAGAGATAAAAAAATGTTAATATATTTTATATAATAAAAGTATAATATTTATAATATTTAAAGAAAAAAAGTTAATATATTTATTATATATAATATGGAGAGAATAAAAGGATATATATAATATGTTTAGGGAAAAAAAATAATTTATAAGATTAATAATATATATTATAATATATAAAAAAAATAATAAATTATTGTTATTAGATAGATTATTCTTATAATGTTTGAATCTTGTTATACTTGCACCCAAATAATTCAAATATAAATAATAATATCTAATAAAAAATATATCGAGTTAATAAATTGAACATTAATTGTTAATTAGTTTATATCTAGATCAATTAATTCTTTTTATATTAGATGTTATATACTGAATTTTATTATGTTACATACTGAATTTTATCACTTATTTAATTAATTTTTCACTTTTTCAGAAAGAGAAGACATATCAAGAAATTTTGTTGCCGGTATCTATCTCTTAAAGTAAGTTAAATTTTAGTTATTTATTTTAACATTTATTTTTTATATTAATTATTTTTAAGATTAAACATTTCATATTATTGAATGCAGGTAGTTGTACGTGTGTTATAATTGAAGAACATGAGTTAAAAAGATTAATATATTGAATGTTCAAACAATTTTTATAGTTTTGTACTATAATTTTTGAATTTTATGTTTTAGAATTTTGATTAGTAATGGTGATTTAATCTTTTGAATTATTATGTTTTAGAATTTTGAATAGTTATGATTGTTTCATATTTTAATTTTGAAATATCATGTTTTAAATTATTAATATGTATGAAAGTTTGATATTTTAATTTTATAAATAAATTTGGTTCGAGTTCGAGCTCGAATCTAGTTCGAATCGAGCTCGAGTTGAGTTCGAATCGAGTTCGAGTTCGAGCTCGAGTTTGAGCTTGAAAATTAATTTTTTGTTCAAGCTTTCGAGTCGAGCCGAGCTTGTAGGTAATATAGTCGAGTCGAACTCGAGCTCAAGTTCGAGTCGAGCTAATAAATACTTAATCGAGTCGAGCTCGAGCTTCAGCAAGCTGGAGCTCGGCTCGGCTCATTTGCAGCCCTACTTTATATTATAATTTCAACACCAAATTTGATGAACGCGGTACATTTTAACAATATAAGTTCAACTTTTAACTAACTAATCTATATATATATAATGATACTTAATTTTTAAAGTATCTGAATTGTCGGGTCGAGAGCTGTGGTTAATTTGGATATATATGTGAGAATAAATGGATATTTGGGTCAGATTGTGGGTTGACTCGCTCATAAATTTAAAACGGTTAAAAATAAAATTAAAAATGTTATAGATATTTTTACCGTAATATCTTTTTTACGATTTTTTATATTATTACTCGTACAATTGCATGGGATACATGCTAGTTGATTTAATCTTATTATCTAAAAAAATCAAAGAGTTTATTTATTTAAAAATTTAATTTCTTTCCGAATAATTTTAAACGCCTACGCAACCGATAATGTTCTACGGCATTATACATGATGTGGACCTTGTTGTGGAGCCACTTGAATTTGGAATGTTACATTAATGAGCATGATGGAATGTATAGTTGCATCGCCTTGAATAAGAAATGGTACACGACGAGATTCTCATAGAAAGAAACAATGCACCACGAAATCCAACTGTTATTGGAGCCCATTTCTTGTATTTTTACTTATTGTGATTTGGAGTTTTTGGCTTGTTTTCTTATGTTTTCATTTTGCAAAATTAATGTATGGAAATACAGAATAATCAAAATGTTAATATTATTATACACACACAATATGGTCCAAATTCCAAAATTCCCATGAGCTGATATGTGAGTGGGTCCATTTGAGCTCAAATGATTGAACAAATACTTTACTTAAATCACCGACAAGTTAAGCCATCACCACCGCCCAAACTCATCAATGAGATCAAACAAAGTGTATCAAATATCTATCCCTCATCTCAAAATTAGGGTGAAATCTATAACCAATCAAATCCAACCACCTTATATCTATATTTATAACAAGATTTAAAAAAATATATTATTTCTCTATATTAATTTTTATATAATATTAAATGACATTATAATCGATGAAACCAAATCGCCAATCCATCATTGAAGATGTAAAAACAACACCCTAATTTAAAATGAATTAATTATGATAAATAAATTCAATATAAAACTTAATTCAATCATATTCCCCATAGCCTCAACTCATGATTCACAAAAACCCTTGTTTTTGTTCTTGGTTTTGTTCTAGGTTGTTCAAAATAGCCGAGACATGGGCAATAGACGGTCTGTTCTTCCTAGAATTCCCCACACAAGCCGATGCAACCTTAGCCAACCTAACAAACACCTTCATCTCCGATGGCATACCCAATCTTCTATCCAACAATTCATTAAACCTCATTTCTTTTATCAATGGCAATGCCCATTCCACCAGCACGCCCCCTTCACTCCTCCTCCCGCTTAAAATCTCCAGCATGACCACCCCTAGTCCATACACATCGCATTCCTTCGAAACCCTCTTTTTCTCAACCAAACATTCCCTATCTACATACCCTAATTCAACCCTAGCCGGGGCCATGAACCACATCCCATAGTCACAAACCCTAGCTCCAAATTTCGCGTCGATTAGTATATTCGAAGGCTTGATGCACCCGTGTACTATACTCGGCGCCATCGACTCATGCAAATACTCGATCCCGCGTGCCACCCCCGCCGCCACGCTCAGCCTTCGGCTCCATCCAAGGAGAGAAACCCCGTCGTGGTTTTCGTGAAGATAATATTCGAGATTTAACATGCCAACGAACTCCGTCAAGACAATTCTCTCCCCCGGGGCTTCGGAAAATCCTTTGATTTGTACTATGTTTGGATGGTGTGACAAGGATAGCCATTTGAGAGTGGTAGAGAAACCTATGCTCGCGTTGCTCAGGACAAGATTGGGATGGATTCTTTTCACGGCTATGAGATCTCCATTTGGAGAGATGCCGGCGTAAACAATACCAAGACGGCCTCGACCGATGACTCTTGTGGGGTTGAAACCGTCTGTCGCCATGTCAACTTCCATTAAGGAATATTGACGAGCGGAAAGCTGGTTGATTGGAGGAGATTCTTCGGACTCGATGGGTGGTCTTTTGTTGCGGCATATTAGGACGAGAAGAATTAAGAACAAGATGACAAGGAATGAAGAGAGGAAGGTCATTAGGATGTCATAAGTGGCGGCATGCTCGAGGTGGATCATGGTTTTAGGGGGAGAAAGAACATGAACTTTGTCAATGAAATGGAGAATGAAGAAAGTGGAGGAGAAGAAAAAGAGGGAATCAAAGTTGATGTAAAATGGGTAGACTTTGAATATAGAATTAGGATATTGTTGAGAGTGTTGGAAAATTGAGCATAACTGTACAAAGTCTTAGGTCCTACTTTCTCCTATTTTGTTGCGTTTGGTTAAATTTTGGCAGCCAAACATATAGGGCTAGTTTGATCGATATAGAACTCGAAGTGAAAAAGAAAAACTCAAGAAAGGCCTAAAAATAACACTCACAATTTGAAAGATGTGAAGTTGACATGAAGCTTTCCTTTATTTGAAAATGATATTGTTTGTTGTTTTATCATTTAAATTAAATTATCAAAATAATTTTAGTACTTAACAATGTTATAAGAAAAAGTTCAAAAAGTGTGTAGACGTGATTCTTCACATGTTAATGATTTAATAATAAAAAAATAAAAAAATAAAACTCAAAAGTCTAATAAAATGCAACTCCTTTTTTTGTGTGTAAGATTATAAGTTCATAAATACATAATATATATTTTTAATAATAAAGAATCAAAATAAGGTATTTATTTCATTTAATAATTTGAATTATCAGATGATCAAATAATTGTTGGGTTATGGGATACAAATAATCCACATCAAACAAGCTCTAAAGAGGATGGGTTTGATAACGTTTATTACTTTATTATGACTGGTACACGTGGTTATCTTAAATATAGTTTGTAACTTACAGAACACAAATTGATTATGGGTCTTCAATCAAAGACGTGTCACTTTGAATATTTTCAAGAAACTCTTTTAATAAATTAGGTTTTTGACTTTTTATACCCGATTTATTGTTTGAATAGTTAACATGACCCCCACAATCATAAATTGTGTAAATTAAATGATTGAGAATAGAATATAAATTTTATAATTTCTTAAATAAGATCATATCTACTTAAACAATCTTAGTATGCTAAAATTTAACATTTAGACTCTTCAGCCAAATGATTTATTAGAACATTTTCTTAAGAATTTAGAAGATGAAAACTTGTGTAGTTAAAACTAAAGTGTTAGACATCTTGTTTTTAAATTAAACCAAATAGAAATCAAATCAAATACAAAATCTACTTTTATAATAAAATAAAAAAATAAAAAACTAATAAAATCTGTATATTTTTATGCGTATGATATTTATAATTCTTTTAAACCGATCAACCGATTTATTTTTGTATTCGAGTTTACGTTTCTGTCCATCTCTCTGTGTTACAATGAATTACTAGATGGAAGAATACCATATGAAAATATTTTGTTTTGGTAAATGATCAATTGGTGGAACCACTTTAACCGTTTTAGCATTTGTATAATATTATAGCTTTATATTTTATATTTAATATTTTAACTTAATGGTTTAATTTAAAATAATAAATAATAAAATATTTTTAAATCATTATTTATTTAAATTATTTATAATAATTTTAATATATATAATATATATTTATAATTCTTAAACTCAATGATAAATTTAATTAAGATAATCTTAAACAATAATTTTATTTTAAAATTTTAGTAAGATTAAAAAAATTCATTTATATATAATTTTATTTATAGTATGTTTAATTTAGAATAACTATTTAAATATTTATATATAATCTTATTGTTTTAAAAAATATTTTATTCTATATATAAATAAAAATGATTAATTTTATTATAAGATTTCAAAATAAAATTATTATCTTAAAATATTTGTTCTGTATTATTGATTTAAAAAATTATGAATAGAATATATATATATAAATTATTACTCTTATTAAAAAAAATTAAAAGTATTATATATTAAAAGTATTTTATTACTTAAATTTTAAAATAAAATCATTAAACTAAAATATTAAATATATATTAAAATATAATTCTAAATTTGTAATGGCATAATTTGACCAAACCTCAAATAGTAATTTGACCATTGAGGTTTTATGTTAATTTTTTCTCAATAAATTTATTGGCCTTGAATTACTCTCTTTTCCTTAACCGAAGTAATCAAAATGTGCATCAATGTCATTTATTTGTCTTTTTAAATATTTTTAAAGCTATTTATTTTCAAATGCACTCTAATTAAATATCAATAATTAAGATTATTTTCACTCTAGGACTAGGACTAAACTACTCAAGCCCCTTCTCTCAAATGAGATATCGGTGTATATCACAGTTCAGATCAAGGTGAAACCGTTGACCAGTTATAAACTCGTAAAACCTAAAATTTACTTGAAATAATAATATTTTAATTTTAAAAAATAATAGTTATATATTATTATTATTTATATATATAATTAAGATTTTTTATACCTAAACCAATTTAAAATTTTTCTATATTTAATATAAAATTAATGAAAAATTAATAATAAGTAATAACAATATAAAAAAATTACTTACAAAATTAATTATATTAATTTATTTATCTGAATTAATAATTATATTATTTTTTAATTTAATATAAATTTATATTTTTAAACATAAAATCATAAAATTAAAATTATTTATAAACTCGTAAAATCGTAAAATTTTATTGTCGTAAATTTAAAATCTTAAGAGTTACTTAAAATCATCATGATTGAAATTGAAATGATATTTTTTTTAATTATTTCAATCTCCTATGTTCTATTTGAGTTTTAGAGCCGGGTTCGGTTTGGGTTTTTTATAAAAATCTAGAGGAAGAAAAAAATAATGATGGATTATGATTTTGAGGAGGTGGTGATTATTTTTGGTAAAAAGACTTAAAACGTATTGATATATATAAATAAAATAAAAAATAATAATTTAAAATACATGGTATTTTAGTATTTTGGTTAATGATTTGAGTGATGTGATGGATAAAAAGGGATGAAGTGATATTTGATTTTGTATAGGTTTTTTTTAAAACCCATACCAAACAAGACCTTAAAATAACCCAAACAAAATCAATTTTTTAATCAACTTCTCAACCATCAATTCACTCCTTTCATTAACCAAAATATTAAAATACTATCTATTTTAAATTATTAACTTTTATTTTATTTATATATATAAATACCTTTTAAATCTTTTTATTAAAAATAATTATCATATTCTCAAAATCATTAACAATTCTCATTTGGTACGGAGGATCTTGTACCCCTCCCACCCTAATATGGTTTTGAAACTAAAATTATTAAAAACAGTTTTAATATTATTTTATATAAAATTATTATATATTTTTAATATAAAAAAAAACATATATATATATATATATAATAAATTAATAAAAAAAAATAATAAGAAATTGTTTTTTTTTTTGGCAGAGGATATTCTAAGTTTCAGGGACTGAATGAGAATAATAATGATGATTTAATCCAGATATAAGGAAAGGCTACTTAACAACAATTTGTTAAGTTTTTTCTTTAATCTTGATTTCGGAACAAATTCATAATTTGATTTATTTTTATATCTTATTTTCATTCACATTAATGAAAGTCATCATTATAGTTCAAATTCCAAAAAAAAGTCACTAAGAACTTGTTTGATATTGACTTTTTTTATCTTTTAAAAAAAGATTGTTTGGAAAAAAAAGTTAAATGTATTTTAAGTGTTTGGATAATTTAAAAAATAATACATGATGAAAGGATTTTTGTTAAAAAAAAATAAAAAAAATTAACATTGAGCTCTAAATTAATTGACACAACGAGGTTGGATTTGGATGCAATTGGCCTCGATCATACCTCAAAGTGGAAATTCTTAAATTCTATACTCGAACCTATTTGAAATTCGGTTAACTTCTTGCGCTCATTCCATAATCAATTCTTCGGAAATTCAAATATGCCTCGTATGTAAGTATGATCATACTGAAAAAATTGAATTCCAACACTCCGCAGTAATTGAAATTTTTTTATGATCAAACTGTATTGTGGCATTGTAGTACATAAAAATGTTGGTATTGAAAAACCTATATATATCACATCAAAATGTGGCATTCATTGTATAGTAGGTAAAAAAATGTTGGTAAGTTCTAAGAGAGCCAAGCCTATCCCATAGATGAGCTAATTTTTATTTATTTGGGCTGGACTATAAAATTTTGTAATTAGAAAAATTAGGCCGACATATTGGAGTTTAATGGGCAACCTATTTTTCTTTCCATTTATCATTTTATATTATAAAAATGAACATCATATGAGTGCCTTGTTGGATCATATAACATTTATCTTTTGAAAAATACTTAATTAGGTTCTCTATTAGCTCAACTAGATTTCATTTTGGGCGGATTTAGTTTAGGACCGAGTTGAGCTTAAACTCAACTATCTCAAAAGAATATTATATATATATATATATATATATATATATATATATATATATATATATATATATATATATATATATATATATATATATATATATATATATATATATATATATATATATATGAATTAAATTATAGTTAATTAATGTAGAATTGGAATTATAAATAGAATATAATTCCCTTAATCTAAACACACTTATAATTTTTGTGATGTTCATGATTCATGAAGATGTCAAAATTGCATAATAAGATGGTTCAAATATCTCTTACATAATCAAAATTTATCTTAAATTGAATGACTCAAATGATAAATTAAAATATTTTTATTTTATTTTTATAACATTTATAATTTAAATATAAAAATACATTATATAGGTATTCAGCCGATTAAAAATTAAAATAATCTATTTTTCTATCAAAAACATAAATTTATTTTTCAAAAATTCAAACTAACCCACATCAAACATCAGACTGATGATATGTGCAAAAATTGACAAACAATGTCTTTTTTTTTTCCAATAAAAAAAAAGATAAAAGACAAATCCAATTTATATGAAAGCAACCAAAAATAGTCACATGTGAAACAGTTTCATAATTCAAAATATTATAAGAAAAAAATAATTGGACATAAATATTTGGAGGGTTTTATGATATATGATTTACTCATCTATTATTTACATACATATAAACCATAGCTTTTTTAAAAAAAAAAAAACAAAACTTGAAATAATGTTTTGAGTGGTTTGAATTATTTGTAATATATTGATGTGTCTCAATAGTGGTATAATGTCTATTTGAAGTCGATCAATCAAAATCCTTGTCTATTAGCTTCCAACATTTGGGGTGAAAATAAGGTAAAAAAATCATTTTTACCGCAAGGAGAATTTCCCATTTGGGGTAATTTTGGGCTTGTTATAGATATAATCATATTATTACTGTTCTTTGTCAATATTGAATTCTGATAAGGGAGACTGATAGCCATAAATATAAATAATAATAATGTGAAAGGGACCCTTGGACTATAAATGTTAAGGTCCCAACCCCCCTTATTTAATAAATGTAGAATGAGACAATGTAAAGCTGTATACCACATCTGAAGTTATGGCACACATTTAAACAAAATAAATAAATTTATTTATTTATTTACACAAATTTTGGTATATATATATATATGGAATTCATAATTTTCCTTTTCCATTAGATAAATTTAAAATTTATTTGTTAATTTTAATGATTCTCAACTGTTATGGTAATTTTTTATGAGTTTGTTAGTTGTTTTTATTTTTTCAATTGTAAATTGCACAGAAAAAGTAAAACTTTAAGAAAAAGTGAGGAAAAAACATTGATAAATCAGCTTACATATACAGATATACCATTTTTTTTTTACCATAGTAAACCTCTCCTCTCCCATGAACCCTACTACAAATGCCCAAATGTTACCTATGGTGATTGGTTAAACAAGCAACTTTTTCTTCTTTTTTGTCCATGTTGAGATTTTCATCAGGCAACGCTTGCATTATCCGAGGTTTCCTCGTAATAGTATGGCGTCAATTTACCATCTTTAGTGGCAGCTTTGATCTGATTCTCCGCACTCACTTCTTGCAAAAACTTGACCACCTTTCTCATCGAGGGGCGATTGACGGGTAGTGGGCTTGTGCATAGAAGCCCGACATTAAGCACTTTGCATATTTCCTCCTTAAAACAGCTTTCGAGTTTTGGATCGATCACGTGGTCTACACCCTTTTGGTCGAATGTAGCACACACCCACTTGACCAAATCTTTCTCACCATATTCTGGATCAATTGGACGCTTTCCAGTTACTAACTCGAGAAGTACAACTCCAAAACTGTATATGTCGCTTTTCTCATTCACCCGCAATGTATATGCATATTCTGTAAGACAAGAAAGACACAACTATAGCATAAATTGAAACATATTACCAATAAAAATGTCTTAAGAGGTTAGTATGTACACTATACAATCTTATACTTACACTCTTTTGATAAGTCATCCTCAAAAGTTTTATTTGAAAATTGATGGTTTCTGCCATATCCGAATCAGAACTGGCCTTCATCGATATGGGTTATTATAATTTAATCTTAAATTATCTACTATTTCATCGTTAATCCTCTTATCATTCACATAAGTTAAGGCATATTTTGATCTAAATTATTTGAATGTAGTCTCAAATAATCCAAAACTAATGATCAATTACTTATGCAATGTGATTGTTCAAGTTATCTATCAAAATAACTATATATATTGTTTTTATTAACTCAATTTTCAATACTAATCAAACAAGGCCTAAATCATCAATCAAAACACAAAATTAACCTCTAATCTTTTTACCTAACCCATGATCCAACAAGTCCCTATATTGTTTCTAAATAGGCCTGTCAATATTTGGCATGCATCAAGAACAGATTAACCCCAATTTTAGGTAAAAGAAAAAATATAACATAAGGAATTTATTTTCGAGGTAACGAACCTGGGGCAATGTAACCGCAAGAACCAGCAATAACCGACATCGACTTAACTCCCTTCCCGATCGCATCAACCGCCTTCGCCACTCCGAAATCGGCCACCCTAGCTCCAAAATCCGCATCCAACAAGATATTATTGGACTTGACATCACGATGAACAATAGGAGGAACACAATCATGATGCAAATAAGAAAGCCCCTCGGCCGAATCCATGGCTATCTTGTACCTCGTGGGCCAATCCAACAATCCACTCTTACTACTATGAAGCAAATCACCTAAGCTTCCATTACACATATACTCATACACTAATAGCTTACA
The DNA here is from genome assembly GCF_907164915.1 of Impatiens glandulifera. Classification (NCBI taxonomy): domain Eukaryota; kingdom Viridiplantae; phylum Streptophyta; class Magnoliopsida; order Ericales; family Balsaminaceae; genus Impatiens; species Impatiens glandulifera. The sequence continues at coordinate 51,629,544 of NC_061862.1, read as the reverse complement.
ATCTCTTGTAGTGCAACAACACCATAGCTTAACTATGTTCTTATGCCTTATCTTCCCTAAAGTCTCAACCTCGGCCTCAAACCCATCGTTTTCGACGACGATATTACCCTTCTCGAGGTCTTCACCGCTGTCCCCCTCCATTTTTAACCGTCCAAAAAGCTTCTTAACCGCAACAGATTCGCCGTTACTTAGAACCACCTTGTAGACCTTTCCAGATGAACCACTTCCAATCACATTGTCTTCATCAAGAGAACCCAAGATTTCGTATTCACTGAAACCCAGTTTGTGGAACGACATCAATGTCCATTTGGAGTTGTCGAAATCATGTTTGGACATCTTGAAGTCTCTGTACTTCCAGTAAAACCAAACTAGGCCTGCAATGAAAATCAGGCCTGCAAGAGAGAAGATTGACCTGAGTAACCAATGGTATCCGAAGCTTTTGGTTCCACCTTTGGTGTCACATAAACCACTAATGTCGCCGCATAAACCAGGATTCCCTTCGAAGCTGTTCTTGTATATTCCTTTGGCGTATTGAGGCGGTATTTGTCCTGAAAGATGATTATTCGATAAATTCAGCTCATTTAGCTTCAAATTCTGTAACCCATCTGGGATTTTCCCGGAAAATTGATTCCCGGAAAGATCTAGGTAATTCAGAGAAGATAAATTTCCGATTTCTTCAGGAATACTGCCGGAAAACTGGTTATTGGCGAGGTTCAGCTCATTTAGTTTATTCCAGGAATGAATCCCACTGGGAAGTTCGCCGGAGAAGCTGTTGTTATGAAGGTCAAGTTTTCCCAATTGTCCCAGATTCACTATGCTAGCTGGTAAAGAACCAGTTAACCGATTGTTATCTCCGTTGAACTCCAATAAATTGTCTAAAAAGCCAATCTCCTCAGGAATGTAGCCGGAAAATTTGTTCGAAGAAAGAAACAAAGATGACAAATTCGTCGCTCCGGATATAGTTTTCGCGATTCCACCTGAAAATGAATTGTATACGAGCTCAAGGAGGTAAACGTGAGGAAGACCCCAGAAACTCGCCGGGACTTCGCCGGAGAGATTATTGTTCCCTAATCGGACCCTTGTCAGGCTTCGGCATTCCCCTAAACTAGACGGTATGTTACCGGAAAATGAGTTGAATATAATCAATAACTCCTCGAGTTTTCCCATCTCACACAAACCCGTCGGTATTTGCCCGGAGAATCGATTGTACGAAACATCAATCGTCACCAACTTCGAATTTCTTCCCAGATCCTTCGGCAACTCTCCCGACAACTGATTCTCGAATACCCTTAATTCGTATAAGTTTGGTGATTTCGCGATACTGTCTGGCAGGTTACCTTCCAAATGGTTCTCATAAATGTGCAGCGATTCAAGCGGTAAAGAACATAACTCTTCAGGAATCGTCCCAGTCAACTTGTTCATAGAAGCGTCAAACAACCGTAACGCCGTCATGTTAGACCATCCCGTCGACGGTAACTGACCCGTTAACGAGTTGTTGTAGAGTTCTATTTGGATTACACTCGTTAGCCAAGTGAAGGAACTCGGAATCGGCCCGTTTAGCCTATTCGAAGCTAAATCCAAATCAACGAGTCGAGTGAGTCGACCCAGAGAGTCAGGGATGGGACCGACCAAGTTGCAGTCCGTAAGCCAGAGGATCTCGAGATTCGTTAGAATTCCGATTTCCGGTGGGATGCTACCCGGAGCAAAAGGGTTGTACGAGAGATTCAGTTGCTTGAGAGTGGATATGTTTCCTAGAAAAGGTGGAATCGTCCCATCGAGAAGGTTCTGAACAAGAGAGATGACCTCAAGCTTCTGAAAGTGGCCGAAACTCGCCGGAATATCGCCGGAGAAGTTGTTTCCTGACAAATCTAGGTATTTGAGGTTAGGCAAATCGGCCAGAGATGAAGGCAACGACCCACTAAGAAGATTATCGGCGAGATTAAGATGCTCGAGGCTTATGCATGCGGAGAGTTCAGGGAGGGTGGAATTGATGAAATTGTTTGAGAAAGATAAAATGGTGAGGCTACTGAGGCGGCAAACGACGGATGGGAATAAGCCGGCTATGTTTGTGTTGGATAGGTTTACGGCGGTGACGGACCCAGTTGAAGGGTCGCAGGTGATTCCTTCCCAATTACAAGCCGTGTTATCCCGATCATTCCAGGTAGAGAAGGCGCCATCTGGGTCGTCGAATCCGTTCTTGAGATGCTGGAGGTAGATGCCTTCTTGGTTTAAAGAGAGAACCAGAGTAGGAGAAGAAGCAAGGAAGAAGAAGAAGAGAAGCAATAGTAGAGAACCCATTTTTCTCTTCTGTAAACAGAGAAGACTGACCGACTAAAACGAGCTGATACTAATTCTAGATATTCCTTGAAGAAATTCAAAACACAAAATGGGGCACAGCTTTCGAATAATAATAGATGTGTTTCCCGGTAAGAAACTTGGCAACCGAACGAGTAAATGAAGTGCGGATCTCGAGGTAAAGAGGATAATCGGAGGGTTGAGGGTATGCCGGAGAAATGGGGGTAATTTTATAGTTCTGATTTTGGAGCAGAGAGGAAGAAGAATGGAGTAAAAGCTCAATCCATTCTTAGACAGATGATTGCAGATTTGATATATTCATTACTCTGTTTCTCTCTCTCTCTCTCTCTAAATGTGGTGGGGTAACAGATTTGATCGGTGGGCGCAATCACGCATGACGTTTGGCAAATGAAAATGAAAATGGGAGAAGGGAAGAAGGAGGCTTCAAAGCAACATGATAATAGACCCTGCACGAGCCAACCATTTCCGATTGTGAACCATCATTTCACAAATCCACACTTTAATTATTTTCTAAGATTTTATTACCACACTTTAATTTCATAACATTTTCAATTTAGCGGTGTATAAAAAACTCACATGGTATCGTCTCCAAAAAGTTTCGCATAACTACAGCCTTCGTGAAATTCTAGGTTCGAGTCCGTTTAATTAGTATGACGGACTCGAACCCATGTTATTTCGTGCAGGTATATTATTATGTTGAAAAGAAAATAAAAACTCTACATTCTGAGATGTCATTTTGTTTTACGAGATTTTTTCCATACATTCATTTATGTTTAATTATTTGATTTCTCTACATTATTATTATTATTATTATTTTTTGTTAAATGAGTTAAATGTGTTTATTACTTAGGTACTTTATCTACAAAGATTAATCGGACTCTAGAGTAAAAATGGAACTAAGCATTAAGAAAAAAAGATTAATCTCCACGTTAAATGAGTTTTGATATGGGAATCCACATATTTAGACGGGATCTCATTTTCTTTTACAAGATCTTCATATACATTCGGTTTTGTTTAATTGTTTGATTTCTTTGCACTCTTATTATTGTATTGTCGTAACAACGTTTAAAAGGTTATTTATTTAATAATATCTTTAATGGACCACTTAAAAATAAGTATGATATTATTTTGTTATATTACATAAAATTAAGTGTAAACAACATCAATGATAAGTTGTGTATTGTTTCTATCTTCTTACATGAGTAGTAAGGGCACACATTTATTTGTAGTTTTCATCTTTAAAAGTTATGAACATTTTGTAGACTTGACCCTACCTTTGGATTTTTTTTCTTTGCTGCTTGTTCGAACCTTTTGTATGAAAGTGTCACATTTATTGAGATTTAATTGTATATTTGAATTTGTGACCACAAAATTTTAATCTAAGAACTTTTTCTATATAATTTTTTTTAAAGTAAATTATATATTATAAAAATAAAAAAATGATGATATTTTTAAAAAGAAATGATAAGGGGAGAGAATTTTGGAGAGGAAATAAAATGAAAGAATGATGTGTCACCAGATCACTAGTTTGAAAAATGATAAAATGTGAGGAAAAAGAAAGAGATAAAATTTGTTATGTTTTTTTACTGAGAGCCCCAAAAAGTGGGGTGAACATCAGAATTTAAAGAGGCTGAATTACCCAAAAGTATTCGGTTACAACCAACTTCCAAAATAACATAATTCAGTTCAAGAGAAATAAAAGAGAAATGAAACAAAGCAGAATTATTCAATAAAAAACATAAACTGGCCCATATGCACACTTGGGCCGATAAGCGGGTGCTGCAAATATTTTAGGACCGAGGTTTTGATGAGCAGACCGTAACTTGGGGCGACTTCTTGATCATAGACCGAGACCATGAATAACTTTGATTGCCATTTTTCATCGCAAGTGTAGCATAAGATTGTCGCAACGTCATTCTCTAATAAATTTCCTCCCTAATAAAATAAAAAATATTTTCATATTTTGATTAATGAATTTAAGTTGATGTAATTACTAATTAAATTAATGAAAGAAAGAATAAAATGATATTGAATTATATTAAAAAATTTATTAAATAATTTCAATTGAACAAAAGGCTTTGAAGTATCTTATAAGTATTTATAATTTTTTATTTGCTTGAATTCCATTTTTATAGCTATCATTTCTTATCTAATATTCAATTCTCTCAAGTTGGATTATTTGGCCTAAGATTTTTTTTCAAGATTAATAGGTTATTTGTGGGTTGCTTAGTTTTGTTTGGTTTGAATGCAATGATTGATTTATTATGTTTGTTGAAATTTGTAAACTTCTTAATTATGGTTTTCCTGCTTAATTTGTTTTAAATGGTAATTAAGGTTCCAATACCTATTATGGCCTTGTTCTCTTTGGGTTTTTTAAATAACTCATCCCAAATCAATTTTTCAATCAATCACTTCTCAACAATCACATCACTCATTTCATTAACCAAAATACCCTTTATTTTAAATTATTATTTTTTATTTTATTCATATATATCAATACCCTTTAAGTCTTTTTACTAAAAATAATCATCACCTCCTCAAAATCATCACCAGTCATTACATTTTTCTCTCTCTAGGTTTTTTTAAAAACCCCAATCCGAACAAGGCCATGATAATAAACTTGCACTTCTTATTGAGTCTTATTTACTAATTTTTTTTAAGTACAACAACTATGAACTTTAATCTACTCAAGAAGATCCACCATTCATATAGTGAAAAAAAAACTAGGGAACACCTCAAAAACTCCATCCATATCCCAAAAAATATTAATGAAAAAAAAACATGATTCTTCCATATTTAATGAGCTCCATAATAGACTCAAAATCTTGGGCACGTAAAAACAATGAAATAAGACATGAGTATTTGTGTGACATATGATGTGTCGGGTACTAACAATAATAATATTTCCCTCATCATGATCATCGGTCAAAATCTTATATATCATATATTTTTGGGTCTCAAAGTTTCACAATTATTTCAAAAGATATAGAAAAATGATGGCAAAACATTGCACCTAGACAAGAGAACGGAGGTCATATAAGACAGGAATAATATCATAAAATGAATTGAAGTTAAAACACTTAAAAATAATAACTAATGTAGAAAACAAATTAAATAAGTGATCCAGCGATAAATATTGTTGTGAATGACTTCGATTTAGTAATTATTCAATTATAACATATTTAGTTGTTACTTAAAGTGGTTATTTATACTCAATGTTATTACACATGTGTGAAAGATGTTAGTGAAAAATGTAGAAAGCATGAAAATATATTGTCTTTCATGCAAAAGATATGAACTCTCAAGTGCTTGGGTTAAAATTCATCATTTAAACGTTGCTTTTGGATGTCTGCGTAATAAATTACTAAAGTAATTTTGCGTAATAATTTCACTCACAAAATTATAATCAAACATATTTTGCGTTTAAACTAAAAAAATTTATACCTCCATCATCCGCTCTATCATACGCGTTTAAACTTATAATCTCAAAAATTTTCTTTTTTATCACTTTTAAATATATTTTTATTCATTATCTCTCATCTATTTATAATCATTTTATTCATTCTCTCTTGTCTATTTAATATATTTAAATAATTTTATTCATTCTCATCTATTTAATTTATTTTTAATCATTTTAATCATTTTTATTTTTATCTATTTAATCTCTTTCTAATAATTATAAATCTTAGGTCCACATCGTAGAAGAGATAAAAAAAAATCTCTATCTTTTAAATCTCATTTATCTCATTCTTTCAATTCTCTTATATTTGGTTCATTTCTCTATCTAGTGAGACTTTATTTCATTCTTTTTCTCTCAACTCTGTTAAAAATATATATATTATTTTTCATTCATTATTATTTAAATATATTATCTTAAATTTTTTTTATTTTTTTTATTATTAAACATTTTTATATATATCTATATATTTTTTATATCATATTTATATTAAATATATTTAAAATTATATATTTATAAAAATTAATATATTCATATAATTTATTTTAAAATATATTATTTTTTAATTTAAATAATTTATTAATATCAAAAAATTATAAAAATTAATATATTAATATAATTTATTTTCAAATAATTTATTTTTTAATTTAAATCATTTATTAATATTTAAAATTAAATTAATAAATATATATATATATATATATATATATATATATATATATATATATATATATATATATAACATGAGGAGTGATAGAGTGAGGGAATTTAGTGAGGGAATTTGGTGAGGGAATGACGTGGTTCATTGGTTGGTAAGTGGGAAGAAAGAGAGAAAATAGAGAAATTATTTGATTTTTTCAGCGAATAAGATTATGCCACGTCATTCCCTTACCAAATTCCCTCACCAAATTCCCTCACCTAATCATTTCTCATATAACATTATATATATAATATTAATTATTAAATAATATTATAAATATAAAAATAAATAAACTCGACGTGCATATAAGTTTAATCAAACATATCAAAACTTAACGATTAAATAAACTGAAATCATATCAAATTTACTTGCGAGTTGGCATCAATAAACTGAATCAAACTAGCTCATATTAAAACATCATTATAGAGTCGAAGATAAAGAAGACAAGAACACATAAATTCAAATTGAAGATAACAAAGATAAAAATCCTGAAATTCTAAAAAACAATTCGTTATATCAAATTAGAATGAGCTTGTACAAAGAGAGAATTCAAAATGAGAAACAACAATACTCGTCATTCTCTTCAATACAACATTTTTTCATCGTCAGAAGAAGGGGAAGATGTTGAGTTATGGAGCCTACACTTATAATAAACTCTACATTGTTAATTAGAGTTTATTGGGTTTATTTTTTTTGGTTTTGGGCTTGACCAAAGTTTTTAGGTTTATTACCTGAATGTTTACCCTATAAATATGTGATTATTAAGGGTTTACATTAAAGAGATAGAATTCTAGAGAGATAAAGTGTGAGGCAAAAACTCTGTATTCCTTCTTCTTCTTCATAGTAAATCTGGTGGTGGCTGAAGTGGATGTAGCTCAATTTGAGTGAACCACTATAAATCTGTGTGTTCTTGTGTTCTTCTTTCTTGTGTTTTTACAAATTATTTTCAAACAGGTCGGATTTGGGAGATACAAATCCTAACAACTGGTATCAGAGCAGCCGGTCTAGATCTGAGCATTAGAAATGATGGCAAGTGAGAACAGTATAGGACATGGGATTGGAAGATTTGATGGGACAAATTATGCCTTCTGGAGAATGCAGATTGAAGATTATCTCTATGGAAAGAAGCTTCATGTTCCTTTGAGTGAGAAACCAGAGAAGATGGATGAAGCTGAATGGAAACTCCTTGATAGACAGGTTTTGGGAGTTGTCCGATTGACGCTAGCCAAGACAGTTGCTCACAATGTAGCAAAGGAGAAGACCACCATGGGTCTGATGAAAGCTCTTTCTGATATGTATGAGAAACCATCTGCTAACAACAAGGTACACTTAATGAAAAGACTCTTTTACTTAAGAATGGTTGATGGTACTTCTGTCACTACTCATTTGAATGAATTCAATACAATTGTGAATCAATTTCTATCTGTTGAGATTGATTTTGGGATGAAGTTAGTGCCCTGATTTTGTTAGCATCTCTACCAAATAGCTGGGAACCTATGAGGGCAGCAATTAGTAATTCAGTTGGAAATGCTAAACTGAAATTTGTTGAAGTTAGAGATCGTATTCTTGCTGAAGAGGTTCGTAAAATTGATTCTGGTGAAACGTTCAAAGGTTCTGCTCTGAATGTGGAAAACAGGGGCAGAGGTAATGATAGAAATTTCAACCGAAGTAAGAGCAGATCTATGTCAAGGAGCAGGAGGAGTCAGTCCAAGTCTGGGAGGACATTTGAGTGCTGAAATTGTGGTAAACAGAGTCATCTGAAGAGGAACTGCAAAGCACCGAAGAAAAACGGTGATGATAAAAAATGATGCAGCCAACGTTGTTACAGAATCTGTCATTGATGCGTTACTTCTGTCTATTGATAGCCCGATAGATTCATGGGTTTTGGACTCAGGAGCGTCTTTCCACACCACTGCTCACAAAGAATTAATGGAGAATTATGTGGCTGGAAACTGTGGGAAAGTTTATCTCGCAGATGGTGAGCCACTGGATATTGTTAGTATTGGTGACATCAAATTGAAGATGGCAAATGGTTCTGTTTGGAAGATTAATAAGGTGAGACACATTCCAGGTTTAATGCGCAATTTGATCTCTGTTACACAACTTGATGAAGAAGGTCACAATTTCAGTTGTGGAAATGGTGCATGGAAGGTGACTAAAGGAGCAATTGTTGTTGCTCGAGGTCACAAAACTGGAACATTATACACGACTTCAACTTGCAGAGAAACAGTTGCTGCTGTAATTGATGACTCGAAGAACAGTGAGCTATGGCATTGCAGGTTGGGCCATATGAGCGAAAAAGGGATGAAAATTCTTTTGAAGAATGGACAGATTCCAGAACTGAAGTCTGTTGAACATCAGTTATGTGAAAACTGCATTCTTGGAAAACAAAAACGGGTGAGTTTCTTAAAACTGGGAAGGAGCTCAAGAAAGAAAGACTAGAGTTGGTACACACTGATGTGTGGGGACCTGCACCTGTTTTTTTTATTGGCGGATCATACTACTATGTGACTTTTATAGATGATTCAACAAGAAAAGTATGGGTTTACTTTATGAAGCACAAGTCTGAAGTATTTGCTATTTTTAAGAAGTGGAAGGCTTTGGTTGAAAATGAAACAAATCAGAAAGTTAAGTGCTTGAGATCCGACAACGGAGGTGAATATATCAATTCAGATTTCAAAGAGTATTGTGCTGAGAATTGGATCAGTATGATGAAGATTGTTCCCCGAATGCCTCAAGAGAATGGAGTAGCTGAAAGAATGAATCGAACATTGAACGAGCGTGCTAGAAGCATGAGATTGCATGCAGGGCTGCCTAAAACCTTCTAGGCAGAAGCTATTAATACTGCTGCCTATTTGATAAACAGGGGACCCTCTGTTCCTCTTGAATTCAGAATTCCTGAAGAAGTTTGGAGCAATAAAAAGGTAAACTTTTCTTATTTGAAAGTGTTTGGATGTTTATTATATGTTCATATTAATGAATGTGATAGGAGCAAGCTTGATCCAAAGTCTAATAAATGTTTTTTCATTGGTTATGGTGATATCGAGTTTGGTTATCGTTTCTGGGATAATCAAAATCGGAAGATCATTCGTAGCAGAAATGTTATCTTCAATGAACAGGTTCTCTACAAAGATTGTGTTGGGAAGACATCAGGTGGTGATTCCAAGTTGGAAGAGACTGGTACAGTCGATTTGAGAGAATTTTCAGCTGAATATATACCGGTTGTCGAAGAAGAACAATGTGTTGTTGAAGATGAAATCGTTGAGAACGTGGCCCCAGAGGTAAATCAGCAAACACCGGTTATACAGTTGAGAAGATCATCAAGGAATCGAAAACCAGTTGAGAGGTGGTCTCCATCTCTAAACTATATCTTGTTGACAGATAGAGGTGAACCTGAATGCTATGAGGAAGCAATACAATCTGATGAATCGGTTAAGTGGGAGTCTGCGATGAAAGATAAGATGGACTCTTTGATGTTGAATCAGACTTGGGAGCTCACTGAGCTACCAAAGGGAAAGAAAGCACTTCACAACAAATAGATCTTCAGGATTAAAGAAGAACATGATAAAACCATGAGGTACAAGGCAAAGTTGGTTGTGAAAGGATTTCAACAGAAAGAAGGTATTGACTACAATGAAATCTTCTCTCCAGTAGTTAAATTGATGACAATTAGAACTATTTTGAGTTTGGTTGTGAAAGAAGACCTTCATCTTCAACAAATGGATGTCAAAACTGCTTTTCTTCATGGTGATCTAGATGAAGAAATTTATATGCGACAACCAGAAGGATTTGAAATCAAAGGAAAAGATGAGCTTGTGTGTAAGCTTCAGAAGAGTCTGTATGGTTTGAAACAGGCTCCAAGGCAATGGTACAAGAAGTTTGATAGCTTCATGAAAAGTAACAATTTTTTGAGGTGTGAAGCTGATCATTGCTGCTATATCAAGAGGTTTGATAAATCGTACATTATTCTTCTTCTCTACGTTGATGACATGTTGATTGCTGGAGCAAGCTTGTATGAGATTAACAAGCTCAAGAAAGAGTTGTCTGAAAAGTTTGCAATGAAGGATTTGGGTGCTGCTAAACAAATCCTTGGGATGAGAATTTTCAGGGATGAAGAAGTTCTCAAGCTTTCACAAGAAGAATATGTGAAAAAAGTTCTTAGCAGGTTCAACTTGTATGATGCAAAACCAGTTACTACCCCCTTAGCTAGTCATTTCAGACTATCTAAAGATCAGTCGCCTTCAACAGAGGAGGAGAAAAATTACATGGCCACTGTTCCGTATGCCTCTGCCATTGGTTGTATTATGTATGCGATGGTTTGCACAAGACCAGACATAGCACATGTAGTGGGAGTTGTTAGCAGATTCATGAGCAATCCGGGTAGACAACATTGGGAAGCAGTAAAGTGGATACTACGATACTTAAGAGGAAGTACAGGTCTCGCTTTGTGTTTTCGAAAGTCTAATATGGGTTTAGAAGGATATGTTGATGCTGACAATGGTGGTGATGTTGATAGTAGGAAGAGCACAACATGGTACATTTATACTCTGGGAGGTACTGCAATCAGTTGGGTATCAAAATTGCAGAAGATTGTTGCTCTTTCAAGTTGTGAAGCAGAGTATGTTGCTGTGACAGAAGCTGCTAAGGAGATGATGTGGTTACAACCTTTTTTGCGAGAATTGGGTCAAGACTACGAGGGAAGTGTGTTGCGATGCGACAGTCAGAGTGCCATTCATTTGGCAAAGAATCATGTTTATCATGGCAGGACGAAGCATATACAAGTTCGTTATCATTTCATCCGGTCAGCTTTAGAAGATGGAGTATTAGTTCTTGAGAAGATTCCCGGGAGTGAGAATCCAGCTGATATGTTGACGAAAGCTGTGACAAATGAGAAACTGAAGTTGTGTGCAACTTCAGTTGGTCTTCTTCGTTAAGAAACCGAATGGAAAGCCACTACCGATCGAGAGATGATGAAGTTAGTCTCCAAGTGGGAGATTGTTGAGTTATGGAGCCTACACTTATAATAAACTATACATTGTTAATTAGAGTTTATTGGGTTTATCTTTTTTGGTTTTGGGCTTGGGCCTGACCAAAGTTTTTAGGTTTATTACCTGAATGTTTACCCTATAAATATGTGATTATTAAGGGTTTACATTAAAGAGATAGAATTCTAGAGAGATAAAGTGTGAGGCAAAAACTCTGTATTCATTCTTCTTCTTCATAGTAAATCTGGTGGTGACTGAAGTGGATGTAGCTCAATTTGAGTGAACCACTATAAATCTGTGTGTTCTTGTGTTCTTCTTTCTTGTGTTTTTACAGATTATTTTCAAACAGGTCGGATTTGGGAGATACAAATCCTAACAGAAGAAAATCTCTCAATGAAAACGGATGTCGTGATAAAATGCTAGGTTGTGATAGTTAACTAGGTTTGAATGTAATTTTTTTTGTTTGTAATCTCTGTTTTTTTAGAATGTATAAATGTTACTAATAAGTTTTTTAGGGTCTTTTGATTATCATCTTTAATCATAACTAGGGTTTGTTTAGTTTTTATTTTTAACCCTCCCACTTTAGAGATTTTAATGAAATGGTTTTAACCGTTTTCTAAAAAAACGTCATTATAGACTATCAACTACACAATTAGCGACGGGTCGATATGAAAACATCGTCACTTAAAGGGTCCATTGCCGTGGTTGAGTGGTTGTTAATAAGTAAACATGGTACACAAATATAGAAGCTGTCACTATAGAATATAGACGTATAGGTAAACTAATAGCGACAGTAGATATACAAAAGAGGGAGATTTAACAACTGGAAACACGGTTGCTAAAACTTCACTATCAATATTGATTATTAACAATGCTAAAAAAATATAGACAACCGTTCGCTATATAACCATTGATAAATATTAGGATATCTCCAATCCAAATTTTCATTAACGCGGACAAACAATAATTCATCCACAATCTATTTAAACTCATTTTCAAATTAAAATAATATTTTCGAAGTACATTTTCACAGTAACATTTTAACTTTTTTAATAATCCTTATATATTTATTAACATTATAAATTGAAATTTAATATAGTATAAAAACACAAAACTAAACATATAAATAAATCATATAAAAAAATAAATACATAAAAATAACAAATATCAATATACATAAATCAAAGGATCAATTTATAATTTTAAAAAAGAAATGCGTGGGAATGCATATTTGCGTTTCTAGAAGAGAGAAGGAGAAAAAAAAAAAAAAAAAAAACCATTTCAGTTTGTGACGTTTATGATAGGGCAGAAAAACATATTCCACTTTCACACATTTTTTGGACAAATTTGCTTGACTGATGGAGTCTTGGAGATGGTCTTAGATACAAGAAGATATACCATAGGGAAATAATTTGATTATAACATTGATATTTTATAACAATGTCGCTACATGTGTCCGTCGTTAATATCTGCTAAATATGATGACGCTTTATTTGTTAGTTGTCTGCCATTGAAGATTTAGTGACGCTTTGAATTATTATTGATAACAATATATTTTGAGTCTGGTAGCAATTAGTCTGTTAAAAACAATATATCACACTTAATTTGAATTTGAAGCACAATCTATTGAAACTAAAAAAAAAAAAAATTAAAAATTGAAAAGACTAGTAATATGATAACAATTGATAAAAAAAAAGGTGAGTGTTTTTTTAATTAATTATTTATATTGAAAATTAAAAAGATTAGCTAGTACTAGTAGTATGATAAAAGAATTTTTTAATAACTTATATCAAACCAATTTTTTAATCAATCATTTCCACCAATCATATCACTCATTTCATTAATTAAAATATTAAAATACCCTCTATTTAAAATTATTATTTTTTATTTTATTTATATAAATCAATACCCTTTAAGTCATTTTACTAAAAATAATCATCATTTCCTCAAAATCATCAATCATTAGGGACGAATCTATGTAGGGGCTCAGCACACCCCGATTTTTTTTTTTCGGTAGAAATATGACATTACATTTAATTTCTTAAAAAAAAATAATAGAATTCATTATTTTTTTTATCTAATTATTAAAAAAATGGTAAAATTTCACTTTTATATACTTGTTTTTTTCAAAAATTTCTTGTTATTATTTTAAGCACACCATAAATTTTTTTTCAAGCACACCCCAGTTCAAAATCCTTAACCCATCCTGTCAATCATCATTATTTTTTTCCCTCTCTAAGTTATTTAAATAACCCCAATCCTAACAAGCTTAAGAAGTAAACATGAAACGAAGGTTTTTCTTTCTTCTGTTAAGATTCTTCTGAGTACGACCAAAGTCACGAATCCCCCCTGCAAAGGCTGCAGCATGCAGTTCCTTGTCAAGAGGTGTGTCAATTAAATAGTAGAACCAAACACGACTCGTCAAATAGAACAGTAGTACTACACTTGTCACACTGTAGTTTTATTTTATTAGGTCATCATGCATTTTTCGTTATTTTATTAGGTCATCATTTATCTTAACCATTTCGATACCATCAGATCATGCTTCACTTTAACCATTTCCCATCTTTAGAATGCGTTTGATTTGTGTTTTTTTAATAATTTAAATTCAAAAAATATTGTTTCACTCTCGTCTACTTCAATTGTATCATATTACTCAATTAATTAATTAGTTAAGATATTAAATTTTCTATTTTTTATTTTATCATTATTTATTAATATTTTTAAGTTTTTATACCAAAAGAATTATACAACTCTTCCAAATTATCAAAAATTATTAATTTTCAAATAATCAAGATTATTTAAATAACCCTTATTCGAATAAGACCTTAGACATTGTTAGAATTGGAGTTTTTGAAAAAGGCCTAGGCCTTGTTCTTATTCAAGTTTTTCAAATAATCCAACAAAATTAATTATCACATCACTTTCTCTCTCATCCATCAAATCAATTAATTCATTGACTAAAATACTAAAATACCCTATATTTTAAATTATTATTATTTATTTTATTTATATATATGAATATTGAGCCCGGGATCTTCTTGGAAATGGGAAGATCTAGGATAGGTGGCCAACCTCCTAGAGAAAGCGATGTGCATAGACCAGCTGAGGTCTTTTATTAAAAAATATTATCATTTTCTCAAAATCATCGTCCATAATCATTATTTTCTCCCTCTAGGTTATTTAAATAACCTGAAATGAACAAGGCCATAGAAAGGGAAAATAAATAATGATTGGTGATGATTTTGAGAAGGTGATGATTATTTTTGATAAAAATATTTAAAGGGTATTAATATATATAAATAAAATAAAAAAATAATAATTAAAAATAAAGAATATTTTAGTTAATGAAATGAATAATGTGATTGAAAAATTGATTTTAGATAAGTTTTTTAAAAACCTAAAAAAACAAAGCCTTAGACTTGCTATTTTAATGGGTTATTTAAATTACTGTATTTATATTTGGGTTCGAATAAATGACTTATTTGAGTAAAAAAAATAATAATATTATTATATTTAAAAAATATATAAAAAATATAATTAATAAGAAAATATATATATATATATATATATATAAATGTTTAACTAATTAAAATTTATTAAAATTAAAATTAGAACTGATTAGATTGTGGTTTATTTAAAAAAATTATTGTTATTAATTTTAATATGTGAGTTTTTTTTAATAAAAATACTTAAAAGATATTAAATTATAATAATGATTTAAAAAAAAATAGTATTTTAGTTAATAAATGTAGTAATGTTATTGACGAGTGAAACATAATAAAATAATATAGACAACAAAGTTGACAAAATTATGTGTTATTTCTTTAATAGATTAAAATTTTATAAAAATTTCTTCTATTAAATTTTCATTTATATTATTACTGTCAATTTTCTTATCAATATTTTTTACACACTATAAGATCTTTTAAAATATATTTGATTATGGTTATAAAAAATAATCGAACAAAGTTAAAAAAGAAGAAGACAGATATGGATCTAGCTCATCATTTGGGCCTGATTCGGATTAGATTTTTATAATAATATTTTTTTATAAAATCATTTTAAAGTGTATTAATATATAATAATAAAGAAAAATTAAAAATAAAAAGTATTTTAATATTTTGAATAATAAATTAAGTAATTTGATTGATGAAAGAGGAAGTGAAATGATGATTGAGTGGGTTGAACAAGAAAATATGGTTTGTAAGAATTTTGATCTAGCTCATTATAAGAATGTTGACAATGATTTTTTTTTTTTATAAGAGGAAGTGGATTATTTAAGTTATATTATGTAAATATATTTTATATAAAATTTTATATTTTAAAAAATAAAAATATTTGTATTTTAATCAATAAGTTATGTGATTTAATTATTAAAAATATACAAAATTATTTAAAAATAACTTATAAGGGGGAATTTGACGAAATGACCTTACAAACTGGGTTATTTGACCTGGTGGAATTTTATAATTTTTTTTGCGCTCGTGGTGCTCTATTTTTTTTTATACGATTTTGCCCTTGTCGCGAAACGCTAAGTCACTTAGCGTTTCGCGAAGTGGATTAGGGGTTTGTATAAATACCCAAATAATTTCATTTCCCTAAATTTCTTTCTCTCTCTTCTCCAATTCTCTCCTTCACTCACGGTGGCCGGCGACGACGGCGGCCGGCGGCGACGACGGCTCCGTTTCCTCCAATATCCATACAAATCTATACCGATCAGAGCTCTTCTAACCTAACTAATTCATTTATGTTTAACTATTGCCGATTTCTAACCCTAAATCTATTTTGCATGCAGATTTCTTATACTAAGGTTTATGTGAGGTCTCCGATTCTAACTATTTGAAGGTCGTCGAGGTATATCTTCAATTCAGATGTCATAAACAGTTATGTTCTTGTTTACATTTTCTTCATTTCAAAAACCTTTTCATATTTCCTTTATGTCCATCATTTTCTCCGTTTTGTTGTTGATATGATTCATATTGGTTCATGTTTGAGCATTTCGTTAGGTTATTATTTGTTATTCGTTCATATTTGCAGAAAATCTCTGTCTGATAAGAGCGTATGTGTTTCCGTTTCAGATCTGCTTACCGTTTCGCTACGGACTTACCGTTTCGCTACGGACTTACCGTTTCGCTACGGACTTACCGTTTCGCTACGGACTTACCGTTTCGCTATAGACTTACCGTTTCGCTAAGTAGTACCTCGCGATTCGCTAAGTATCAAGATTTTTTGTTATTTATAGTTAATCATGAACTTCATTTGACAAGGTATTTACATCACTTCATGGTTATGAAGAGAACCTGTGTTAACAAAACAAACCTTCTAATTTTACATTGGAAACATTTAGATTCTTCAGAAAATGCCTTTGAAGAATCTATCATTGACCTCCAGATAAGCAAAGATTGGCTGACTTTGATTTCGTTAGTCGTTAAGCTAAAGAAATAAATTTCAAACAATTTTCTCTTATCTGGAGTTCAACGATCGCTTCTTCAAAGACTTTTTCTGAAGAATCTAAATGTATCCATGTAAAATTATAGGGTTTGTTTTGCTAACACATGTTCTTTTCAAAACCATGACTTTGTTGTTGATACCTTGTCAAACGAGATAGATTACCTATGAAACCAATAAAAAATTTTGTACTTAACGATTCGCTAAGTACTACGAGCTCCAACTAGGAGAATGGTTTGAATTCGATTTCGTTATTAAACAAATATAGTAGCGAAAACGTATTCAAACCATCTTCTCTTAGCTGGAGCTCGTTGACCTCTCGTTTCTCTAAGTCCCTCCCGATTCGCTAAGTCCCTCCCGATTCGCTAAGTCCCTCCCGATTCGCTAAGTCCCTCCCGATTCGCTAAGTCCCTCCCGATTCGCTAAGTCCCTCCCGACTCGCTACGGAAGTTGAAGAGACGCGCGTACTCACACGCGCTAGACCTTATATATTCAAAAATTTCAGAACATTTCATTTCAACCGCCCGACTCTCTCTCTCTAACCCATTTTCTCTTCACTGAATCTTGTCAAGCCCGATCATTTCTACTTTCTTCTCGTTCGTCATTAAGGTTTGTTCATTATCATTTTCTGCTTTTTTGTTCATTGGTGGTTTTTGCATGTTAGTGTAATGTTAAGTGTTTCTGTTCAGTATATATTTTTGGCCAGTAGGGTTTCTGTTCAGTATATTTTTGTTGCCATTAGGGTTTCGCTAGGTACCTTCTGATTCGGTAAGTACCTTCCGATTCGGTAAGTACCTAGCGATTCGCTAAATACCTAGTTGTGGCCGATCATTTTCTGGTTTTTTGTTTATGGATTTTGGTCTTTGCATGTTAAGTTTAAGTGTTTGTTTCAGATTTTTTGTTTAGGGTTTTTGCATGTTAAGTTTATTGTTTGTTTCTGATTAGTTTCGTATTGTTTCCGATTTGGTAATGCTGTCTTATGTTCAGTTAACGGTTTCGCTCAGTACCTAGCGATTCGCTAAGTGCCTCCCGATTCGCTAAGTACCTAGCGATTCGCTAAGTACCTCCCGATTCGCTAAGTACTTAGCGAATCGGGAGGCACTTAGCGAATCGCTAGGTACCTCCCGATTCGCTAAGTTCTTACGTTGTATGTGTTTGTTCTAACATTTTTGATGATGTTGTTTCCTTTTGTAGATGGCAGAAACAACTGTTACTGAGTTTCCCGGTCGGATTTCGTGGAAAAGTGCCCTCACCCTGAAGAAGATTGTGAATAAGTTCGAGAAATGGATCTTCTGGAGAGTGTGT
The DNA here is from genome assembly GCF_907164915.1 of Impatiens glandulifera. NCBI lineage: Eukaryota > Viridiplantae > Streptophyta > Magnoliopsida > Ericales > Balsaminaceae > Impatiens > Impatiens glandulifera. The sequence goes on along the minus strand of NC_061862.1, from coordinate 51,611,330 downwards.
ACAATACCTAGTTCAGATCATTATTCACAGCCCCCCTCTTGCAGTTCTCAGGAAGTATTGTACATCAAATGTTGTTGAGGAGGTTAAGCTCAAACTCCAAGGAGATAACTTTCATGGTGAATGGGCAAAAACTTGTATTTGGTATGAAGGAGTATGCGTTGGTTACCGGCCTATGTTTCGGCGTTTATCCTGAGTTGGACCAAGAAAAATTGCGCTGTTGTCCACCTCTCTCGGTGAAATACTTTAAAGGGAGCATGAGTGTGAAAATGTGCGACTTCGAGAAGGCTTTTTTCAAATGCAAAGACAAGGAAGATGCATTCAAGATGGGGCTGGTATGCCTGATTTGCCAGTACCTATTCACATTTGACCCAAAAAGAGTTATATTTCCCAAAATACTCAACATGGTGGAAGACAAGGACACTTTCCTCCAATATCCATGGGGGAAGGTCACCTTTAGAGCCACCCTCAAGGGTTTAAACAAGAACATGAAACATCTCTGTACCTCATTTTTTGACAAGAAGGAGAAGGCTGAAGAACCTTATGCTCCTTTTGCATATAACATCTATGGGTTCGCATTGGCACTTCAAGTGTGGATGTATGAGGTCATCGAAAACTTTATCCTTAAATTCGCCAGAAGGAATCAGATTAATGACCCTCTACGCCCAAGGTTGTTACTCTATCATTCCAACAGGAAAAACACATCAATGGAGGTAAAGACTGCCCTAGAGACCACGGATGTGACTGAGATGGAAGAGTCCTCCATGGAGAAGAGGTTATACAGTGGTGATGTATTTGAGCAAATCGACGAGACAGCTGATGATTTTTTTGAGGGATTTACTGATGGGAAGGTAATAAAAGATGATTTTGATGAAGATGAAGAAAGTGAACATGAAGAAGTTACTCCGATTCCCCCCAAACCTGCCACGAGGAAGAGAAAGGCTGATGCTACTCTTATAGAAGCAGCCAACTTGAAGAAGAAGCTTGCTTATGAATCGATTCCGGCCCGCATTCTTACTCCCCCCTCCGCGACCTCAAGTCCTCGGGCTGACACACCTTCTCCTCGGGCTCCAACACCTCCTGTTGGATGTGAATTTAATGAGATGAAGGAGGAGCTGAAAATAGAGCTGAAAGAGGAGATGAAAAAGCTGAAAACAGAGCTCATCAAAGAGCTAAAAATCACAATCCAACAAACTCAAGCAACTCACACTGAGTCGTTCAAGAAGATGGTTTTTAATATGTCCAATCAGTTGTTAGAAAAATCCAACAAAAGGATGTCCATATTATGAACCAGATTAGATGATATGGAGGAGAATATAAAGAAGAAGAAGAGTAAGAAGAAGGATTCTAAGAAGGCTGTGAAGGTCGAAGAGGAAAAGAATACTGAGGTATGGAGATATTGAATTTTGCACTTTACATTTCATTTCGTTAAGTACATATCTGATTTGACCAGTACCTATTTTGCAGGTTAAGGATTGTAAGAAGGATGTCGAAGTTGAGAAGAGCAAGGTTGAACAGGAGGAGGAGAAGAAAGAGGTATTCTGCGTACTTTTCGTTTCGCTAAGTTAGTAATTTTCGTTTCGCAAAGTACTTTTCGTTTCGCTAAGTTAGTATTTTTCGTTTCGCAAAGTACTTTTCGTTTCGCTAAGTTAGTATTTTTCGTTTCGCAAAGTACTTTTCGTTTCGCTAAGTTAGTACTTTTCGTTTCGCAAAGTACTTTTCGTTTCGCTAAGTTAGTATTTTTCGTTTCGCAAAGTACTTGTTGTCGATTCGCTAAGTTTGTACTGACCAGAATTTTGTCTATTTTGTAGGAGTTGATAGCGATGCAGGAGACTGTGGGTGATGATGAGAAGGTGAATGATGGGACTGATGGGAAGAAAGACGATGTAATGGAGGACAATGAGAAGGTGGAGGATGAACAAAAAGAGGACGGTGAGAAGGTGGAGGACGCACAGAAGGTGGAGACCGACGAGAAGGTGGATGATGATGAAAAGATGGATGAGGATAAGGTGGAGACCGATGAGAAGGTCGATGATGATGAGAAGGTGGAGGATGAACGAAAAGACAACGATGAGAAGGTCGATGATGATGCGAAGGTGGAGGACGTAAAGATGGAGGTTGAGGCTAAAGTGGAGGACGGTGAGAAGCTGGATGGTGTGGCTAAGGTGGATGATGTGGAGGTTGATCTGAAACTGAAGGTGAAGGATTTGAAAGTGAAGGTGAAGGATGAGAAGACTGTGGGGGATGTGAAGGCACAGACAAATGATGACAATGATGACAATGACGATTTCCAGTTATACAATACTCCTCCTAAAGGAAATTATGGGAGGAGAGTGAGGAAGCCGAAAAAAGATGACTCGTACACCAACCCTTCCTTGTCAAAAATGCCCAAGACAAAGGATCCTATGAAAGTGAATCACCTTCAAAAATTTGAAGATGAGCTGCTGGATAAAGTAAAGGCGTGGTTGGATGATCCAGAAACCGATAATTTGACAACGGATTTACATACTTGCCAAGCAAAGAAGGAAGTGTTGGTTAGAGTTGTAACAAGGTTGACATGGATTGAAGACACTGTAAGTCGTGCAAATCAATTCATTATTCATTAATACTCTTCGTTTCGCCAAGTACTCATCGATTCGCCAAGTATTTATCGTTTCGCCAAGTATTTGTCGTTTCGCCAAGTACTTGTCGATTCGCTAAGTACCTCTCGTTTCGCCAAGTACTCTTCGTTTCGCTAAGTACTTAGTCAATGTTGTTTGATATATACTGAATGTATGTTGTATGCTCCCATTGTGCAGGAAATCGATGCATTCTGCCATCTTTTGCGGAAAAGGATTTCCTGCTATCCCAAGACATATAAAAATACACATGTGGCAATTGGGGATTGCGTATTGTCGGATAGAATCAGGCGACAGCACAGGGCTTTTATTAAGGATCTTGCCAAATATCCAGTCGCCGAATTCAAAGACTATTATATGGGCGCACCACATAGATATATGCCAGAATGGTCAACAATTGACGATGTCTACATGCCTGTGAACATTAACCAGAAACACTGGATTTGTGTGTAGCACGTCTTCAAAAGTACCGCATTGACGTGTACGACTGTGATGCCTATCTTTATAAGAATCTGGATCCTTATTTGAAACCCTTCTGCGACATGATTCCATTTATATTCGCAAACACAATCACTCCTGGTGAGAGGGTAAGGTATCCTAATTTCAACTTCGAAGGCCCCATCCAACCAATGACTTACAAACGGTTTCCACACCCCAAAGTGAAAACCGCTGCTGCTAAGGTTGGAGAAGTCCCACGGGCAACAAAGAGCGGGGACTGTGGGGTCTTCACGCTAATGTACATGGAACACTTGACCGCTAATCAACCCGTGCATAATGTGACCTCAGAAAACATGGGGTTTTTTAGGCAGAAGATGGCGGTCCGGTTATTCCATCAGATTATGGAACCTTAAACATTATTTTGTGTAAATTGGATAACTTATTTTGATGTATTGTAAACCTTGATGAATATGTTGGAAGTTGGATTATGTATTGTAAATTATTTTGTGTAAATTGATGTATTGTAAATTGACCCTTCAACCTACAAAAAAGATAAGTTAGTAGCCTTTGTTTCGCAAAGTACTCTTCGTTTCGCCCAGTACTCTTCGTTTCGCCAAGTACCCTTCGTTTCGCTAAGTTAGCACTTTTCGATTCGCTAAGTGCCTCCCGATTCGCTAAGTGCCTCCCGTTTCGCTAAGTGCCTCCCGTTTCGATAAGTTAATACTCATCGTTTCCCTACTCATATACTACTACTACTAGAACATACAACATAAACATTAAACCTGAATTAACAACATACCAGTACCATAGTTCAATTAACAACATATATTACAACATAATATCTATCAAGCTAAAGGTTCATATTGTTGAGATGATGAGTCATGCTGCTTAGATGATGAGTCATGCTGCTTAGATGATGAAGCTCGTGCAGTAGATGGTGCAGGCATCACTGCTTTGCATGTTGCCCTATTATGTCCAAGCCCAGCACATGAGCTGCATCGTCTCGGGATCTTACGGACCTCACCCTGGGATGACCTACGCTTTGTTTGTGGCCTGCCTTTCTTAACCTTCACATTTGGTTTAAGACACGAACGTTGCTTGATATGTTCGGGAACATCCCAATTTTCTTCATCACCGGGAGGATAACATGTCTCGGCATATGAATTTATCCAACACTCAGTTGTGTAATACCTGTGTGTAGGGAAAATATAACGAATTATTAATTGGTTAAACAGAATGAACACGTGAGCTAGATATTAATACCTTGAACAGAAGTTATAAGAAACCAAATTCCGACTACGGGCAGCAGCCATTGCATGCGTACAAGGAAGACCCGAAACTTCGAATACTCTACAAGTGCAGTTCATGTCTTTCAAATTGACTTTGAAATGGGACTGATTGTCATGCACATAAAACTCGAATCGGTTAAGCGATTGGACTGTATAGAATCTGGCCTTCTCGAATCCCTCACGTAACACCTTCTCATAATTTGGAGATAAAACTTCTTCGTGATTAGACGCTCTTTCTCTTCTATCGTTAAACCATTGTTGTATTGTGAATCTTAAATACTCAGCCATTTCTGAAATGGGATACTTTCTGGCTTCCCTGCTCTGACTATTGAAACTCTCAGCATAATTGCTTGTTAGTTGATTGTATCGCTTACCGGGAAAAAATGCTCTACTCCATCTTTGGAACCCAATTTCTTCCAAATAGGCAGCAATCCTGTGATCTTTAACCTTAATCTTCTCAAACCACCGATTAAATTCGTGGACAGTGTACGCCCTTGAAGCCGAATCAAACTCCGCATGACACTTATCACTTTTGAATTTGGCCACAATATTCGTCTTTATGTGATATGTGCACGCACCGTGGTCTGCTTCTGGGAAAACAGCAGACAAGGCATTAGCGATGCTTGGGTGTCTGTCGGATACGAAGACGAGATCATCAACTAATCCAATTGCGTCTCTCAGTTTTTGCATGAAATAAGTCCAGGAGTTATTATTCTCTGAATCAACAACGCCGAATGCGACAGGATATAGTTGCTCATTCGCATCCAATGCAATAGCCACCAATAATTGACCACCCACCTTGTGCTTAAGAAAACTAGCATCAACACATAATACAGGACGGCAAAAGGATTTGAAACCCCTAATTGAGAGGCCTAGGGACATGAACATATACTTGAAGTGACCGAGCTCGTCTGTCTGTATGTCGGTTATGGTACCAGGATTACACTTCTCCAACATGTAAAGGTATGATGGCAGTATTCCATATGAATCCTCTACCGTTCCTCGCACCGCTATTAAAGCATTTTCCCTTGCCCTCCATGCCTTATTATAAGTCAAAAATATCCCATAAGTTGTCTGCATGTCTTCAATTATTTTCTTAGGCAAGTGGTTATGATGATGGTCCATGTACTTGCTCTTCACGCACTGCCCAATAACCCATGCTGGTGTTTGCATTTTTTTCTTGGGCCTCGACAAAGTTGAGCATGAGTGTTGATGCTCAAATGTCCGGATCTCAAACATCTCAGAAAACTTACATTTCACAGCCCGCAAGCTCCACTTGCATGTCTCATCCAAACATTTGAGTTCCCAAAGATTTTTTCTTGACTTGTCCACTTTGAATTCAAAATGATTGGCCATCGCATATTTATATAGAGCAAGTTGAAGTTCTTTTTTATTTTCAAACAACGAACCGACTTCCAATACGGTTTCACTAGTTAATGCCATCGCAAATGTGGGGTCTGGCGGTGATGTGTCTATCGGGTCTATCGATGGTGTACCCATTGAAGATCGTCTTGCACTAGATGGTGTACCCATTGATGATCTTCTTGCACTTGTTGGTGTACCATTTGATGCCTTTCTTGCACTAGTTGGTGTACCCAATGATGATCTTCTTGCACTGGGTTGTATAGGTATTGATGCTTTTTCACCACTATTAATATGCAAGTCCTGAGTAAGTGGGATGTGAGGCAAAGAGGTTTCTCCGGCTTCATTTTGACTTTCAACAAAGAATTCCAAGGGTACAACAGGTGGAATAAATTTCTGAGTAAGTTGTGGTGGTAGTATACTTTCTTGAGTTGGGTATGTAAGTAGTGGTATCTTTTCTTTAGTAAACGCTGACTTCTCCACTACAGATACACACAATGGTGACACGGTTCGACCCAAAATCAAGCGTGATAGATATGTGTTCAAATCCCCATCATTATCAATAAAAACAGGTTTTGGATTTCTGATATTCGGAATATCATACTTCACTTGGAGCACTAAATCGTATGCTGATATCTGGAGATTAAGTCTATCGTAGAGTATATCAAGTAATTCAGCATAACGAGTACTTTGGGGTAGATCAAATGTTTTGATTGAAGATGCATCAAAATACAGTATTCCATCAGCATCAAGTTTCCACTCTCCATTATAGAAAACGAAAACTTCAACTGCAATATAAAAACATGATTTGATTTAGAGACGGATAATTAATACTTCGCGAATCGCTAGGAACTTAGCGAAACGGGAAGGCCTTCGCGAATCGCTAGGAACTTAGAGAAACGAGAAGTCCTTCGCGAATCGCTGGGCACTTAGCGAAACGAGAAGTAAACCCTAATCAATCTCAAGAACCGAACATCAATAAAACATGCTTCAAATAGACGTACCTATTGGAACAGTGCTCGTGCACGTCGTCGAGCTCATAGTGGATTTCGAACGAACTTCGCCGCCGAGATCTCCGACGAGTTCGCCGCCGCCGCCGCCGGAGTTTAGAGAGAAGGAGGAGAAGAGCGGGAAGAGAGAGAAGGAGAAGAAAAGAAATGAAAAAAAAGTACGGAGGTTATATTAAATAGTAAGGGCAATCTGGACATTTCACATATCGTCACTTCGCGAAACGCTAAGTGACTTAGCGTTTCGCGACAAGGGCAAAATCGTCCAAAAAAAATAAAATCACAACGAGCGCAATTAAATTATCAAAATTCCACCAGGTCAAATAACCCAGTTTGTAAGGTCATTTCGTCAAATTTCCCGGGATTCATTTGATTTGATGTTAGGTTTATTGATTTTTTTTTTATAAAAATTAACTTATCAGATCTTTTCAATTTTTTTTATTATCAAATTATAAAATTTAAAATATAAATAAAAAAAAATTATAATATTCAACTTATTAAAAACACAATTAAAATAAAGAAAGTGAATAAGCCCCCAAATTTATTAAATAATATACTTAACCATTTCTATGCCTTACATTATTTATACATATGAATCATATTTATATTTTCTCCAATTGTATAATATAGAATGAGCTAAAAAAATGTTATGTGATAATAACTCACATAATAAGTTTCGAGTGTTATGTTTAAGGCTTCATTACTAATATATTAATGTTGTGTTTAAGTCTTAATTACTAAGATATATTAATCTGCACTTAAATTATTTTGGAATTTTAAAAAAAAAAAATCATTGATTATATTATATTTTTTCAATCACTTAATTCATAAACTAAAATATTTTTACTTTCTTTTTTAAAATTTAAAATTTAAATATAAAAATATATTATACTAATTCAAAAAGTTAAAAATTCAAAGTTTAATATTTTTATCAAATAAATTCTCAATAAAACCTCAACCATCAAACAAACCCACTTAGCAGTGTTTAGCCTACAAGATTTGGCAGTTAATTTGCATAATTACTTAACTATATATTATATACTTTTTAATGTTTGTGTAATTCCTTTTATATATATATATATATATATATATATATATATATATATATATATATATATATATATATATATATATATATATATATATATATTATAATTTTTTTTGAATAATTTATGAATTATTAAAATAATCTTAATTGATGAAGATGTTTGAATTTTTATTAAGAGACTTAAATGTATTAATATATAATTGAGACTATTTAAGTATTTTGATCAATTAATCAAATGATATAATTGATAACATTTTCAATTGCTATAAGTAAAAATCCATATATCCTTACATGTTTGGTCTTGGTACAGTGGTTTCGCTAGCCAAATTAAATAAAAAAAGGAAATTAAACATTAAAGAGATTCGTCGTATAATAGAGTTTTACTTTTGGTAGGACGCAAATAATGTTCATGTTATCCTCTCTTCTATCCTAGCGACGACAAAATGTGGATATCCCTAGCCTTCTTGAAGTCCTGGGTTCAAGTCCGTCAGACTACAAATTCTACGTCTAGTTAAATGGTTAAGTGTGTTTGCGGGCTATGTGCTTAACTCGCGGGGATTAATTAGTCTCACTCCAAAAGAGAAGTGGAACCCAACGTTCTCAAAAAAAATTAAGTGTTCATGTTGATAAGACATTATGCGTTGAGAAAACATGGATAGTTTTCATGTAAGGCATTCCTATAAGTTAATCGCTAAAATGATTCTATATAATTTTTGTTGGGAAAAATTTTGTGAGTCAATTATTTAATTCAAGATCGCGTTCTTTGAATGAAGTGTTATTCATAGTGGAATTTTACGGATGATATGTGCATAAAAAATGTTATATTATGGTTAGTCGTTGTCGTGTGAATCAACAACTCACTTACTTTTACATTGTCGAGTGGTGACTAGTATTTGGAGTCTTACTGAGATTCATTAGGTGATGTCCGAGTCATTGGGTAGTTGCTGTGAAGTTTAGATTGCTGCAAGTGATATAACAAGTCTACATATTTGGGTTACCATGTCAATTAGTTTTTTTGGGTGGACTACTTGTTGAAGAGAAAACGTTGAACTTTCAATTATCGTAGTCGTCTGTTGCGTATCATTTATATTATTATTATTATTACGTTTTTTGAGATTTTTTCGAAAAGAAAATAAAGCTCGCCAGGGAGTTAACTGTTCTTCTCGAGCACTTACGAACTCGATAACTCATTGAGTAACGTTTCTTTTTAATTTTTACGTAATGTCGTTATGCTTAAATGAAAATTATCATTTTTTAATATACATGGAACCTTAACCAAAATTAAAAAAATGATGAGAGACTAAATAAAACTATGTTTAACTAAATTGAAAATTTAAAAAATATCAACTGAACACGCCTTTTTTTTTATACTAGGGTTATAATCTGTATATTATTTTAATAATCATGTTAGGTATAAATTAAAAAAATGTATTTTTGTTATAAAGATTTGTAATATATAAATTTTAAAAAATATTTTAATATTTTAATTTATAAATTAAATGATATAAATGATAAAAAATAGAATAAAATGATGCTTAAAATAATTATTTAAAAAATCGAACTAAACAAAACCCAATACCTAAAATAACGTAACCTATCAAACAAACCAAATGATTTAATTGTCCAAGTCCAACTGGCAAGGTACCAATTAGGATTTAATTCTCTAGTATTTTCCTTCTCTAATCATTTGATCCCAAATATGAATGAGAGAATGTTTTAAAAGAAATGGAAGTTTGAAAAAGCAGATATGAATAAACACTTCTCTCAACCAGCTGCTAGGTACTATAGTGTAGCTTTTGGTGCTGAAAAAGAGAATGATACAAGTGTGGGAGCAAGTGTTGAACCATGGGGGAAATGATGATAATTAATGATCAATGTGCTGAAATGGGTTGGTGCCACTCATGACATTTTTGCACCCTTTTGTGTCTTTTTTATATGGATCATTGGGAGGAGGAGGTAGTGGACTTGCCTCAAAATTTGTAAAAGGAAGCAAGAAGGGAGACCCCACAAATCTTGCTTTGGTGATATCACATCCAATGCCAGTGGGGAGCAAAGAAGACCCCTTTTGTATTGTACATCATTCTATCTATCTATTTATTTGCCTAATTTATTAATTCTCATTATGAACTTGTTAGACTTTTATTGCTAATCAACAACCAATTAAGATGCTCATTAATTTCTCCTTTCTTGATATGTGACAGATTCTATATTTTTTTTATAAAAGAAAAATAAGTCAATTTTTATCCAGGATATTTTTAATTTTGTGATTTTTTTACCTTTGAGCTTATTAAATAAACATGTTCAGTATATAATTTACAAAGTGAGTTTTTTTTTTCTTTTCATTTTTTATAAATGAATTAAAAAATATTTTAATTAATAAATTGAGTGATATGATTGATAAGAAAATTGATAAAAAGATGGTGAAATTTTTTTAGATTATTTAAAATCTTTATCGAACTCTACCGTCGTTATTTCTCTATTTCACTTTGCTATAGATCAATAGAAAGGGTTTTAGACCTGTTGCTAATATGTTTTCCACTAATTTTTGCTATGGATTCCATTTTATCTCAATAAGTATATTTTGATTTTATGTTTGTTTTTAGTTCAATATTATTTACATATTTTAATAGTGAATCAAATTTTAGTATCAATGAGATCTAAGTTTATTTGAAATAAAAGAAACCATTGCTTACCTTGGATGGAAAGAGAAAAAAAGTGGACGAAAAGATAAAAAAAATGCTGGATCAAGTTGGTAAAATTCAATGTAAAGATTAGTTTAATTGAGAAAACATGAAAAGTTGATTAGAAAAAATGAGCTTAGTTCAATTGATAAAAGTTAGAAAGATGGTGTGATTGATTCATGGTTATGAGCTAATTATATTGTAAACTATTACCATACAGTTGATAAAATAAAATAAAAAGAACAGTAACGCATCATGATTGTAGCAGAAGCCTAATCCTTTTAGTTTGGGTCTTAATTCTTGATTATTATAATGCAACCACTCACTATCCTTAGTTGGCATTTGGCAGATGTTTATTTATTTCTTATATTTGTTAATAAATGCAAATAAGATAGAACCACATCTTTCTAATAACTACGTCCTCTTTAGAGATCCTGAGTTCGCACCGTCAAACGTTAAGTTCCGTTCGCCTAGTTAAGTGAGTTTACGGGCTATATAGCCCAACCCGCGGAGAAAATCGCACTCTGAAGAAAAAAGCGGAACCCAGCATTCTAAAAAATATAAAAATTGTTCGGTTTTAATTTTTAAAGGATTTTTGTTTTTTTTTTTTTGGTAAAAAGAGTTTAAAAAATAATAATATTTAATGAAAAATTATTTTAAAAAAAATATTTTAGTATTTTAATTAATAAATTTAGTAATTTAATCGAAAACTCATATTATAATTTTGAAGATCCTCGGTCGGATGTAAAATTCTCGGTCGGAGGTCCTAAGTTTGAAGATCCTTGGTCGGATGTCAAAATCACGGTCGAACATTTTGATCCCGACCAAGCCTGGACTAAGTTCCTCGGTCTTCAAGAACACCAAAATTGCAAGTTTTGTAGTTTTGATTAAGGCTCAGATCCTTTGATCTGAGGGGCATGAGAAGCTTCACAAAGCTCCTAGGAGAGTTATAAACATCATCCCGAGGTGTCATTCAACCAGGATAATGTTTCATTCAACCAAAACAGTTTTGATGTAAAAATGGGGTTTTTGAGTTTTAGGCTTTAATAAAGTGTAAAGAATTTGTCAATAGCTTCTTTATCCTTCGTATGATTAATTGAAAATAAATAATAAATACTGGTTGTTCATTTTGACCAATTCAAGAACTTGAAATTTTTATTTTTTATGAAAAATTTGATTTTGATCAAACATGATTAGGATAGATTGAAACTGATCTAAATAAGTTCACAACATCATTAAAAACTTGTTGGAAAACTTTTTAGGTTGTTGTTCTTAAGCAATAGAATATAAAACCAATTTTGAAAATTTCCAAATTTAAATTTATAATTTTTTATTATTTAGATCGAATTTGGCTTCAACCGAAAACTTGTAAATGATCTAGAGATCGTTTTCCAATCATGAAATCCAACAACACAGTATATGAAATTGTGAAAACTAAAATATACAAATTTCATTTTTAAATTAGAAGATTGAATTAAATGATGATTGAAAAGTTATAAGAAGTTGGTGAACACCCCTTGACTATTGTGGAAGCTTTGTGAACATTTGGATCGAAGTTTTAAGGCTTTACTTGAAAATTTCAAAAATCCAAAAAACTTAAAGTTGTAATAGCAGAATTTCTAAAATTTTTGATTGAGGGCTTGAGAATTGATCTATTGCCTTTGAATTGATCAAGGGAGGGTATTCAGAGCTTCTCAGGGTCGTTTTGTGAAGAAAGTGGCCTCAATTTAGTCAAAAAGACCATTGATGGTGGTCTTTGACCGTTTTCTGGCTAGTTGTTGGTATAGGAAATGATGCACCTAGAGGTAGAGGAAATGATTATTGAACGAGGTCCAAATGTGGAGAAATGACAGAGTTCCATCTTTGAAAAATCAAAGATGGCTGATGTTCTTATTTGTTCGGCGTCGCAAGGAAGACAACGAACCACGCATGAAACAACGTCGATTTGGATGAAAAATCGGATGCGTGACGCTCTGTTGGCGTTCCGTTAGTTGCTTTCCGTTGCGTTTCAGCTAACGACATTGGGACGTGCATTAGCTGATCCTATGCTTCGCGAGCGCCTTTGCTCCATTGCATCGGGGACGCGAACAACTCCTAGGCTTTGGGTATTTCTAGTGCATATCTGATGGTTGTGGCTTATGCTACAACGGTTCTTTTGAGTTTCGGCCACACCAGATCTCAAACCTGTTTTAGCCTGAAGGGTTTGTTTGAAATCGATTTTTCTTTAAACCTTTTGACATTATTTTAATCTTTAAAATAAACAAAATATTTTAAATAAAGTATGACATATATTTTGCCAATATATATATATTTTTTATATCTTTGGGTAGGGCTGTGCAAAAAAATCGGTAACCCAACCGAACCGATAGTTAACCGGTTTCATTTTAACGGTTTATTGGTTAACCGGTTCTATTGGTTTCGATTAACCGGTTTTTTACCGGTTAAACGGTTCGGTTTTCGGTTTACATATTTTTCTAACGGTTTAACCGGTAAACCGGTAATAATTTAATAATATATTTTTATTTTATAATTTGTTTTAGTTATTTTATAAATAATATTTAATAATTTATAAATCTTTTTTATTTTTAAATTTTAAATTATAATTTTTATAAAATTATTTTTTAAAAGCACTATAATTTATTTAAAATTTTACAAAAATAAATTAAAATAATTTTATTAAAATATATAAAATTAATTTTATAATGATATAATAACGTAGAATTATAAGTTCACAAAATCAAAATAGTTAAACAAAATAACTATAAAATATATTATAATAATAAAATAATTTATTATAATTTATTTCTAAATATATCAATAAAATATATTATAATAATAATATAATATATTATAATATACCCTAATATAAACAAGTAAAGATGGAGAATAATATAATATTTAAATGCAAACAATAATTATAAAAAAAAATTATTTCAAAATTTATTACTTAATTTAAAAAATTGAATTATCGGTTCCGGGTTGAACCTGATTAACCGACCGGAACTGACCAAAATCGGTAGAACCAGAACCGGTAAAATTGATAATATTAACGACCGGTTAATCAGTTTGTAAAATAAAAGACAAAACCGGTCTTAACCGGAACCGTTTAATTGGTTAACCGGCTAACCGGTCGGTTGAACACCCCTATCTTTGGGTTAATAAATGTTTTTTTTTGGGATAAAATGGATAAAATATTTATCATAAAATATTTATTTTAATTCCCTTTGATTTTTCTAAAATAAATTTATGATAAAATGAGTAAACATTTATCCTAAATTATTTTATTTATTTTTCTTTGACAATTATTTTTAATTAATTAGGATTTAATCATCACAATAATTATTCCAATTATTATTTAATTAGGTTTTGACATTGGTTTAATTATTTTGATTTTATTTATTAAAAATAAATTAAAATAATTATTTTTAAAATTTATGAATTAGGTATGTAAAAATTTAGTGTTATAATTTGATCTTATAAATATAAATCCATTTTATTCTAAAATCGTATACAAATTTAAAATTAAAATAGTTTATAAACTCGTAAAATTGTAAAATCCTATATTTAAAATGGTAATATATATATATATATATATATATATATATATATATATATATATATATATATATATATATATATATATATATAATGATGCTTAATTTTTAAAGTGTTCGGATTGCCGGGTCGAGAGTTGTGGTTAATTTGGATATATGTGAGAGTAAATGGATACTTGGGTCGGATTGTGGGTTGACCCGCCCATAAACTTAAAACGGTTAAAAATAAAATTAAAAATACTATAGCTATGGTTCGAACTTGCAACCTAACAAAAACAAGTACAACCTTTTAACTAACTAGGCTAATAACACTTTATATTTTAAATTCAACCCAAAATTTGATAAACGTGTGACATTTTAACAATATAAGTTCAACTTTTTAACTAACTAATCTATATATATATAATGATGCTTAATTTTTAAAGTGTTCGGATTGCCGGGTCGAGAACTGTGATTAATTTGGATATATGTGAGAGTAAATTGATACTTGGGTCGGATTGTGAGTTGACCCGCCCATAAAAATTTTACCGTAATATTTTTTTCACGATTTTTTATATTATTATTACTCGTGCAAAAGCACGGGATACATGCTAGTTTAACTAGTTTTACCTCAAATTAGATCCAATACTCAAATTGTATGAACTAAATGGATACCTCCAATCATAGGCGAATCTATGTAGAGACTATACTTGATTAAACTCAATTTATTTAAAATTATTACCTACCAAACCTTTATATATTTCAATCTTTTCAAATTAATAATATATTTATATTAGTTGTACAATTATTTTAATATAAATTATATAAGTATTCATTTTAATAGGGCAAATTATCTAAGTGCCTCTCAAATTACTTCGATCGTTTACTTTTAACCTTTAAAGTATTTTTGAAAACAAACCGCCCCTCAAATTTTTAGAAAAGGTGAATAATAGCCTTTATATCAATTTTTTCGTTAAACATAACCGTTCTAACTAAAAGTCCTACAACTATTATGATAGTTTACTTTTGGCCCTCCAGCTATTTTGATGGTTGATTTGCAACCCTTGAATTACTTCTCCCCAAAACTATCAACATATTCAATTTTTACTCTTTATTTATTTTGTTTTATGACCAAATTTGAAGATAATTTGTTCTATTACAATCTATAAATATTATTTTTACAAATATTAGTTTTAAACAATTGCAACTTCTTATTTTATATATATATATATATATATATATATATATTTTTACTTTATACAATAATATCAAATAAGATAAAAATGTGAATGTGATTAAACAATTGCAACATTCATGCCAGACTAATAATATTCATTAAAAAGTATTAAAAATATCCAAAATCATCTTTTACGAACTATAATTAAAAATGTAAAAAATTACAGTTAAAAACATTAAAAGTAGTAGCACACTGCAATTAAGAAGACATGCTCTTGTAGTTTATAATATTAATGTATTAAGCTCTACAATATTAATTTTTCAATCATCTGTTTCATCATCTACTTTTGAAGAGTCACTACAGTTAAAAAGACAAAAAAATCTACCATATAATATGAATACATTCAACAAATCAAACAAATATATTTACATATCGGTTCTTTGCTAAGAATTGGGTATACAACAATAAGTACTTACCGTATACTCGATTTTAACCAAAATCGCAATTTCTAGGTCTAATCAACCAAGTCATTGATCCAATACTATAAACTTTATCTCTTGTCCCTCTTTACCCCTCTAGCATACCCTTCTCTCGCACCGATCTCAAGAACTCAAATATTTATCCAAACTTAGGGCTTCTCTAGTAGACCATTCTCTCTCAACTAAGGTTTCTCCTTAAAAAGAATGATGCAAATCTATGGAAAAGAAAAAACACTACCTAAGTTATTAGGTAGGTATGTTTTGTGGTTTGGACTAAAAGAATTGACCAAAATGGATGGATTCATAAATACACAATCACAAGAATAATCAATTAATCCATGTCAAAGAATTCCATTCTCCTTCTCATTGTACCTTTTAGATTCGAAGATTTCCTTTCCACCTTTTGCGCCCTTGTTATTTCTGCAATTGAAACAGAGGTCATGTGAGGAGGAAGTTCTTCCTTTTCCAAATTCTTTCTCCAATTAGAACCACATTCTCCCCTCGAATAACATATAGACCTAGAGGAATGCCACAATAAATATCACCAACTACAACTCGTTCACAAGCACCTTCCAGCACCGCATTTGCAAATTGGTACAATAAACTTCTTATCAAGATAGCTTGCGAGAGATGTTGAACAAGTAAATATTTTCTGGTCCTGTCCAAGAAATTTTAGCAATGACTTAGAGCAATAATGGCGATGGAGATAGATTTGTATTTGATAGAGGATGACTTTTGAGGTAATTTCGTACTGGATCGACGATTGATTTGAAGGTAGATTCGTGCTCGATCGAAAGAAGATGGATCTTAAAACTCATACGGGATCTTTAGCGAAAGATGAGACTGAGAACTGGAGCGAAGGAGAGAGATAACTCTGTATTTTTCTTCTCTAAATCTGTAGAGAGAAGGAGAAAGAGAAAGAGAAAGAGAGAGAGAATAATGGTTAAAAATGAGGGTTTTAATTAGAGGTTGTTATGTTGTAACGGTAAAATTGACAGAAAGGTCTCTGGTGACCCTTTTGATAGTTTGAGGGTCATTGGTGACCTTTCAAAAAGTTTAAAGTGTAATTTATTTTAAAAAATAATTCGAGAGCTTAAAAAAAAACGATCAAAATAATTTAAGTACCACTTAAATAATTTGCCCATTTTAATATGTCCATTAATTCTCATTTCTGATTCAGTCTCTATATCCAACCACATATGTACTTTCATCTAAAAATTCGATCTAAAAAATCAGAAAACTACATTCATGTACATAAATTATTTCAGAATTATTACAAATTCAATTTTTCTTTCAAAAAAGATTTACGAATATTAAATAAATTAATACATAACAAAACAAAATACAACTGGTTGAAAGATAGGAGAAGAATAAAATCCACTATCAATAATGCATCATGCCACGGCCAAAAGAGCAGATGTCATGTGTTTTTATTTATTTTTATTTTTATTGTTTTATTTAAATTAAAATAACTATAATCCAATTCATAACCTTTCTTTCAATTTAAAGAGTTTTAAATAAGTTTATTTTTTATATTCTCTATAATAAACATGTTTGTGCAATATAAAAATTAAGCTTTATTTTATTTTCAGCCTCTTTGTATTTTATTTTAATATATAAAAACCTGTTATTTCTAAATTCAATTTATAATTATATATTTATTTCCAATTTTAGAGATATAATTTTGGTTAAGCTAGAATGATCCATTGTTTATAAGAGGCATGACTTAATTAAAAATAAATAAAAGTTTTTCTATATCTGGCTTTTAATTATGATTTGACTATTTGATAAAAATGAATAAAACATTATTTCAATTCGGAGAGAATTTGATAAAGAAAATTTGAGAGAAAATTACGTGTCTTCCGACAATATGATTTATTGAAAAAATAATAAATTTTCTTACTCTTTTCTCTCTTTACCCTTCATTATTTGTGATAATACATCATTCTCTCTCACATTTTCTCTTCCAAATTCTCTCCCCTATCACTGCTCTTTATTTTATAAAGACAATAAATTTTGTAGGTAAAATTTCTTATTTAGCAACATATAAATACTTGAGAAAACTCATTCCTAAATTATTTTTAAAAGAATATAAAAATAAATAATGCATTGTTAAGGTTTGAATCACAAAATTACATTAATACATATAAACATAACTTAAAATTAACTAAATTAAATATTTTTTTATTAATTAATAATATAGAATTATTAGATTTTTTCAATTTAATCTAAATTTAAATAAAGAAAAAACAATATTTTTTAGCTGTAAAAGAGAATAAAAATGCTGATTTAGTTTGTCCTCCATTCACTTTTATATTATTTAAAAATGTAGACATCATGTGGAAATTGGTTAGATAAATCTCACAATTAATTAATTTATAAAATATATTGATTAATTATCCTCCCATTCCGTCATCTTTTTTATCTCTATCTTCAATATACTATTTAATTCTCTTAGTCTCTCTTTATCAATTCTTATTCTTATCCGAAAGTAATATATAATGTTTTATTTATTATTTCCTTTTTATATTATTATTTCTACATCTCTTAAAAGCAAAAACTTAAAAATTAGGATTTATGTTATTCAAATAATTTGAAGTATTTAAAAAGGAACTATTAATGTTAATTTTGAGAAAAATAAATTTAGAAAAAATATTAATATGTAATGATAAAATAAATTATATTGGTTTAAATAGAAGGTATTTTAATATTATAATTAATAAATTTAATAAAATGATAAATTGTTAAATTATTTAAACTAGCATGAATTCGATGCATTTACAAGGATAAGAATATATATCAAATATTATTTTTTTATGAATATTTTAGATAAAATTAAGTTTAATCTTAAACTTAATATTAACATATATTTTATCCATTCGGCACCCACTTAACCCCTCAATTGACCATCATCTTGTGACTCACACTTTTTCATATGTATTTTTTATCCCTTCGGCAAACCACCCCCAATTGACCTCACACTTTCAAATGCTCCGCCAAACCAACAACTAAATTCGACCCCACACTCGATAAACTACCCACCACCCGACCTCTTATCCACTTCAACAACCAATCACAAACCTCTTATCCAACGTCAAACCAACCACCTGACATTCATCTCGTGACCTCACACTTTCAAATGCTCGCCAAACCAACCACTAAATCCGACCTCACACTCGACAAACCACCCACCACCCGACCTCCATCTCATGACCTCACACTTTCAAATGCTCGTCATACCAACCACTAATTCTGACCTCACACTTGACAAATCACCCACCACCCGACTTCCATCTCGAGACCTCAAACTTTTCAACCACTAGTCTTCAGCTTGAAATGTAAATACTTAGACCGCTAGACCACTTGTGATTGTTGAAATAATTTTATTATTTTGTGTATGTAAATATATTTTGTGTATGTATATATATTTTAGCTGAAATTATTTGATTTTTTCAGCTAATTATATTTCGCCACATCATTCCCTCTCTTATTCCTTCACCCAAATTCTCTCCCCCAATCATTTTTCTATGATATAGTTAGTAATGTATTAATAATATAAGGCTAGAATAAATTATGATTTGATTTAATATAAAAAATTATAGAAGCTATATATATTTTATTATAATGATGTGTTTTTGGTATAATATTAGATTATAATAATGTAATATAAGGATAAAATAATAATTTTAGTCATTTCAATGATTTGAAGTAAATTTATAAAGTTGATTTTTTTTTATAAAATTTAATATTTTAATCATTATATTTAATAACTAGTGAAATTTTAATTAATATATAAAAATAATTATAGGAAAATTTTTTATTTGAATTATATTTATTTAATTTAAATGTAAATAAATGGTCGTAAAATAAATAATATAAAAGAAAATAATATATAAACAATATTATTTATGATTTAATTAAATTATAAAGAAAATATACTTATAATAATAATTAATTAAAATACCATTGTTTTGATAAGTATAAAATTTTAGTAATGAAATTAAAATAATTTATATTTAATTATATATAATTAGAAATTAAATTGTAAATACTCATTACTATGGTAAGAGTATGAAAAGACTAGAATGTTACGTATATAATTTTAACTGAGAAAGCTTTAAATGAAAGCAAAAGTACGTTAGTCTATCCAAAGCATATATAAGAAAATCACTCTAGAATATATGTAACCCTATAAATAAGCTTCCCTATTTAGCTTAGCACGTGTTGTGAACATGTGACAACAATATAAGAGAATACTTCGTGTGGAGGCCTAATATTTAATGTGTTTCAATTTTAGTTTGCGTGCCAAACTTCTTTAAAAAGAAAACATCATTTAAAAGATTTTTAAAATAATACATGAGAGTTTTAAAAATTAATCATGTAAAAATAATTAATTTTATTCAAATTTTAATAATTTGAGGCCAAATAACAATTTGGTTGAACTCGGTTTAAATTAATTAAACATAACTTAATTTAAAAGATTATTTGTTTGAAATCAGAGTTGCCAAATAATTTTATGAAAATCAATAAAATGATACATGTATAAACGTATTTATATCAGAATTTCTGTAAGGGGTTCAAGCTTTAGTTACGCTCGGAAAAATATTTTCGTGCTATATCCTCTGCGTCCGTCAAAGGATGGTTTAAAAATTTTTAAAATAAACAAAGTAAATAATTTTACAAAATTATTTAAAAGGGTTAGAAGTACTCGGTCCTAGGTTAGAAAAATCGGTCCTAGGCTAAAGGGAGTGCTCGATCTTAGACTAGAAAACTTGGTCGAGTTTCTCGGTCTTAAGTCTTGGGTATCAGTCCTAGGGCTCGATCCTTCCTCAAGAACCTTGGTTCCTAATCATCGGTCCTCGGTCTCGGTCCTAACTCAAGAACACCGGTCCTTGGTCTTAGTCCGGACCAAAGATTCTCGGTCCCAGTCCTACAAGACTCGGTCCTAAGACCGAGTGTTCTTCACTTGGTATGAAGAAATTACAGGTATCGTAACTTTTGATTTAGATCATGAAATCATGATCTAAAAGTTATAGTTAGTTCATATGATTATGAAGAACAAAAACCCTAACATAAATCACGATTATTAGATCTTTACAAAGATTAATTTCTAAAACCATTTTTAGGTCAAAATTTGAAACTTTTAAATTATGTCATTTTAAGGTGTGATCTTGGTTTCATTAGCTTTGAAATGATGAGTATAGTTGAACATAACCAAAACAAGAATATCATTACATCATTTCAAAAAGAATTTAAGATAAAATCAAAATTTAAAAAACATAGTTTGATCAAGCATGATCAAAATGATGTTACAATTATTGGGAATTCATCTTAACATGTTTACAAACATGTTTAGCAGCTATTTGATTAAAAAAAATCAAGATTAAAACTCAAGAACATGAATTTTTAAAATCCAATTTTTGAATCTAATTTTTCAAAATGATTGATTAAGGTTGATTTGATCCGATTTGTTTCCATAGAAAGTTCATATATGATATAGTGAATAATTCTAAACAATGAAATCACTTAATTAAACTCTAGAACAGATCAAACTTGAAAAAATTCAAATTTTCAATCACAAATTGAAATACAAAGCTTTTAGATTCATACCAAGAATTGGAGAACACTCCTTTGATGTGTTTAAGGCTTTTCGAAATCCTAGATCGAAGTTGTGGTGGCCGGTGCAAGTTTTCACAAAAACGGTTCTTGGCCAAAATCTTCAAACTTCAATTTGTAGTGTATTAGATTGTGATCGTTTGATCATTTGATAGAGAAATGCCTAAGGAGTATTTATAGTGGTCTTAGGTCGGTCGAGGAATAACTCAACTTCAAATTGACAATCGACATTCTTATCCCTAATTTTATCTCATGCTGTGGCAGCCTAGTTCTAGGGCGATGTGTCCAACCAAGCTATAAGGTTATTGTAGGCGACGACGAGGGGATGATAAGGGCGAAAAAAATCAGGGGATAAGAATAAGAGATAAAGGCGCTAAAGCTTCTAGAAGAAACGTGCCGGCGAGCGTCGCAATTCCGGCGAGCGTTCTGGCACGGTGAAGAAGACGACCCAAAACGGCGTCGTTTTGTGGCGTCGTTAGGCGTTTTGTCCGGTTCGTCAACGATTAGGCTAACAGGGTTAGCTTATCCCGTTAGTTGATCCGGTATGAGC
The DNA here is from genome assembly GCF_907164915.1 of Impatiens glandulifera. NCBI lineage: Eukaryota > Viridiplantae > Streptophyta > Magnoliopsida > Ericales > Balsaminaceae > Impatiens > Impatiens glandulifera. The sequence goes on along the minus strand of NC_061862.1, from coordinate 51,589,535 downwards.
CGACACGCGCTAGCATCGTTACAACGGGATGTGTGGAGAGTTCCTAGGCGTTGAATGATGCCTGTGTGCTCATCTGATGGCCACTGATGCTACTGCCTAAATTAAACATAATTCTTGTTGCACTGGATTATCAGATTTATCTTTTAAAAAAGTTATTAAAAATTAATTTTTAATTTGTTTTTTGCGTTTTTATTAACCAAAAATTATAATTTTTTTTTTCTAGAATCATAATAAAAATTATATTTATATTTTTAGTTTTTTTGATTTTTGGAGGTATTTATTTAATTGTTTTAAGCCATAAATTAAACATAATTTATGTTTAAAATTATAATTAAATAATTTAAACCATTTCTTGGGTTTAATTTCAGTAAAATAAATACAATATTTTAACCTCAAATTATTTTTGAATTTTTATTTAATTTTTTTAATTAAAATTTAATTATCACAATAATTAACTCTTAATTTGGTATTAATTCCTCCTTTGGGTTATTTTGAATATAAATGTTTAAAATATTATTAAAAATAATAATATTCTTATAAAATAGGGTTGGTCAAATTTTGATTATACTAATTCTCCTTAAATAATGGAAAGGTAAGGTAAGTGGTATAAAACAATATTTTTCATATGAACTTGTTATAATTGTATATACCATATAACTAAGTATATTAAAAAAACAATATTTTTATATTATACCATAAACACGGAGACAAAAAAAAAAAAAAAAGTGGAAAAAACAGTTCAAAAATGAGAAAACAATTTTTTTTAAATGAATTAATTCTCATTAAATTATTTAGGAGTTACATATAACAAAATTACTCAGTAAATAATACCAAATAAAACTAAATAAATACAAACAATTGATGATATAGATAATAAATTGTAATAACAATTTATAAAATTAAAATTTCCAATAGACAAGATCCAATAATTATGCAATTTGTTGAGAGTTACTCAAGAACGAACTCAATTGAGTTTCTAAACGACGAGTGCTGAAGTTGAGTAAACCAATAAAACAGTATTGAAAGAATCTCTACCAAATATTATGAGCGGCAGTTAAAATTATCTTTAGTCGAGGGTTGATAAACAACGTCAAAAAATGTTCTACTAAATGATAATTAACAATTTACATATATGACCAAAATAATAAGAAAACATAGGAGGATACTTGTAAGAGAGTCTCCATATTAAAAATCAAATAACTCGTTATTAATAAGATGAAAAAATAACTCTAAATTCGATAAATTTTCCTTTGCTGATAAAAATGGACGACACAGACTCGAGAAAACATCATCAATACAATCGAAAGATATGAGTAGTAAATAACCCACCGAAGATTGACAGTATTATTTGAATCACAAAAATTCGAGATTAAAATTTTGATCTGTCTAAATAATATATTGTATTGAACAAAATATAACACTAACTCAAATATGTATAGTAGAAAAATAAACACTCTTCAATTACTAATATTAAACCAAGAAACTAAATCTTATAACTATGGTACACTTCTATTTAAAGTGTTCTAAGTATCTGGTGAGTTAGTATGATATATCGTAAATTTTATTCCTACAGTATATATGGAAAACCATATCGTTGTTGTAACGTTATTTTGGTATACCGAAATTCAGTATAATACAAATAATATATTGATCCTATCGAATATTAATGGTATAGCGCAATTTCGGTACGGTTATAGTATACCCATTCATACCAAACAATATTAAAGTTTAATTTGATTTTCAAAGATTAAATTTTTATAATTAAATTAATATCAAATTTACTTAAAAAGAAAATAAATCTATTAAGGTTTGAGATATAATAAATATTTTTAAGATTGATGCTTCAAATAAAATAAAAAATAATTAATTGATTTGTTAATGAACTGTTTACTAAAATTTTATAATCAGGGTGTGAATTAATTTTTGAAATAAAAATAAAATTTTAATTATTTATAAGTAATATATTTAAATTATAAATATTATTTTGATATATATCGATATACTAAAATTTTGAAATTTTTAACCATAATTATAATTTCAGTATTAATATCATACTTATTATTTTTTTTTATTATATTGAAAGTATTTTGCGATACCCTAAATTCTTGTAGTTCTAAGTGACCATTGTTAATAACCCATCAACTATCATCATCTATTTAAATTTAATAAACTGGTCCCATTTGATTTTGATATGAATATAATTGAATTGCTGATATTTATGTACTGTGATTACAACTTTACAATATTATAAAAAAAATGTTGATAATTTGTATAATATAAGAGTTTTTTTTTTTTTTTTAAATGTCATTGCATAATTTGTATAATATCACAATCGACCAATAATAACTACATGATCTAGGAATAGACATATGTTAAATTTCATGAAAACAATTTTATTTGATATTATTACATCATTGGTAGAGTTTCTTGAATAAGATCCAATACAAAATCGTGAGACAGACAATATTATGAATTAAGCCTAATGGGTTGATTGGTGTCAATAGTAGTGACTCCAAAGACTTTTTTCTTGCTTTTTTTTTGTTCTTAGTTTTGTATTATTATTATTATTATTATTTCAATCTATTTTATTAAACATGTTTGGTTTATTGGTTGGTTTAAAGTGGAGAAGTGGTAATGATGAAGCTTGGGTGTAGAGCTCATTTCATATATATTGTCATGAGGGGTCTCATTTTCAACTCTTTAATTTTAATTAAGAAACCAAACCGAATATTAATAAAATGCAATGATTAATTCTTTACTTTGCTGAATTTCGGGGTAACACTAACCAATACCATTATTTCTTTTCAATTTTAACCCAACTTAATTCTTCTTCAAATTCATAAGAAACTTAATTAATTAAAAAAATAAAATAAGCTTAAAAAATGAGCAATGACAAGAATAAGCTTTTATTGTAGACCAACCATAAGCCATACTAATAAATATACTAATAGTAATCATTTAGATAAACATTAATCATCAATCTAACTAGGCCCATTGTATTATTATTATGTCTATCAACAGAAATTGAATTTATATCATTGTCTGATTGCTGATCATATCTATTTTACAATTTATAATTCCTTTTTCCAAAATAATAATAATTATTATTATTGTTAGTCATGTGGCTGGTGACTTGCAAACAGTTACCTAACCACTTTGGGTCCCTCTTCCAGCTTCAACATTTTAGCCCTTTTTATGAGATTCTCTTCAAGCCTCCTTCCTCTTGTATTTTATTATGTAATTGCAATAGATCTTATTAATTTTAAAATATTGAGATATATCTTGGCAACTTAAACCTAGTACAACCCTTTGTGCATATGGTGAATCACTGAATTTTCAAAACCATTGATAATGACATTTGGATCTAGGTCTCAAACTCAAACTACTGTGGATTCAAATAAGATTATGTTAAAAATCTGAGACTATATAAACTTAGAGCAAGTTTGGCTGACCTCTTATTTTAGTTGCTCAATTGTGTGATGTATTTTATTAGCACTTAAACACGAGCAGCTTTAACTCGAGAGAGTGCATGATTTCGACGAATATACTCAATTACTTTGACAAATATACGACAAAGAACATGAATATAAGTTATCCAAACATTCATTCAATCTTAGAATAATTTTTCAAATCACACCACATAACATTATATGAAGATACCACACAAATTCTGAGTATGTACATCATACAAGTTTTCATGAATTGGGACTGTTCTCCCTAAAGTCTAAAACATGACCCAAAAACAAATTTGAATATGAGAGGCTAAATTCTAAAACAACATTTTAGTGGGTGGCCCATAAAATTTGTAAATCCATAACATTCTTATGAATGTAGTTGCTGGTAACGACTCATGAAGCAAACACCAACATATGTCCATCACACTGAGATTTCTATGTGACACATAAGGAAGTAACAAATAAATTTTTTTTAGCATCAGTGAAAAATGATTTTCTCTATCCCAATTTAAATGTGACACAGTAAATGGGAAGAGTCAAGCCAAGTAGTTTCAGGCTCGAGCTTTTACTATAGAGCTCGAGTTCGGCTCGTTTATATTTTGTTGGGCTTAAGAGCTGATCACGCTCTACTCGCAAGAGAGCTAGTTAAATAGATGCTTCATTTTAAATAATTTGAATCTCAAATCTTAATCCTAGCAAAATAAAAATAAAAATAATTTAATATACTGATTTACAATTCACATTTAAACAAGCTTCGGAACGAAATAAGTTCTCAAATTAAATTGACGAGCCAAATATCTAAGAGCTCAAATCGATTTAAACTAGCAAGAACTCGAGAACTTATTCATTTAGATCCCTGTAGGAGAGCATTGCTATTGTTCATTTGGAAGACTGGTTCTTTTCATCATAGTAGAGTCCTTTAGTTAATTATGAGTTTAGATCATATGAAGACAATCTAGTAAAACTTATAAGCTTAAGAGGATTTTTTGTAACTGATGATATTTCCTAAATTACTAATGCAATTACATTATTATACCCAATTTCAGTCCAATGAAAACAGACTATTCTTTTGCCCTAATTTAAATTCTTATCCTATAAATCCACTATCAAATTGATTTTCTATCCAAATTAGCTCTAGTTGATCTCATTTCTTGATGTGTGCTTTCATTGAGTTGATACAACTTCAAACTCTCCTCGAATTCTCATGTTCTTTCTTACCGAAAATACTAAATTTCTCACAAATAAAAACAAAATTAGCTGATCAAACATATATACATATAGCTGCATCTTATATTATATTTGTCATATCACAAAGTATCCAATGTACAAAAACATGCCAACCACAAAATAAACATAGTTTGGAACTAATAAAACAACCCATGATCATAAGCTAGCAGCATTCATTCATGGAGCCATAAGCAATTTCTTGATTCCAGACTTCTGCTCAGAAGTTAACTTACTTGGGAATTTTATATTGAACTTGATCCTAAGATTGCCTCTTTTTGAAGGTTCTTTAGGTATTGGCATCCCTTCTTTTGAAACAACCTCTTCATAATTTGGATGAATGACATTATTGATAGGAATAGTCAAGCTCCTTCCATCCAATGTTGTGATTTGAACACTGTATCCTGTCAATGCCTCAACCAAAGATATTTTTTGAGTAACTACAAGATCATTACCATCTCTAGTGAATACATTGTGTGGTTTCTCATCTATTATGAATACGAGATCTGATGGAATCACATTTGGTTGTTCATTCCCTTTCTCTGGGAAGGTAATCTTTGTGCCCTTCTTCCAACCAGGTTTTATATCAATGGTTAGAATCTCCTGTACCGGTAATGTCTTCCTGTTGCAGGGAAATCAATAACAGAGCAGAACTAAGTCTAAATGTATGGTTTCTTTCAAAAGGAAGAAGAAAGAGTGGAACTAATAACTTACCCACTTGCATCAGCAATCTCTCTGGAGATTTTCATTTTCTTGGTTGTTCCTTTGTATAGATCTTCAAGTGAACAAGGCAATGTTTGTTCAATTGGTGAAGCTTTTCTAGGACCTGCGGCTGTATGCATCATCGGTCTACTACCATCACCGAATGAACTAAACATTTCCTCTGGAAACATAGGGCCGAATCTTGAACCTCCTCCTCCTCCTCCCCTCATACCAGAACCGCCACCACCGCCGCCACCCATCATCCCTCCAAACGGACTCGAGTTGCCGAAGAATTCAGCAAATATATCGTTAGCGTTCCTTGGATTAAACCTGAAAACATTGGGTCCTTCACCTGTTTGAAAGAATGTGGCGCCACCGCCAGGTCCGGCGGCATCTGGTGGAGGTACTTGTCCATTAAGCCCTTCTTCACCATATTGATCATAAACAACCCTTTTCTGTGGATCACTGAGAACCTAAAACACAAAGAGGGTTGGGATTTAAAAACGGAATGAATATGTAAAAACCCTAAACAAAAGGGATAGACTACGTACGTCGTAGGCTTCGGAGATCTGCTTGAATTTAGCCTCTGCTTCTTTTTTGTTATTAGGGTTTTTATCAGGATGCCACTTCATTGCAAGTTTCCTGTAAGCCTTCTTCAGATCATCATCTTTTGCGTTCCTTTCAACCTGCAAAATCTTGTAGTAATCCACGCCCATGTTCTTCGATTGTAAAAATTGAAAGGAGAAGGAGCTAGCTAGCTATATTCGTTGTCTCCTCTCCTCATCCGCCGCCACCGCTAGCTAATCACCGATTTGGTTGATTAGAAGAAGAAGAAGAAGGAATGAACGAATCTGGAGATAAGAAGACATGGGTCTGGAAGAAGGAGAGAAATGTGTTGAAACTTCCAGATACAATTTAGGATTATTTAGACCCGATTGTTTCGATTTCCCATTTCCCAAAAACGGTTCTTTTTCAATTGTCCGATTCATCTAAACGGTCTAAGGCTTTGCTTAATTTTAAAGGTCAACATTTAATTAATTAATCTTTTTAATAACAAAATCATCTCTATTTATAGACTAGTGCTGGTTTGATGTTGAATTATTTGGGATAAAATTAAATATTTTTATCTATTTAAATATAAACGGGGCAGATGATAAATGCATCATTCGCCCCGAAGTCATCCCTAGGGCTGCAAATGAGCTGAGTCGAGCTCAAATTTGCTTGAGCTCGAACTCGACTCGAACTCGAGCTCGAACGAGTTTATAAATTTGAGCTTGAGCTTGACTCGACTATTTACCTATAAGTTCGGCTCGACTCGAAAAGCTCGAACTCAAGCTCGAATTCAAGATCGAGTTCGAGCTCAAACTCAAGCTCGAGCTCGAATTCAAGCTCGAACTCAAACTAAAATTTATTTTTAAAATGAAATATCAAACTTTCATACATATACAACATTTAAAACATAATATTTAAAATTGAAAATATGAAAAAATTATAACTATTTAAAATTCCAAAATCATAATAATCCAAAAAGCATTCAACCACAATTAACTAGTCCCCTAAAATATAAAATTCTAAAATTAAAGTACAATACTATATAAATTGTTTGAACATTCAATATATTAATATTTTTTAAGTCACGTTCTTCCAGCATAGCACAAGTACACCTACCTGCATTTAAACTTAAAAATAATTAATATAAAAAATACATGTTAAAACAAATAACTAAATTTTAACTTACTTTAAGGTTTAAGGATAGATACGAACAAAAACAAATTCAACCTATTTTTTATTAAATATTATTATATATAATTAAATTATTTGGGGTACAAATATAACAAGATTTTATTAATTTATTTACAGAAAGAATCTATTAATTTATTTATATATTACAATATATTATTAATATTATAAATTCATTTTTTCTCACAACATATTATATATATAAATATATACTAACCTTTTTTATCTCTTCATAATATATACAAAATATATACTAACATTTTTTTTTATCTTTTATTATATATAATATATTAATATTTCAATATTATATATAATATAATATAATATTGTTTACCATAATAGTGTTTTTCTATATAAATCTATGATTAATATATATTAAAAATATTTTTCTATATAGATCTATGAACACTATTAATATATACAATAATGTTTTTCCATATAGATCTATGAACAATTAATATATATAATAGTGTTTTTCCATATAGATCTATAATGATCTATATAAGCACAAATTTTTCATAATACAAAAAAATCAAAGTTATTTAAAAGTATGAGCAATAACTATAGTAGAAATGAAAATATATTTTAATTTACCTGTATGTTTTTGTGAATGAATGAGAGAAATAGTGTAGATGAGAGATACCATAAAAAAAATGTATTAACCTATTATGAATGAGTGAAAGTAATGATGAAGACGAAAGAAGAAGAAATAGTGAATAAGGAAGAAGAAGAAGAAGAAGAAGAAGAAATGGTGAAGATAGATGAAGAACAAGAAGAAAGAAGAAATGGTGAAGATGAGGAAGAAGAAGAAGAAACGATGAAGACGAAAGAAAGAAAAAGAGATGAAGAGTCACTTATGATTGATACATTAGAAATTAGAGTTTTGTTTTATGACAATATAATATAATATGGATTATAGGCCTTCTATATGGACTTTGAAAATAGAGAGAAAAAAATTGTTTTAAATTTTAAGTTTTTTTATATTAAATAAATATATTATATATTATCAGGCTCGAAAAAGCTCGACAAACCGTCGAGCAAGCATTATATGAGCTTGAGTTCGGCTCGAATATTAAACGAGCCGGCTCGAGCTCGGCTCGAACTCGATCAAAGTCAAGCTCAAGCCGAAGTTTGATCGAGCGGCTCGCGAGCAGCTCACGAGGGCTTGATTCATTTGCAGCCCTAGTCATCCCTAGTCAGAATCTTTCAGAAAACCGATTTCTAACTTGAATGTTTCAACCATTTTAGTTAATCACTTGAATTTTTCAACCATTTTAGTTAATCAATTAGTTCAAATCGTTAAAGAGATTGAGAAAAATGTGAAGATTAAAAAAAATCGTATGCGAAAAGAGAAGCCTACCAAATTTGTAGCAATTTAAATTAAATCCGAAAAAGTGTCTATAGATGGGACTTAAGGAAAGTTGATTCCTAACTCCTTTTAATCTAAGTTTTGAAGTGTTTGTGCTATGGTCACAAGTTTTTGGTTGAGTTAGGAATTAAAGTTAGAAGCTTGCAAAAGATTTTGAGGGACTTCAATTTAGTGTAAAAAAATAATTTAAAATAAAAAACACATTTACATAGAATTGAAGGAAAATTTGATGAAATGATCATAAAGATGCATGTATTTGCATTTGTAGTGACCTGATAATTTTTATTGCTTTGCTGACTACTTTATTTTTTTTTTGGAAGAAAATACCCTTTTCGCGTAACGCAAAGGGAATTTTTTTTATATAAATATTTAAATTTTTTCATTTCGTCACTTTCTTTCTCTTCCCTCTCTTCTCTCTCTTCTCACAGCGGCAGAACGACACGGCAACGGAACCCTAAACCTAAACGAACACATTATACAGATCGACGACGAAAACTCGTTCTAATATCAGATGATTGGATTGATTTATGTTATTATTTCCATTGTGTTCATCTTTAAACCCCAAATCATGAGAATTTTTTATTGTTTATCTTATCGTTCATCTTATTGTTCATCTTGGTTGTTCATCTTGTCGATGATGATGTTTGCCGTTGATGATGCTTTGATTCGGTTCCGTTTCAGGGAAGATTTATTTGATTCTCGCGACTGACCTTCCCTGTTACGCGAAGGGCTTCCCATTACACGAAGAACTTTCCGTTACGTGAAGGGCTTCTAGTTATGCGAAGGGCTTCCCGTTAAATTTGGGACGATTACAGTTTGAGTTAAAATTCTTATTTGTCTAGGTCTGTTTGATGTAGTATATCACCTCTAATAACTCAATCTACTTTTTAGAGATAAGAAAGAAGATTTCTGAGTCTCCTCCAGCTCCTCAAAGGTAATTTGTGTTTTCATAAATTGGTTCACCACGTTTACATTTCGCAATAGGCCTCTTGATTGGGATGTAATAAAAAATAAGAAGATAATTATTGTTATGTTTTGTTGCAGTTATCAAACCAAGGTGAAACTTCAATCTTCACTCAGAAAGGTTTGGCAAAAGCGGTTGAAATAAAAGATATCAAAGGAAAAAATATTGGATTTATGGTATGAAAGTATATCCAGTGCTGCAAAGAGGTGGAAAGAAACAAACGGAACTAGAATGAGATAGTTATGACAAGTTGAAGGAACAAATAGCTTTAGAGCTGCATCAGAGAGCAGAAGACCAAATTAAGGCTAAAGAAATGGCAAAATTATAAGCAAGATTCCGCGTAGAGAGAGCAACACGGTCAAGCAATGGTCCCTTAGCATCTTAGTTTTATTTGCTTAGGAATCAGAGAACTGGGTGCTTCTTTCATAATAATGGAAACTCATTTTAAAATTGATTACACTTGTAAAAATATTACCACAAACAGATAGAGATAAAGAGAGAGTAAGTATGCACCCAAAAGAAGAAAAATATAGTACAATTTTCAAGCTGGGTTTTAGAAGCAAGAACATAATTATGAGCAAATGAAATAAATGTTCAAACAAGCTGAGGATATTGTTCTTGCAAGATCTTACTGTCTGTCAATTACAGATACATAGATGATAAAGCTTTCATGGTTTTCAATTCATGTCTTACATACTAAGCACCGGTTGCATACAAGCGTGTACATTCTTTTGTTGCATTTTCATAAAACCAAAACTCGGGTATCAAAATATCATCATCAAATGCTTGGCAATATTCTCTGAAAGTGGGTCATCTAGAGAACAGTCCCAATCTGAAGAGAAGGACTCCATTTATCCCTAAGAATATCTAGACATATTCTTCCAAGCTTTCATTCATAAAAGCAAAATCAATTCGTTGATGATAGAAAACATTAAAGTACAGAAATGAATAACAATCAATGAAGCTTTCATTCTCATAACAGACCTTGTCAATATTGGGATGGTATATTTTGGTGAGAAACCGAACTTACAATATGAAAATTAGATATCAAATTAAGGAAGACAATAAGTTATTTTAGATTATTATCAAATTTGTAGAGACCTTGGGAGCTGCCATTGGGTACTCTTCAGGCAAAATCAATTCCAACTTGAAAACCCCTCCTAAACAGAAATGGAAAATGGCATTTTGCTACATTAAGTAGAAACAAATAAAATTGATACCTCTAAATGAATGAACTTTCTTACTTTCATATGGAGACTGAGAAGGTCAAGGAATCATAACATTAAAGTAACGCATATTCTCTTCTGATGGGGACGCACTAATACCAGGTGCTGAACAATAGGTAAAAACAAGAAGATATAAGAAAATTAACTCTAATGTACACCCTTAATCAATCGACACCCAATTGTGAATGAATACACAATCAAACATGAATTTGCAAGTTTGATAGAGAAAGGAAAGGGTATACCTGGTTCGCTAAGAAGTCGCTAGGTTTCCTTAAAGATGGAAAAAAGGAAATCGATCAACATAATTGAAGGAAAAAAGAGCGTAAACTACCCAAATGTTCAATCAAGAAGAACATTTATCGAAAGAGTTGCACGTTGAAAGTGAACAACCCAATTAAAGAAAATCTCAAAGAACGAACGAAGGATCGAGATTTAAGAAAATCTCGTGAAACATGAAGGCCCTTCGCGAAACGTGAATCTGATGCGGTGCGAGTCGAAGAGGCGTTTATGCGAAAGTTGCAGCATCCGAAAATATCTCGCAAGTGTCAGATTTCGACGATTGCCTAGTGTTTTTCGGGCGGAAACGTTTAGGGGCTCAAAATCGCATTTTTTATTAGTTTCGGGTGTTTTTTGCAATTTATTAAAAGTTGTTTATTTCTTTTGCAAGCTAGGGTTTGAGTATTTAAAGGATCTTAAAACACTTTGTTAGGGGAAGATTATTAATCAGAAAACGAGGTTTCCTCAATATCTATCGACTTTCGGTATTCGTAAGAATCAACGAATCTTGATAAAGGTTCATCCTAGCCACGCACGCTGCATCAGTTGGTATCAGTTTCCAGTCGACCCTGAGGTATGCCGCCCCGAAGACAGCCGCGCAACCCTACCCCTGGTGCTGATGATGGTGACCTTGCTGAGTTGCGACGTGAAAACGCTGAGTTTCGCCGTGATAACGACGATTTAAGGCGGCAGGTTGAATGGTTGACGCAACGGATGGATGCATCTATGCACATGCACCACCCTGAAGATGATGTTACGATGACAGATGAAAACCCTCTCGGTGGTCTTCGGAATCGATCCCCTGAACGCCCCAATCATCGCTGGGAGCAGGCTTTCAGGGTGGACATCCCTAAGTTCGATGGTAGTCTATCACCGGAAGAGTTTATTGATTGGCTTTCTCAGGTTGAAGAGATTCTGGATTTCAAGGAAGTTCCTGCAGATCGTCGTGTACCCCTTGTTACGATCCGCTTACATGGTCGTGCACAAGCATGGTGGCAGCAGTTGAAACAGACACGTGTTCGTCATGGTAAGGCAAAGCTCACGAATTGGGACAAATTCAGGAAGCATATTAGGGCTGCGTTTCTACCATATAATTACGAACGTAACCTGTACCAACGGTTCCAGAATCTTCGTCAGGGTTCTCGTTCCGTGGATGACTATTCCACTGAGTTTTACACCTTTGTGGCTCGTGTTGACCTGTCTGAGTCCCCTCTCCAGTTGGTTTCTCGCTATATTGGTGGCCTTCGCCTCCAGTTGCAGGATATTTTGAATATGTTTGATCCCTTGACTGTTTCTGAGGCACATCAGCGTGCTTCACAGGCTGAGAAACAGCTAGCCAGGCGCGGTTCGGGTAGCTTTGGAAAACAGGTTGTCCCCACTAGTGGCATTGGTTCTTCTTCCCAGTCGGCCCATCCCACCCCAGCCCCCCCTCGCAGCACTACAGCCCCCCCGCAGGGACGTCCCGGTGGCTTGCGTTGTTTCAATTGTGGTGAAGTTGGCCATCGCCAAGCAGAGTGTCGCAACCCAAAGTCCACCAATCGTGGTCTTTTTACTGAGGTGGATGATCCTGACTCTACTCTTCCTTCAGATTCAGCCCCAGTGTATGATGTTTATGATGATGAGGCAGCGGAGGAGTATGTTTCTGGTGATGTTGGCCCCCTTTTGGTGATTCGTCGATCATGTTTAACCCCTCGTGCTCCTGACAACGAGTGGTTACGCAATAATCTGTTCCATTCCACTTGTACCATCGGTGGCAAAGTTTGCACCTTCATCATTGATGCTGGGAGTTGTGAGAATGTGATTTCTGAGGTTGCAGTTTCGAAGCTGGGTCTGTCCACTGAACCTCACCCCAAGCCTTATCGCCTGTCCTGGCTGAGTCAAGATTGTGTTGATGCCAAATCAGCCCAAGAAGGGTGCTGCCCCCACTCATCATGCGTCCCCCCTGCCACCTTGTTGTCTCGGGGTCCTTTTCAGACCGCCATGGTTGAATCTGGCATGGTGTTTGCTCTATTTTGTTCGCTGATTACCTGTGGTGCTAGTTCTGAGGTTCCTATTCCAGTGCAGCCGCTGTTACAGGAGTTTGCAGATGTTTTTCCTGAGAATCTGCCTTGTGCCTTGCCTCCTTTGCGTGATATCCAGCATCACATTGACTTGGTTCCAGGTGCTGCCCTACCCAACCGTCCTCATTACCGCATGAGTCCCAAAGAACATGACGAGTTGCGTAGACAGGTGGAGGACTTGCTGGCTAAGGGACACATTCGAGAGAGCCTTAGTCCCTGTGCTGTCCCGGCCCTTCTTACCCCAAAAAAGGATGAGTCTTGGCGTATGTGCATTGATAGTCGTGTTATCAACAAGATTACAGTGCGTTATCGGTTTCCTATTCCCCGGTTGGATGACTTGTTGGATCAGTTGGGTGGTGCTTCTGTGTTTAGCAAACTGGATTTTGTCCTTGGGCTGCCACGTACCCAGCGTGGTTCTGATTCGATTTTTGTGGTGGTTGACCGATTCTCGAAGATGGTTCATTTCATTCCCTGCAAGAAAACCTCTGATGCTGTGGCTGTTGCACAGCTTTATTTCAGGGATGTGTATCGCCTTCATGGACTTCCTGCCTCCATAGTTTCTGATCGGGACACTCGCTTTGTGAGTCACTTTTGGAGGAGTCTTTGGCGTTTGGTTAATACTCAGCTGAATTTTAGCAGTGCATATCACCCGCAAACTGATGGCCAAACTGAAGTTGTTGATAGGTCTTTGGGGAACCTTCTGCGCAGTTTAATTGGGGATCATCCTAAGGCTTGGGATCTGAAGCTGCCTCAGGCCGAGTTTGCTCACAATCATGCTGTTAATCGCTCCACTGGTTTCAGTCCTTTCCATGTGATTTACGGGCTGTCTCCGCGTGCTCCTCTTGATTTGTTAGCGCTGCCCAGCAAGGTGCGTCCTCATTCCACTGCTGCGGATTTTGTTGGTCAGTTGGCTCAGGTTCATCAGACCACTCATGACCGCTTGGTTGCTGCTACTGCCAAGTACAAGGAGAAGGCTGATTCGAGAAGGCGTGCTGTTGATTTTGAAGTTGGTGACTTTGTGTGGGCTATTCTGACTAAGGATCGTTTTCCAGCTCATGAATATAGCAAGCTTGCTGCTAAGAAGACTGATCCTGTTGAGATTGTGGAGAAGATCAACCCCAATGCTTATCGTTTACGCCTTCCCAGCCATGTGCGTACCTCTGATGTGTTCAATGTGAAGCATCTTGTTCCTTTTGTGGGTGAGTCTTCTTCTGATGAGGATGATGCGGTTCCAGATTCGAGGACGAATCTTTTCTACCCTGGGGGGAATGATGCGGTGCGAGTCGAAGAGGCGTTTATGCGAAAGTTGCAGCATCCGAAAATATCTCGCAAGTGTCAGATTTCGACGATTGCCTAGTGTTTTTCGGGCGGAAACGTTTAGGGGCTCAAAATCGCATTTTTTATTAGTTTCGGGTGTTTTTTGCAATTTATTAAAAGTTGTTTATTTCTTTTGCAAGCTAGGGTTTGAGTATTTAAAGGATCTTAAAACACTTTGTTAGGGGAAGATTATTAATCAGAAAACGAGGTTTCCTCAATATCTATCGACTTTCGGTATTCGTAAGAATCAACGAATCTTGATAAAGGTTCATCCTAGCCACGCACGCTGCATCAGAATCCCTTCGCAAAACGTGAAGCC